>NC_138294.1:90509106-90756606 GCF_965601325.2 Salmo salar | reverse complement strand
ACTATATACACACACTATACACACTACACTATATACACACACTATACACACTACACTATATACACTACACTATATACACTAGACTATATACACTATACTATATACACACTATACTATACACACACTATATACACTACACTACACACACTATACTATATACACACACTACACACACTATACTATATACACACACTACACTATATACACACACTATACTATATACACTACACTACACACACTATACTTTATACACACACTATACACACTACACTATATACACACACTACACACACTATACTATATACACACACACTATACACACTACACTATATACACACACTACACTATATACACTACACTATACACACACTACACTATATACACTATACATACACTACACTATATACACACACTATACACACACACTATATACACACACTATACACACTATACTATATACACACACTATACTATATACACACTACACTATACACACTACACTATATACACACACTATACACACTATACTATATACACACACTATACACACTATACTATATACACACACTACTATACACTATATACACACTACACTATACACACTACACTATACACACTACACTATACACACTACACTATATACACACACTATATACACACACTATATACACACACTACACTATATACACACACTATACACACTACACTATATACACACACTACACTATATACACTATACATACACACACTATAAACACACACTATACACACTATATACACACACTATACATGCACACACTATACACCCTATATGCACTATATACACACTATATATCTATAAATACACTATACACACACACATCTGGGGATTCTGCAGATATATGTGTTGTCCTGATTTCCTGTGGGTCTTAACCTGTCTATGTGCGTTAGCGTGTGTGTGTGTGAATGTGCCATGTAAGGGGTGTGTGTGTGTGTTAGTGTGTTAGTGTGTGTGTGTGTTAGTGTGTGTGTGTGTTAGTGTGTGTGTGTGTGTTAGTGTTAGTGTGTGTGTGTGTGTGTGTTAGTGTGTTAGTGTGTGTGTTAGTGTGTGTTAGTGTGTGTGTGTGTTAGTGTGTGTGTGTGTGTGTTAGTGTGTGTGTGTGTGTGTGTGTGTGTGTGTGTGTTTGTTAGTGTGTGTGTTAGTGTGTTTGTTAGTGTGTTAGTGTGTGTGTGTGTGTTAGTGTGTGTGTGTGTGCGTGTGTTAGTGTGTGTGTGCGTGTGTTAGTGTGTGTGCGTGTGTGTGTGTGTGTGTGTGTGTTAGTGTGTGTGTTAGTGTGTGTGTTAGTGTGTGTGTGTGTGTGTGTGTGTGTGTTAGTGTGTGTTAGTGTGTGTGTGTGTGTTAGTGTGTGTTAGTGTGTTAGTGTGTGTTAGTGTGTGTTAGTGTGTGTTAGTGTGTTAGTGTGTGTTAGTGTGTGTGTGTGTGTTAGTTAGTGTGTGTGTGTGTGTTAGTGTGTGTGTGTGTGTGTGTTAGTGTGTGTGTGTGTGTGTGTTAGTGTGTGTTAGTGTGTGTTAGTGTGTGTGTGTGTGTGTGTGTGTTAGTGTGTGTTAGTGTGTGTGTGTGTGTTAGTGTGTGTGTGTGTGTGTGTGTGTGTGTGTGTGTTAGTGTGTGTGTGTGTGTTAGTGTGTGTGTGTGTGTTAGTGTGTGTGTGTGTGTGTGTGTGTGTGTTAGTGTGTGTGTTTGTGTGTGTGTGTGTGTGTGTGTGTGTTAGTGTGTGTTAGTGTGTGTTAGTGTGTGTGTTAGTGTGTGTGTGTGTTAGTGTGTGTGTGTGTTAGTGTGTGTTAGTGTGTGTGTGTGTGTTAGTGTGTGTTAGTGTGTGTGTGTGTGTGTGTGTGTGTGTGTGTACCATAGCGCTGGGCCGATACCAGTATCGTAATGTGTTTTCCATGGCAGGAAATGAAAACACAGAGCAGACCAACTCTTTGATGTTTTAAAACCTGCTGTATGTAACACATTGTGTTCTGCAGCCTGGAAAATAAATCACTGTGACTGGATGACAACGTTTGTTTACAACATAAGGGCTGTTGGAAGTTAAATCCACTTCCTGTTTTGTTTCCTTGCCACGATCCTAACAACTATCGTTATACTGGTATCGGCCGGTCCCTAGTATACTATATGTTGACCAAGGAGATGATTGTGGACTACAGGAGAAAGAGGCCCCAGCGCGCCCCCATTCTCATCGACGGGGCTGTAATGGAGCAGGTTGAGAGCTTCAAGTTCCTTGGTGTCCACATCACCAACGAACTATCATGGTCCAAGCACACCAAGACAGTCGTGAAGAGGGCACGACAAAGCCTATTCCCCTTCAGGAGACTGAAAATATTTGGCATGGGTCCTCAGATCCTCAAAAGGTTTTACAGCTGCACCATCGAGAGCATCCTGACTGGTTGCATCATGCTTGATATGGAAACTGCTCGGCATCTGACCGTAAGGCGCTACAGAGGGTAGTGCGTATGGCCCAGTACATCACTGGGGCCAAGCTTCCTGCCATCCAGGACCTCTATAGCGGGCGATGTCAGAGGAAGGCCCTAAAAATTGTCAAAGACTCCAGCCACCCTAGTCATAGACTGTTCTCTCTGCTACCACACGGTAAGCGGTACCGGAGCGCCAAGTCTAGGTCCAAGAGGCTTCTTAACAGCTTCTACCCCCAAACCATAAGACTCCTGAACATCTAGTCAAATGGATACCCAGAATATTTGCATTGCCCCCACCCACCCCCTCGTTTACACCCCTGCCACTCTCCGTTATTATCTATGCATAGTCACTTTAATAACTTTACCTACATGTACATATTACCTCAACTAACTGGTGCCACCCCACACTCTGTACAGGTACCCCCCTGTATATAGCCTCCACATTGACTCTGTACAGGTACCCCCCCTGTATATAGCCTTCACACTGACTCTGTACAGGTACCCCCCCTGTATATAGCCTCCACATTGACTCTGTACCGGTACCCCCTGTATATAGCCTCCACATTGACTCTGTACAGGTACCCCCTGTATATAGCCTTCACATTGACTCTGTACAGGTACCCCCTGTATATAGCCTCCACATTGACCCTGTACCGGTACCCCCTGTATATAGCCTCCACATTGACCCTGTACCGGTACCCCCTGTATATAGCCTCCACATTGACCCTGTACCGGTACCCCCTGTATATAGCCTCCACATTGACTCTATACCGGTACCCCCTGTATATAGCCTCCACATTGACTCTGTACTGGTACCCCCTGTATATAGCCTTCACATTGACTCTGTACCGTAACACCCTGTATATAGCCTCCACATTGACTCTGTACCGTAACACCCTGTATATAGCCTCCACATTAACTCTGTACAGGTACCCCCTGTATATAGCCTTCACATTGACTCTGTACCGTAACACCCTGTATATAGCCTCCACATTGACTCTGTACCGTAACACCCTGTATATAGCCTTCACATTGACTCTGTACCGTAACACCCTGTATATAGCCTCCACATTAACTCTGTACCGTAACACCCTGTATATAGCCTCCACATTGACTCTGTACCGTAACACCCTGTATATAGCCTCCACATTGACTCTGTACCGTAACACCCTGTATATAGCCTCCACATTAACTCTGTACCGGTACCCCCTGTATATAGCCTCCACATTAACTCTGTACCGTAACACCCTGTATATAGCCTCCACACTGACTCTGTACCGTAACACCCTGTATATAGCCTCCACATTGACTCTGTACCGTAACACCCTGTATATAGCCTCCACATTGACTCTGTACCGTAACACCCTGTATATAGCCTCCACATTAACTCTGTACCGGTACCCCCTGTATATAGCCTCCACATTAACTCTGTACCGTAACACCCTGTATATAGCCTCCACACTGACTCTGTACCGTAACACCCTGTATATAGCCTCCACATTGACTCTGTACCGTAACACCCTGTATATAGTCTCCACATTGACTCTGTACCGTAACACCCTGTATATAGCCTCCACATTGACTCTGTACCGGTACCCCCTGTATATAGTCTCCACATTGACTCTGTACCGTAACACCCTGTATATAGCCTCCACATTGACTCTGTACCGGTACCCCCTGTATATAGTCTCCACATTGACTCTGTACCGTAACACCCTGTATATAGCCTCCACATTGACTCTGTACCGGTACCCCCTGTATATAGCCTCCACACTGACTCTGTACCGGTACCCCCTGTATATAGCCTCCACATTGACTCTGTACCGTAACCCCCTGTATATAGCCTCCACATTGACTCTGAACCAGTACCCCCCTGTATATAGCCTCCACATTGACTCTGTACCGGTACCCCTGTATACAGCCTTCACATTGACTCTGTACCGTAACCCCCTGTATATAGCCTCCACATTGACTCTGAACCAGTACCCCCCTGTATATAGCCTCCACATTGACTCTGTACCGGTACCCCTGTATACAGCCTTCACATTGACTCTGTACCGTAACCCCCTGTATACAGCCTCCACATTGACTCTGTACCGGTACCCCCTGTATATAGCATCCACATTGACTCTGTACCGGTACCCCCTGTATACAGCCTCCACATTGACCCTGTACCGGTACCCCCTGTATACAGCCTCCACATTGACTCTATACCGGTACCCCCTGTATATAGCCTCCACATTGACCCTGTACCGGTACCCCCTGTATACAGCCTCCACATTGACCCTGTACCGGTACCCCCTGTATACAGCCTCCACATTGACTCTATACCGGTACCCCCTGTATATAGCATCCACATTGACTCTGTACCGGTACCCCCTGTATACAGCCTCCACATTGACCCTGTACCGGTACCCCCTGTATACAGCCTCCACATTGACTCTATACCGGTACCCCCCTGTATACAGCCTCCACATTGACTCTGTACCGGTACCCCCTGTATATAGCCTCCACATTGACTCTGTACCGGTACCACCCTGTATATAGCCTCCACATTGACTCTGTACCGGTACCCCCCTGTATATAGCCTCCACATTGACTCTGTACCGGTACCCCCTGTATATAGCCTCCACATTGACTCTGTACCGGTACCCCCTGTATATAGCCTCCACATTGACTCTGTACCGGTACCCCCTGTATATAGCCTCCACATTGACTCTGTACCGGTAACCCCCTGTATATAGCCTCCACATTGACTCTGTACCGTAACACCCTGTATATAGCCTCCACATTGACTCTGTACCGGTACCCCCTGTATATAGTCCTCCACATTGACTCTGTACCGGTACCACCCTGTATATAGCCTCCACATTGACTCTGTACCGGTACCGCCTGTATATAGCCTCCACATTGACTCTGTACCGTACCACCCTGTATATAGCCTCCACATTGCCTCTGTACCGGTAACACCTCTGTATATAGCCTCCACATTGACTCTGTACCGGTACCCCCTGTATATAGCCTCCACATTGACTCTGTACCGGTACCACCCTGTATATAGCCTCCACATTGACTCTGTACCGGTACCCCCTGTATATAGCCTCCACATTGACTCTGTACCGGTACCGCCTGTATATAGCCTCCACATTGACTCTGTACCGGTACCCCCTGTATATAGCCTCCACATTGCCTCTGTACCGGTAACACCTCTGTATATAGCCTCCACATTGACTCTGTACCGGTACCCCCTGTATATAGCCTCCACATTGTTATTTCACTGCTGCTCTTTAATTACTTGTTACTTTAATTTCTTATTCTTATCTGTATTTTTTCAACTGCATTGTTGGTTAGGGGCTCGTAAGTAAGTATTTCACTGTGAATTCGGCTGTATTCGGCGCATGTGACAAATAAAATTTGATCTGTCTGTCTGTCTGTCTGTCTGTGTTCCCTCTGTACCAGGCGGTGTTACAGACGTGTGGTCAGTTGGAGTTAGAGGTGCGGCCTCTCTTCCTGGTCCCCGACACCAACGGTTTCATCGACCACCTCACCGGCCTCAAGACACTGCTGCAGTCTGGGACGTACATACTGGTGGTGCCCCTCATAGGTAACTACCACACACTAACAAACATACAGTGAATTCATCGACCACCTCACCAAAACACTTCAGTCTGGGACGTACATACTGGTGGTGCCCCTCATAGGTAACTACCACACACTAACAAACATACAGTGAATTCATCGACCACCTCACCAAAACACTTCAGTCTGGGACGTACAGCGCCTTCAGAAAGTATTCACACCCCTTGACTTTTTCCACATTTTGTCGTGTTACAGCCTGAATTTCAAACTGATTAAATGTAGATGTTGTGTCGCTGACCTAAACACAATACCCCATCATGACATCGCAATACCCCATCATGACATCGCAATACCCCATCATGACATCGCAATACCCCATCATGACATCACAATACCCCATCATGACATCACAATACCCCATCATGACAATCATGACGTCACAATACCCCATCATGACATCACGATACCCCATCATGTCACAGTGGAATTATGTTTGTAGAAATGTTTACAAATTAATTCAAAGTGAAAAGCAGAGTCAATAAGTATTCAACCCCTTTGTTATGGCAAGCCTAAATAAGTTCACGTGTTTAACAAGTCACATAATAATTACAAGTCACTATTATTGCAAACTCACTGTGGCCAAAAATAGTTAACATGATTTTTGAACGACTACCCCAACACATATAATTATCTGTAAGGTCCCTCAGTCGAGCAGTGAGTTTCAAACACAGATTCAACCACAAAGACCAGGGAGGTTTTTCAATGCCAAGGGCACCTATTGCTGAATAGGTAAACATTTTAAAAAGCAGACATTGAATATCCCTTTGAGCATAGTGAAGTTATTAATTTCACTTTGGATGGTGTATCAATACACCCAGTCACTACAAAGATACAGGTGTCCTTCCTAACTCAGTTGCTGGAGAGGAAGGAAACTGCTCAGAGATTTCACCATGAGTCCAATGGTGACTTTAAAACAGTTACAGATTTTAATGGCTGTGATACGAGAAAACTGAGGATGGATCAACAACATTGTAGTTACTCCACAATACTAACCTAAATGACAGAGTGAAAAGAAGGAAGTCTGTACAGAATAAAAACATATTCTAAAACATGCATCCTGTTTGCAACAAGGCACTAAAGTAATACTACAAAAAAAATGTGGCAAAGAAATGAACTTTATGTCCTGAATACAAAGTGTTATGTTTGGGGCAAATACAACACATCACTGATTACCACTCTGATTACCACTCTTCATATTTTCAAACATGGTGGTGGCTGCATCATGTTATGGGTATGCTTGTCATCGGCAAGGACTATGGAGGTTTTTAAAGGATAAAAATAAACAGAATAGAGCTAAGCACAGGCAAAATCCTAGAGGAAACCCTGGTTCAGTCTGCTTTCCAACAGACACTGGGAGATGAATTTACCTTTCATCAGGACAATAACCTCAAACGGAAGGCCAAATATACACTAGGCGGCAGGTAGCCTAGTGGTTAGAGTGTAGGGGGGGCAGGTAGTCTAGTGGTTAGAGTGTAGGGGGGGCAGGTAGTCTAGTGGTTAGAGTGTAGGGGCGGCAGGTAGCCTAGTGGTTAGAGTGTAGGGGGGGCAGGTAGCCTAGTGGTTAAAGTGTAGGGGGGGCAGGTAGCCTAGTGGTTAAAGTGTAGGGGGGTAGGTAGTCTAGTGGTTAGAGTGTAGGGGGGGGGGGGGGCAGGTAGTCTAGTGGTTAGAGTGTAGGGGGGGCAGGTAGCCTAGTGGTTAGAGTGTAGGGGCGGCAGGTAGCCTAGTGGTTAGAGTGTAGGGGGGGGGGGCAGGTAGCCTAGTGGTTAGAGTGTAGCCTAGTGGTTAGAGTGTCGGGGGGGGGCAGGTAGCCTAGTGGTTAAAGTGTAGGGGGGCAGGTAGCCTAGTGGTTAGAGTGTAGGGGGGCAGGTAGCCTAGTGGTTAGAGTGTAGGGGGGCAGGTAGCCTAGTGGTTAAAGTGTAGGGGGGCAGGTAGCCTAGTGGTTAGAGTGTAGGGCGGCAGGTAGCCTAGTGGTTAGATCGAATCCCCGAGCTGACAAGGTAAAAATCTGTCGTTCTGCCCCTGAACAAGGCAGTTAACCCACTGTTCCCCGGTAGGCCGTCAATGAAAATAATAATTTGTTCTTAACTGACTTGCCTAGTTGAATAAAGGTCAAATAACATCAAAACCAAGACAACATGGAATGTTCCTGAGGGGCCTAGTTACAGTTTTGACTTAAATCGACTTAAAAATCTATGCCAAAACTTGAAAATGGCTGTATAGCAATGATCAACAACCAACAGAGCTTGAAGAATTTTAAAAAGAATAAGTGCAAATATTGTACAATCCAGGTGTGTAAAGCTCTTAGAGACTCACCCAGAAAGACTCACAGCTGTAATCACTGCCAAAGGTGATTCTAACATGTATTGAGGCAGGTAGTCTAGTGGTTAGAGTGTAGGGGGGGGGGGGGGGGGGGCAGGTAGCCTAGTGGTTAGAGTGTAGGGGTGGTAGGTAGTCTAGTGGTTAGAGTGTAGGGGGGGGCAGGTAGCCTAGTGGTTAGAGTGTAGGGGTGGTAGGTAGCCTAGTGGTTAGAGTGTAGGGGGACTACCAGTACCAGTCAAAAGTTTGGACACACCTACTCATTCAAGGGTTTTTCTTTATTTTTACTATTTTCTACATTGTAGAATAATAGTTTAGACATCAAATGCATTCCAGGTGACTACCTCATGAAGCTGGTTGAGAGAATGCCAAGAGCTGTCATCAAGGTAAAGGGTGGCTACTTTGAAGAATCTCAAATATAAAATATATTTAGATTTGTTTTACTTTTTTTTTTTGGTTACTACATGATTCCATGTGTTATTACATAGTTGTTGATGTATTCACTATTATTCTACAATGTAGGAAATAGTAAAAATAAAGAAAAACCCTTGAATGAGTAGGTGTGTCAACTTTAGTCCGTATTGATTTTGTCAAAACATTTGCTAACATTTCTAAAAACATGTTTTCACTTTTGTCATTATGGGATATTGTGTGTAGATGGGTGAGATAATTATACATTTTTATAAATGTTTAATTCAGGCTGTAACTCAACATATAATGTGGACTAAGTCAACTGGTATGCAAACTGTCTGAAGGCACTGCCCATCCTGGTGGTGAGACTGAGAGATGGAAGGAGTAGAGCCCCACACGGGCATGACATTTAAGCCCGCGCCCTAACCATTCCCACGTTCAGGCCCTACCCTACCCTAGCCTAGCCGACACTACCCTAGCCTAGCCGACACTACCCTAGCCTAGCCGACACTACCCTAGCCTAGCCGACACTACCCTAGCCTAGCCGACACTACCCTAGCCTAGCCGACACTACCCTAGCCTAGCCGACACTACCCTAGCCTAGCCGACACTACCCAAGCCTAGCCGACACTACCCTAGCCTAGCCGACACTACCCTAGCCTAGCCGACACTACCCTAGCCTAGCCGACACTACCCTAGCCTAGCCGACACTACCCTAGCCTAGCCGACACTACCCTAGCCTAGCCGACACTACCCTAGCCTAGGCTGATTGCTTCCGCCAAATGTAAGGCCCTGCCTCTGTTACCTGCTCATCTCTGTCCGTCTGTCCCCAATACAACCTATATTTATGTGTTTGTATTTTCCCTTTCATACTTCAACTACTTGCACGTTGTTACAACATTGTACATAGGTAATAATCTAACATTTGAAATGTCTAGATTATTATACAACTTTTGTGAGTGTAATGTTGACTGTTTATTTCCCTTTTTGTTTGCCAAAGCAAGTGGAATAGACAATGTAAGCATATGTTTCCCAAGCAGAGAGCGAGAGAGAGACTTTGAATTGTGCAGAGCGACAGTAAGTCAGCCATCAATATCAGGTTTTAGGAGTTAGAGGAATGTTTAGTTCTGACTGTAGATGTCTTTGCCCTCTTCTCTCCCTCCCCTTCTCTCCCTCCCCTCTTCTCTCCCTCCCCTCTTCTCTCCCTCCCCTCTTCTCTCCCTCCCCTCTTCTCTCCCTCCCCTCTTCTCTCTCTCCCCTCTTCTCTCTCTCCCCTCTTCTCTCCCTCCCCTCTTCTCTCTCTCCCTCCCCTCTTCTCTCTCCTTCCGCCTCCCTCCCTTCTCCCTCCTCCCTTTCTCCCTCCTCCCTCTCTCCTCCCTCTCTCCTCCCTCTCTCCTCCCTCCCTCCCTCTC
This sequence comes from Salmo salar, assembly GCF_965601325.2. Classification (NCBI taxonomy): domain Eukaryota; kingdom Metazoa; phylum Chordata; class Actinopteri; order Salmoniformes; family Salmonidae; genus Salmo; species Salmo salar. The sequence goes on along the minus strand of NC_138294.1, from coordinate 90,746,377 downwards.
TCCCTCTCTCCCTCCCTCCCTCCCTCTCCCTCCCTCCCTCCCTCTCTCTCTCTCACTCCCTCTCTCCCTCCCCCTCCTCTCTTCTCTCTCCTTCCTCTTTTCTCCCTCCCTCCCTCCCTCCCTCCCTCTCTCTCTCTCTCTCTCTCACTCCCTCTCTCCCTCCCCCTCCTCTCTTCTCTCTCCTTCCTCTTTTCTCCCTCCCTCCCTCCCTCTCTCTCTCACTCCCTCTCTCCCTCCCCCTCCTCTCTTCTCTCTCCTTCCTCTTTTCTCCCTCCCTCCCTCCCTCCCTCTCTCTCTCACTCCCTCTCTCCCTCCCCCTCCTCTTCTCTCCCTCCCCTCCTCCAGTGATAACAGAGTTGGATGGTCTGGCAAAGGGGCAGGAGAGCTGCGATGGCTCTGGCAGTGGGCGTGGTGGCAGTGGTTGTCGTGGAAACACCGGTGGTGGTGGACCGACCCACGCCCAGTCGGTCCAGGAGAAGGCCAAGGTTGCTGTGGCGTTTCTGGAGCGAGGGTTCGAGGCCAGGGAGCCCTGTCTCAGAGCGCTGACCAGCAGAGGAAGTCAAATGGAGTCTATCGCCTTCCGCAGCGAAGACACCTCCGGACAACAGGTGTGTGTGTGTGACGTTTCTGTGTTTTGACGTGTATATTAAACGTGTGTCCAAGTGCCCCAGATCCTCTGTCAAGTATTTTACCATCTCTTGTATGTGAATTAAGTTTGGAGCAGTCTTTGACTGCAAGCTAATGCTATTTCATTCAATTCCGGACTGTCATTGAAATTCAGCTTTAGATTTACTTGTCTCCCCCCCCCCCTCCCTCCAGGGGAACAATGATGATGTCATCTTGTCCTGCTGTCTCCACTACTGCAAAGATGAGGCTAAAAGCTTGATGCCTGCACAGACAGGTAGCTGTCTCCTTCCACCAACACACTCATGCCTGTGTTGCACAATCTGTCTATACTATATTTATCCTACCATTACTCCTCCCTCCCATCTCTCCCCTCCCCCCTCCCATCTCTCCCCTCCCATCTCTCCCCTCCCCCCTCTCATCTCTCCCCTCCTCCCTCTCATCTCTCCCCTCCCCTCCTCCCTCTCATCTCCCCCCTCCTCCCTCCCATCTCTCCCTCTCTCCTCCTCCCTCTCTCTCTCTCTTTCTCCCTCTCTCCCTCTCTCTTCCCTCCCTCCCTCTCTCATATCTCCCCTCCTCTCTCCCAGACGGTCCGGTGCGGTTGCGTCGGGAGGTGGTTCTCCTGACAGATGACCGTAACCTGCGGGTCAAAGCCCTGACCAGGAATGTGCCGGTCAGGGACATTCCTTCCTTCCTCACCTGGGCCAAAGTGGGCTGAACCGGGTCACACACAGACCACGCCCAGAGCACCCAGACAACCAATCAACTGCTGAGAACCGCTGGCCACCTCCCACACCACCTTGGCGTGGAGAAGGAGAATATACGCTAATGCAGAAGAGAAGACTGTTGGAGAAGGAGAAGAAACTCATTTTTTGGTGGAAAAGCTCAAATGAAAACTAAAAAAGTTATTTTTTTTTGAGGTGTGGAATGAGTTGAATTGTCTGAGAGCTTTTTCTCCTCTCATTGTGGTGAGGTGTGTGTTAATAAGCACTTCTCTCAGAGGGAAGGAGGAGGGAGCAGAGAGTTTTAAGAGATGCAGGAATGTTGGACCAGGAGGAACGGGAGAGGAGGTGTGTGAGTGTGTGTTATCTGGTTTCTCCATTCCAGCCGTGCGCCCTTCATAACCTCTGCAGTGTGTTCACAAGGCCAGCAGCAGTATTTAGCTCTGTAGAAACAACAGAGCAGAGATGGAATAGAGAGAGAGAGAGGGAGAGGAATAGGTTAGGGCTGAGGAGGAAGACCGCAGCCTGACTGAAGACCTATCTCTGGCTGTGTGAGTGTCTGTTTAACTGACATCTGTCTGTCACCCCAGAGCAGCACAGAGAGAGTCCCTGTAGGGGGGGGGGGGGGGAGGCTGTGGTGATGGGTTACCAGGTTCTGGTGTATTAGATAGGGGATTGGTACCCCACCTTAATCTCCTTGACCCGGAGCCACACGCTCAGCCTCTGAATGCCAGGATGTGGTTTGCATCCCAGTTGCCCAGCAACAGTGTTGGTGACATTGGTAACCCCAGCAGCTTGTTGGTGACAGAGTCATTTCCAAGTTGGGGTTTCTATAAAGGAACAGCTTTATTTTTAAAAAAATAATCAAAATACGAAGAAAATATACGTTTTTCTGATTTAGCATTGTGGATGTTTTGTGGATGTGGCGGTGTGTTTTAGTTGGCTGGTGTATCCATTGTGTGTGTGAGATGTTTATGCTCTACAGAAGAGCTCGTCTTTCTGCTGACGTTTTCACCCACAAACCGTTTTGGTTTGTTTGAGCCTTTTTTAACAAGTCAAATCAGATTTGAATGTTTTAGTTGATCTCCCTTTGTTTTTACCACCACCTGTGAGGTAACTCATCAGCTTGTTTCAGCTTCTATTCATTATCTATCTATTCTTCTTCACATTGAGTACAGCACTCTGCTGATCTGAGTGAACATATCTAGGCTGGCTGGATATGTTCAGTAACGTGTGTGTGTGTGTGTATGCGTTTCTAGTAACTGGTAATTGGCGGCTTTTGCCACACTCCCTAACAAAGAAAAGGTCAGCCGATAAAAGAAAGTTGCCTCAGCCATATTGTCCGGAAGAATCCCATTTGCAAAATATCGTTTTTTTTTTTTTGTTGATGGAAATCCATTTGCCCGGTCATGCTTATCAGCCTGTAGGTAAATGTGTATAATTAAGTGGAATTAAATTGGCGCGTTTTGTATTTTCGTTAGTCGTCCTATCTTCACACGCCACAGCATACAGAGACTATGACCTGAACATCACCTGTCAGACAGAGCTGCTGCTGAGAGCCTGGTTCAGCTCGTTGCTGGACTGAAACGTACTTTTACAAGCCCAGTTATTGAGCAACCATTCTAAATACAATCGCGTGTTAACAGTTTTGATGGTAACGATTTAAAAAAAAAAAAATATATATATATATATATATATATATATATATAAATTAAATTAAAAAATACCTATTTTTATTTCTCAACTGGTATGCCTTATTGAAGTGCGCCTCCCATTTGAGTGCATATGCAACGGTAAGCAGTCTATCAGCGCCTCACCCACCACTTGGCAAACAGTGAGAAAATATTCACACCACTTGACTTTTTCCACATTTTGTTATAACAGCCTGAATTTAAAATGAATTTGATTTTGTGTCACTGATCTACACACAATACCCCCATAATGACATCACAATACCCCCATAATGACATCACAATACCCCCATAATGACATCACAATACCCCATAATGACATCACAATACCCCATAATGTCAAAGTGGAATTATGTTTTTAGAAATGAACTAAAAATGAAAGGCTGAAATGTCGAGTCAATAAGTTTTCAACCCTTTTGTTATGGCAAGCCTAAATAAGTGCTTAACAAGTTGCATGGACTGACTGTGTAATAGTGTTCAACCTGATTTTTAAATGACTCATTTCAAGCACAGATTCAACCAGAAAACCAGGTTTTCCAACGGTTCTCAAAGAAGGGCACCTATTGGTAAAAATTTAAAAAAAGCAGACATTGAATATCCCTTGGAGCATGGTGAAGTTATTAATTACACTTTGGATGGTGTATCAATACACCCAGTCACTACAAAGATATAGGCGTCCTTCCAAACTCAGTTGCCGGAGAGGAAAGAAACCGCTCAAGGATTTCACCATGAGACCAATGGTGATTTTAAAATGGTTACAAGGTTTAATGGCTGTGATAGTAGATAACTAAGGATGGGTCAACAACATTGTAGTTTCTCCACAATACTAACCTAATTGACAGAGTGAAAACTATTCCAAAACATCCCATCCTGTTTGCAATAAGGCACTAAAGTAATACTTTTTGTCCTTAATATAAAGTGTTATATTTGGGTCAAATACAACTTATTATTGAGTACCACTCTTCATATTTTCAAGCATAGTGGTGGCTTTTTTTTTTAAGGGGGGGGGGGGGGGGGGGAATAAAAGACAGAGTAGAGCTAAGCACAGGGAAAATCCTAGAGGAAAACCTGGTCCAGTCTGCTTTCCACCAGACACTGGGAGATGAATTCACCTTTCAGCAGGACAATAACCTACAACATACACACTGTAATTGCTTACCTAGACAACATTAGATGTTCCTGACTGGCTGAGTTACAGTTTTTATTTAAATTGGCATTAAATCTATGGCAAGACTTGGAAATGCCTGTTTTTGCAATGATCAACAAACAACTTGACAGAGCTTGAACTATTTTTTGTAAGAATAAGTGCAAACATTGTACAATCCAGGTGTGCAAAGCTCTTAGACTTAACCAGAAAGACTCACAGCTGTAATCACTGATAAAGGTGATTCTAACATGTTTTGACTCAGGGGGTTGAATACTTATCTAATCAATATATATTTGTGTTTTTTATTTTTATTTGACAGAGTATTTTGTGTAGATCGTTGACACCAAAAAAATCCATTTTAATCTCACTTTGAAACATAAGAAAATGTAGAAATAGATGAGGGATGTGAATACTTTCTCTGAAGGCACCCAAAAGTTTTACTTCATATTATGAGGCATGTCTTACAAAGTCCGACCATAAACGTGGAGGCAATTATTTTATAAAGACTTCCTCATTAAACCATTTCTCTCCTATTCTATTGGTATTTCATATCAACAATAGTCATATTAGCAAACCGTATTTTGCATCTTTAGATCCTCTTTCTAAATTTCTAACATAGATGATGATCTGAGATGCACTGTGTTTTTACAAAAGTATGTGGACACCACTTCAAATTAGTGGATTCGGCTATTTCAGACACCCGTTAATGACAGGTGTATTAAAATCGAGCACACCGCCATGCAATCTCCATACACAAACATTGGCAGTAGAATGGCCTTATTGAAGAGCTCAGTGACTTTCAACGTGGCACCGTCATAGGATGCCACCTTTCCAACAAGTCAGTTTGTCAAATTTCTGCACTGCTAGAGCTGTCCCGGTCAACTGTAAGTGATGTTATTGTGAAGTGGAAACGTCTAGGAGCAACAACGGCTCAGCCGCAAAGTGGTAGGCCACACAAGCTCACAGAACAGAACCGCCGAGTGCTGAAGGGCGTAAAAATCGTCTGTCCTCGGTTGCAACACTCACTACAGAGTTTCAAACTGCCTCTGGAAGCAACGTCAGCACAAGAACTGTTCGTCGGGAACTTCATGAAATGGGTTTCCATGGCCGAGCAGCAAGACACACAAGCCTAAGATCACCATGTGCAATGCCAAGCGTCGGCCTGGAATGGTGTAAAGCTCGCCGCCTTTGGACTCTGGAGCAGTGGAAGCACAGTCTCTGAAGGGATGAATCACGCTTCACCATCTGGCAGTCCGATGGATGAATCTGGGTTTGGCGGATGCCAGGAGAACGCTACCTGCCTGAATGCATAGTGCCAATTGTAAAATTTGCTGGATTAATACGGGTCTGGGGCTGTTTTTCATGGTTCAGGCCCCTTAGTTCCATTGAAGGGAAATCTTAACGCTACAGCATACAATGACATTCTTGACGATTCTGTGCTTCCAACTTTGTGGCAACAGTTTGAGTAAGGCCCTTTCCTGTTTCAGCATGACAAGGCCCCTGTGCACAAAGCGAGGTCCATACAGAAATGGTTTGTCGAGATTGCTGTAGAAGAACTTGACTGGCCTGCACAGAGCCCTGACCTCAACCCCATCGAACACCTTTGGGATGAATTGGAATGCCGACTGCGAGCCAGGCCTCATCGCCCAGCATCACTAATGCTCTTGTGGCTGAATGGAAGCAAGTCCCCGCAGCAATGTTCCAATATCTACTGGAAAGCCTTCCCAGAAGAGTGGAGGCTGTTATAGCAGCAAAGGGGGGACCAACTCCATATTAATGCCATGATTTTTGGAAGGAGATTTGATGAGCAGGTGTCCACATACTTTGGTCATGTAGTGTGTGTATATAGAACCACAAGCATCAGGTACACTGTTTAGAATGGTTTTCTCTCACGAATTGCATTTAAACAAATGTTTTTGAAAATGTATTTGGCAGCTTCATTACAGGAGTTGTATGTTTGGTTAAGATGTATAACCATAATCTAAATGTGATTTCTGTCATTCTGAGCACCGTGGGTGAATGCACTAAATGGGTTGATGCAGCCAATGCATATGGGTCCGGTAAATTTTTTCAGATGTCGTCTGATGTGATCAGTTAAAACGCGTCGGGTCACTTTGCCCTGCCCCCTTACATTTTGCTAAAGGAAACCCCTGGTTACGCGAACGACTCTTCATGCATATGAACCCGCTTCACAGTATTTTCACAACCATACGTCTCAACACGCTGTAAACAAATACAACATCTGTGAATGACATTTACCTGACATAAATGTTTAGTCAGCATGCTGCGATCGTTTTATTATGCATACGCACGTTGTGTTATCAGTTCCAATCAGTTCTCCAGACCGTCCAGAGTTAGTTAGCCCTCTGTTTATACCAGTCTATGACAGAAACAAACACACACACATCTGTAACAGTCTGTTAGCCAAGTCTATGAACAACTATAGATAACATTAGCTGATTCTCTCGATCATTTGGTCTTTACCTTTGTGTGTGTGTGTGTACACTTTAATTTATTCAAGAATATTTGGTGAAATTAGCTATCTAACTGACATCACAGGCCTGCATGTCCGAGCCTCTCAATGCTTTTCCATTTTCTGTTTGAATAAAGTATTTGTTTTGATTAAAAATCAGTTGTCTGTTTTTGTTTACGTGTGGTTGTGGTGTGCAATGATGGGTTTACACATATATATATATACTGATGTGGCAAATCCTTTAGATGCAAGTACTACTTCAACAAACATATGAGGACTACTCGCCCAGGTACAAGGACATTCAGCTGTCCTGTGCGCAGTGAAGGCTTGAGGAAACCAAGCCTTAAAAGAAAAACAAGATAAGTCACACAGAGGAGAATCCACACAAGTGTCATGTCTGCAGTAAATGCTTTAACACAACTAAATATGAAATACATCAGATATCACGAGTGCAAAGAATGTGACAAATGCTTCTACTGCAAGGGACATCTGGGGAGAAATTGTAGGGGCATCTGGTCAGGCATATGATGACTCACACAGGGGAGAAAATATAGGGACATCTGGTCAGGCATATGATGACTCACACAGGGGAGAAAATATATGTGCTCTATGTTGAAAATGCTTCACATCAGCCTCTTCTCTAAAACTCCACCATTGACTTCACACTGGAGAGAAATCGTATCCGTCCAAAGAATGTGGCAAATTCTTCAGCGTCAAGCCAGACTTCAACAAGCATATAGGTACTAGTGTGGGGGTACCAGCCAGGTTGTAGTACCAGCCAGGTTGTAGTGTGGGGGTACCAGCCAGGTTGCAGTACCAGCCAGGTTGTAGTGTGGGGGTACCAACCAGGTTATAGTACCAGCCAGGTTGTAGTATGGGGGTACGAGCCAGGTTGTAGTACCAGCCAGGTTGTAGTGTGGGGGTACCAGCCAGGTTGTAGTGTGGGGGAACCAGCCAGGTTGTAGTGTGGGGGTACCAGCCAGGTTGTAGTGTGGGGGAACCAACCAGGTTGTAGTGTGGGGGTACCAGCCAGGTTGTAGTGTGGGGGAACCAGCCAGGTTGTAGTGTGGGGGTACCAGCCAGGTTGTAGTGTGGGGGTACCAGCCAGGTTGTAGTGTGGGGGTACCAGCCAGGTTGTTGTACCAGCCAGGTTGTAGTGTGGGGGTACCAACCAGGTTGTAGTGATGGGGGTACCAGCCAGGTTGTAGTGTGGGGGTACCAACCAGGTTGTAGTGTGGGGGTACCAGCCAAGTTGTAGTGATGGGGGTACCAGCCAGGTTGTAGTGTGGGGGTACCAGCCAGGTTGTAGTGTGGGGGTACCAGCCAGGTTGTAGTGTGGGGGTACCAGCCAGGTTGTAGTGTGGGGGTACCAGCCAGGTTGTAGTGTGGGGGTAGCAACCAGGTTGTAGTGTGGGGGTAGCAGCCAGGTTGTAGTGTGGGGGTACCAGCCAGGTTGTAGTGTGGGGGTACCAGCCAGGTTGTAGTACCAGCCAGGTTGTAGTGTGGGGGTACCAGCCAGGTTGTAGTGTGGGGGTACCAACCAGGTTGTAGTGATGGGGGTACCAGCCAGGTTGTAGTGTGGGGGTACCAGCCAGGTTGTAGTGTGGGGGTACCAGCCAGGTTGTAGTACCAGCCAGGTTGTAGTGTGGGGGAACCAGCCAGGTTGCAGTACCAGCCAGGTTGTAGTGTGGGGGAACCAGCCAGGTTGTAGTGTGGGGGTACCAGCCAGGTTGTAGTGTGGGGGTACCAGCCAGGTTGTAGTGTGGGGGTACCAACCAGGTTGTAGTGTGGGGGTACCAGCCAGGTTGTAGTGTGGGGGTACCAGCCAGGTTGTAGTACCAACCAGGTTGTAGTGTGGGGGTACCAGCCAGGTTGTAGTGTGGGGGTACCAGCCAGGTTGTAGTGGGGGGACCAGCCAGGTTGTAGTGTGGGGGTACCAGCCAGGTTGTAGTGTGGGGGTACCAGCCAGGTTGTAGTGTGGGGGAACCAACCAGGTTGTAGTGTGGGGGTACCAGCCAGGTTGTAGTGTGGGGGTACCAGCCAGGTTGTAGTGTGGGGGTGTACCAGCCAGGTTGTAGTGTGGGGGTACCAGCCAGGTTGTAGTACCAGCCAGGTTGTAGTGTGGGGGTACCAACCAGGTTGTAGTGTGGGGGTACCAGCCAGGTTGTAGTGTGGGGGTACCAGCCAGGTTGTCAGCGTGGGTGTAGTGTGGGGGTACCAGCCAGGTTGTAGTGATGGGGGTACCAACCAGGTTGTAGTGTGGGGGTACCAGCCAGGTTGTAGTACCAGCCAGGTTGTAGTGTGGGGGTACCAGCCAGGTTGTAGTGTGGGGGTACCAACCAGGTTGTAGTGATGGGGGTACCAGCCAGGTTGTAGTGTGGGGGTACCAGCCAGGTTGTAGTGTGGGGGTACCAGCCAGGTTGTAGTACCAGCCAGGTTGTAGTGTGGGGGAACCAGCCAGGTTGCAGTACCAGCCAGGTTGTAGTGTGGGGGTACCAGCCAGGTTGTAGTGTGGGGGAACCAGCCAGGTTGTAGTGTGGGGGTACCAGCCAGGTTGTAGTGTGGGGGTACCAGCCAGGTTGTAGTGTGGGGGTACCAACCAGGTTGTAGTGTGGGGGTACCAGCCAGGTTGTAGTGTGGGGGTACCAGCCAGGTTGTAGTGGGGGGACCAACCAGGTTGTAGTGTGGGGGTACCAGCCAGGTTGTAGTGTGGGGGTACCAGCCAGGTTGTAGTGTGGGGGTACCAGCCAGGTTGTAGTGTGGGGGTACCAGCCAGGTTGTAGTACCAACCAGGTTGTAGTGTGGGGGTAACAAACAGGTTGTAATGTGGGGGTACCAGCCAGGTTGTAGTACCAGCCAGGTTGTAGTGTGGGGGTACCAGCTAGGTTGCAGTACCAGCCAGGTTGTAGTGTGGGGGTACCAACCAGGTTGTAGTACCAGCCAGGTTGTAGTGTGGGGGTACCAGCCAGGTTGTAGTGTGGGGGTACCAGCCAGGTTGTAGTACCAGCCAGGTTGTAGTGTGGGGGTACCAGCCAGGTTGTAGTGTGGGGGAACCAGCCAGGTTGTAGTGTGGGGGTACCAGCCAGGTTGTAGTGTGGGGGTACCAGCCAGGTTGTAGTGTGGGGGAACCAACCAGGTTGTAGTGTGGGGGTACCAGCCAGGTTGTAGTGTGGGGGTACCAGCCAGGTTGTAGTGTGGGGGTACCAGCCAGGTTGTAGTGTGGGGGTACCAACCAGGTTGTAGTGTGGGGGTACCAGCCAGGTTGTAGTGTGGGGGTACCAGACAGGTTGTAGTGTGGGGGTACCAGCCAGGTTGTAGTGTGGGGGTACCAGAACAGGTTGTAGTGTGGGGGTACCACCAGACAGGTTGTAGTGATGGGGGTACCAACCAGGTTGTAGTGTGGGGGTACCAGCCAGGTTGTAGTACCAGCCAGGTTGTAGTGTGGGGGTACCAGCCAGGTTGTAGTGTGGGGTACCAGCCAGGTTGTAGTGATGGGGGTACCAGCCAGGTTGTAGTGTGGGGGTACCAGCCAGGTTGTAGTACCAGCCAGGTTGTAGTGTGGGGGAACCAGCCAGGTTGCAGTACCAGCCAGGTTGTAGTGTGGGGGTACCAGCCAGGTTGTAGTGTGGGGGAACCAGCCAGGTTGTAGTGTGGGGGTACCAGCCAGGTTGTAGTGTGGGGGTACCAGCCAGGTTGTAGTGTGGGGGTACCAGCCAGGTTGTAGTGTGGGGGTACCAGCCAGGTTGTAGTGTGGGGGTACCAGCCAGGTTGTAGTGTGGGGGTACCAGCCAGGTTGTAGTGTGGGGGTACCAGCCAGGTTGTAGTGTGGGGGTACCAGCCAGGTTGTAGTACCAGCCAGGTTGTAGTGTGGGGGTACCAACCAGGTTGTAGTGTGGGGGTACCAGCCAGGTTGTAGTGTGGGGGTACCAGCCAGGTTGTAGTGTGGGGGTACCAGCCAGGTTGTAGTACCAGCCAGGTTGTAGTGTGGGGGTACCAGCCAGGTTGTAGTGTGGGGGGTACCAGCCAGGTTGTAGTGTGGGGGTACCAGCCAGGTTGTAGTGTGGGGGTACCAGCCAGGTTGTAGTACCAGCCAGGTTGTAGTGTGGGGGTACCAGCCAGGTTGTAGTGTGGGTGTACCAGCCAGGTTGTAGTGTGGGGGAACCAACCAGGTTGTAGTGTGGGGGTACCAGCCAGGTTGTAGTGTGGGGGTACCAGCCAGGTTGTAGTGTGGGGGTACCAGCCAGGTTGTAGTGTGGGGGTACCAGCCAGGTTGTAGTGTGGGGGTACCAGCCAGGTTGTAGTGTGGGGGTACCAGCCAGGTTGTAGTGTGGGGGTACCAGCCAGGTTGTAGTGTGGGGGTACCAACCAGGTTGTAGTGTGGGGGTACCAGCCAGGTTGTAGTGTGGGGGTACCAGCCAGGTTGTAGTACCAGCCAGGTTGTAGTGTGGGGGTACCAACCAGGTTGTAGTGTGGGGGTACCAGCCAGGTTGTAGTGATGGGGGTACCAGCCAGGTTGTAGTGTGGGGGTACCAGCCAGGTTGTAGTGTGGGGGTACCAGCCAGGTTGTAGTGATGGGGGTACCAGCCAGGTTGTAGTGATGGGGGTACCAGCCAGGTTGTAGTGTGGGGGTACCAGCCAGGTTGTAGTACCAGCCAGGTTGTAGTGTGGGGGTACCAGCCAGGTTGTAGTGATGGGGGTACCAACCAGGTTGTAGTGTGGGGGTACCAGCCAGGTTGTAGTACCAGCCAGGTTGTAGTGTGGGGGTACCAGCCAGGTTGTAGTGTGGGGGTACCAACCAGGTTGTAGTGATGGGGGTACCAGCCAGGTTGTAGTGTGGGGGTACCAGCCAGGTTGTAGTGTGGGGGTACCAGCCAGGTTGTAGTACCAGCCAGGTTGTAGTGTGGGGGAACCAGCCAGGTTGCAGTACCAGCCAGGTTGTAGTGTGGGGGTACCAGCCAGGTTGTAGTGTGGGGGAACCAGCCAGGTTGTAGTGTGGGGGTACCAGCCAGGTTGTAGTGTGGGGGTACCAGCCAGGTTGTAGTGTGGGGGTACCAACCAGGTTGTAGTGTGGGGGTACCAGCCAGGTTGTAGTGTGGGGGTACCAGCCAGGTTGTAGTACCAACCAGGTTGTAGTGTGGGGGTACCAGCCAGGTTGTAGTGTGGGGGTACCAGCCAGGTTGTAGTACCAGCCAGGTTGTAGTGTGGGGGTACCAACCAGGTTGTAGTGTGGGGGTACCAGCCAAGTTGTAGTGATGGGGGTACCAGCCAGGTTGTAGTGTGGGGTACCAGCCACGTTGTAGTGTGGGGGTACCAGCCAGGTTGTAGTGTGGGGGTACCAGCCAGGTTGTAGTGTGGGGGTACCAGCCAGGTTGTAGTACCAGCCAGGTTGTAGTGTGGGGGTACCAACCAGGTTGTAGTGTGGGGGTAGCAGCCAGGTTGTAGTGTGGGGGTACCAGCCAGGTTGCAGTACCAGCCAGGTTGTAGTGTGGGGGTACCAGCCAGGTTGTAGTGTGGGGGAACCAGCCAGGTTGTAGTGTGGGGGTACCAGCCAGGTTGTAGTGTGGGGGAACCAGCCAGGTTGTAGTGTGGGGGAACCAGCCAGGTTGCAGTACCAGCCAGGTTGTAGTGTGGGGGTACCAGCCAGGTTGTAGTGTGGGGGAACCAGCCAGGTTGTAGTGTGGGGGTACCAGCCAGGTTGTAGTGTGGGGGTACCAACCAGGTTGTAGTGTGGGGGTACCAGCCAGGTTGTAGTGTGGGGGTACCAGCCAGGTTGTAGTACCAACCAGGTTGTAGTGTGGGGGTACCAGCCAGGTTGTAGTGTGGGGGTACCAGCCAGGTTGTAGTATGGGGGTACCAGCCAGGTTGTAGTGTGGGGGTACCAGGCAGGTTGTAGTACCAACCAGGTTGTAGTGTGGGGGTAACAAACAGGTTGTAGTGTGGGGGTACCAGCCAGGTTGTAGTACCAGCCAGGTTGTAGTGTGGGGGTACCAGCTAGGTTGCAGTACCAGCCAGGTTGTAGTGTGGGGGTACCAACCAGGTTGTAGTACCAGCCAGGTTGTAGTGTGGGGGTACCAGCCAGGTTGTAGTGTGGGGGTACCAGCCAGGTTGTAGTACCAGCCAGGTTGTAGTGTGGGGGTACCAGCCAGGTTGTAGTGTGGGGGAACCAGCCAGGTTGTAGTGTGGGGGTACCAGCCAGGTTGTAGTGTGGGGGTACCAGCCAGGTTGTAGTGTGGGGGAACCAACCAGGTTGTAGTGTGGGGGTACCAGCCAGGTTGTAGTGTGGGGGTACCAGCCAGGTTGTAGTGTGGGGGTACCAGCCAGGTTGCAGTACCAGCCAGGTTGTAGTGTGGGGGTACCAGCCAGGTTGTAGTGTGGGGGAACCAGCCAGGTTGTAGTGTGGGGGTACCAGCCAGGTTGTAGTGTGGGGGTACCAACCAGGTTGTAGTGTGGGGGTACCAGCCAGGTTGTAGTGTGGGGGTACCAGCCAGGTTGTAGTACCAACCAGGTTGTAGTGTGGGGGTACCAGCCAGGTTGTAGTGTGGGGGTACCAGCCAGGTTGTAGTGTGGGGGTACCAGCCAGGTTGTAGTGTGGGGGTACCAGCCAGGTTGTAGTACCAACCAGGTTGTAGTGTGGGGGTACCAGCCAGGTTGTAGTACCAGCCAGGTTGTAGTGTGGGGGTACCAGCTAGGTTGCAGTACCAGCCAGGTTGTAGTGTGGGGGTACCAACCAGGTTGTAGTACCAGCCAGGTTGTAGTGTGGGGGTACCAGCCAGGTTGTAGTGTGGGGGTACCAGCCAGGTTGTAGTACCAGCCAGGTTGTAGTGTGGGGGTACCAGCCAGGTTGTAGTGTGGGGGAACCAGCCAGGTTGTAGTGTGGGGGTACCAGCCAGGTTGTAGTGTGGGGGTACCAGCCAGGTTGTAGTGTGGGGGAACCAACCAGGTTGTAGTGTGGGGGTACCAGCCAGGTTGTAGTGTGGGGGTACCAGCCAGGTTGTAGTGTGGGGGTACCAGCCAGGTTGTAGTGTGGGGGTACCAGCCAGGTTGTAGTGTGGGGGTACCAGCCAGGTTGTAGTGTGGGGGTACCAGCCAGGTTGTAGTGTGGGGGTACCGGCCAGGTTGTAGTGTGGGGGTATCAGACCAGGTTGTAGTGTGGGGGTACCAGCCAGGTTGTAGTGTGGGGGTACCAGCCAGGTTGTAGTGTGGGGGAACCAGCGAGGTTGTAGTGTGGGGGTACCAGCCAGGTTGTAGTGTGGGGGTACCAGCCAGGTTGTAGTGTGGGGGAACCAACCAGGTTGTAGTGTGGGGGTACCAGCCAGGTTGTAGTGTGGGGGTACCAGCCAGGTTGTAGTGTGGGGGTACAGCCAGGTTGTAGTGTGGGGGTACCAGCCAGGTTGTAGTGTGGGAGTACCAGCCAGGTTGTAGTGTGGGAATACCAGCCAGGTTGAAGTGTGGGGGTACCGGCCAGGTTGTAGTGTGGGGGTATCAACCAGGTTGTAGTGTGGGGGTACCAGCCAGGTTGTAGTGTGGGGGTACCAGCCAGGTTGTAGTGTGGGGGTACCAACCAGGTTGTAGTGTGGGGGTACCAACCAGGTTGTAGTGATTGGGGTACCAGCCAGGTTGTAGTGATGGGGGTACCAGCCAGGTTGTAGTGTGGGGGTACCAAACAGGTTGTAGTGTGGGGGTACCAGCCAGGTTGTAGTGATGGGGGTACCAGCCAGGTTGTAGTGATGGGGGTACCAACCAGGTTGTAGTGTGGGGGTACCAGCCAGGTTGTAGTACCAGCCAGGTTGTAGTGTGGGGGTACCAGCCAGGTTGTAGTGATGGGGGTACCAACCAGGTTGTAGTGTGGGGGTACCAGCCAGGTTGTAGTACCAGCCAGGTTGTAGTGTAGGGGTACCAGCCAGGTTGTAGTGTGGGGGTACCAACCAGGTTGTAGTGATGGGGGTACCAGCCAGGTTGTAGTGTGGGGGTACCAGCCAGGTTGTAGTACCAGCCAGGTTGTAGTGTGGGGGAACCAGCCAGGTTGCAGTACCAGCCAGGTTGTAGTGTGGGGGTACCAGCCAGGTTGTAGTGTGGGGGAACCAGCCAGGTTGTAGTGTGGGGGTACCAGCCAGGTTGTAGTGTGGGGGTACCAGCCAGGTTGTAGTGTGGGGGTACCAGCCAGGTTGTAGTGTGGGGGTACCAGCCAGGTTGTAGTGTGGGGGTACCAGCCAGGTTGTAGTGTGGGGGTACCAGCCAGGTTGTAGTGTGGGGGTACCAGCCAGGTTGTAGTGTGGGGGTACCAGCCAGGTTGTAGTACCAGCCAGGTTGTAGTGTGGGGGTACCAACCAGGTTGTAGTGTGGGGGTACCAGCCAGGTTGTAGTGTGGGGGTACCAGCCAGGTTGTAGTGTGGGGGTACCAGCCAGGTTGTAGTACCAGCCAGGTTGTAGTGTGGGGGTACCAGCCAGGTTGCAGTACCAGCCAGGTTGTAGTGTGGGGGTACCAGCCAGGTTGTAGTGTGGGGGTACCAACCAGGTTGTAGTACCAGCCAGGTTGTAGTGTGGGGGTACCAGCCAGGTTGTAGTGTGGGGGTACCAGCCAGGTTGTAGTACCAGCCAGGTTGTAGTGTGGGGGTACCAGCCAGGTTGTAGTGTGGGTGTACCAGCCAGGTTGTAGTGTGGGGGAACCAGCCAGGTTGTAGTGTGGGGGTACCAGCCAGGTTGTAGTGTGGGGGTACCAGCCAGGTTGTAGTGTGGGGGTACCAGCCAGGTTGTAGTGTGGGGGTACCAGCCAGGTTGTAGTGTGGGGGTACCAGCCAGGTTGTAGTGTGGGGGTACCAGCCAGGTTGTAGTGTGGGGGTACCAGCCAGGTTGTAGTGTGGGGGTACCAACCAGGTTGTAGTGTGGGGGTACCAGCCAGGTTGTAGTGTGGGGGTACCAGCCAGGTTGTAGTACCAGCCAGGTTGTAGTGTGGGGGTACCAACCAGGTTGTAGTGTGGGGGTACCAACCAGGTTGTAGTGATGGGGGTACCAGCCAGGTTGTAGTGTGGGGGTACCAGCCAGGTTGTAGTGTGGGGGTACCAGCCAGGTTGTAGTGTGGGGGTACCAGCCAGGTTGTAGTGTGGGGGTACCAGCCAGGTTGTAGTACCAGCCAGGTTGTAGTGTGGGGGTACCAACCAGGTTGTAGTGTGGGGGTAGCAGCCAGGTTGTAGTGTGGGGGTACCAGCCAGGTTGTAGTTGATGGGGGTACCAGCCAGGTTGTAGTGTGGGGGTACCAGCCAGGTTGTAGTGTGGGGGTACCAGCCAGGTTGTAGTACCAGCCAGGTTGTAGTGTGGGGGAACCAGCCAGGTTGCAGTACCAGCCAGGTTGTAGTGTGGGGGTACCAGCCAGGTTGTAGTGTGGGGGAACCAGCCAGGTTGTAGTGTGGGGGTACCAGCCAGGTTGTAGTGTGGGGGTACCAGCCAGGTTGTAGTGTGGGGGTACCAACCAGGTTGTAGTGTGGGGGTACCAGCCAGGTTGTAGTGTGGGGGTACCAGCCAGGTTGTAGTACCAACCAGGTTGTAGTGTGGGGGTACCAGCCAGGTTGTAGTGTGGGGGTACCAGCCAGGTTGTAGTACCAGCCAGGTTGTAGTGTGGGGGTACCAACCAGGTTGTAGTGTGGGGGTACCAGCCAAGTTGTAGTGATGGGGGTACCAGCCAGGTTGTAGTGTGGGGGTACCAGCCACGTTGTAGTGTGGGGGTACCAGCCAGGTTGTAGTGTGGGGGTACCAGCCAGGTTGTAGTGTGGGGGTACCAGCCAGGTTGTAGTACCAGCCAGGTTGTAGTGTGGGGGTACCAACCAGGTTGTAGTGTGGGGGTAGCAGCCAGGTTGTAGTGTGGGGGTACCAGCCAGGTTGCAGTACCAGCCAGGTTGTAGTGTGGGGGTACCAGCCAGGTTGTAGTGTGGGGGAACCAGCCAGGTTGTAGTGTGGGGGTACCAGCCAGGTTGTAGTACCAGCCAGGTTGTAGTGTGGGGGAACCAGCCAGGTTGCAGTACCAGCCAGGTTGTAGTGTGGGGGTACCAGCCAGGTTGTAGTGTGGGGGAACCAGCCAGGTTGTAGTGTGGGGGTACCAGCCAGGTTGTAGTGTGGGGGTACCAACCAGGTTGTAGTGTGGGGGTACCAGCCAGGTTGTAGTGTGGGGGTACCAGCCAGGTTGTAGTACCAACCAGGTTGTAGTGTGGGGGTACCAGCCAGGTTGTAGTGTGGGGGTACCAGCCAGGTTGTAGTATGGGGGTACCAGCCAGGTTGTAGTGTGGGGGTACCAGCCAGGTTGTAGTACCAACCAGGTTGTAGTGTGGGGGTAACAAACAGGTTGTAGTGTGGGGGTACCAGCCAGGTTGTAGTACCAGCCAGGTTGTAGTGTGGGGGTACCAGCTAGGTTGCAGTACCAGCCAGGTTGTAGTGTGGGGGTACCAACCAGGTTGTAGTACCAGCCAGGTTGTAGTGTGGGGGTACCAGCCAGGTTGTAGTGTGGGGGTACCAGCCAGGTTGTAGTACCAGCCAGGTTGTAGTGTGGGGGTACCAGCCAGGTTGTAGTGTGGGGGAACCAGCCAGGTTGTAGTGTGGGGGTACCAGCCAGGTTGTAGTGTGGGGGTACCAGCCAGGTTGTAGTGTGGGGGAACCAACCAGGTTGTAGTGTGGGGGTACCAGCCAGGTTGTAGTGTGGGGGTACCAGCCAGGTTGTAGTGTGGGGGTACCAGCCAGGTTGTAGTGTGGGGGTACCAACCAGGTTGTAGTGTGGGGGTACCAGCCAGGTTGTAGTGTGGGGGTACCAGACAGGTTGTAGTGTGGGGGTACCAGCCAGGTTGTAGTGTGGGGGTACCAGCCAGGTTGTAGTGTGGGGGTACCAGACCAGGTTGTAGTGTGGGGGTACCAGCCAGGTTGTAGTGTGGGGGTACCAGCCAGGTTGTAGTGGGGGGACCAGCCAGGTTGTAGTGTGGGGGTACCAGCCAGGTTGTAGTACCAACCAGGTTGTAGTGTGGGGGTACACAAACCAGGTTGTAGTGTGGGGGTACCAGCCAGGTTGCAGTACCAGCCAGGTTGTAGTGTGGGGGTACCAACCAGGTTGTAGTACCAGCCAGGTTTTAGTGTGGGGGTACCAGCCAGGTTGTAGTGTGGGGGTACCAGCCAGGTTGTAGTACCAGCCAGGTTGTAGTGTGGGGCTACCAGCCAGGTTGTAGTGTGGGGGAACCAGCCAGGTTGTAGTGTGGGGGTACCAGCCAGGTTGTAGTGTGGGGGTACCAGCCAGGTTGTAGTGTGGGGGAACCAACCAGGTTGTAGTGTGGGGGTACCAGCCAGGTTGTAGTGTGGGGGTACCAGCCAGGTTGTAGTGTGGGGGTACCAGCCAGGTTGTAGTGTGGGGGTACCAGCCAGGTTGTAGTGTGGGGGTACCAGCCAGGTTGTAGTGTGGGGGTACCAGCCAGGTTGTAGTGTGGGGGTACCAGCCAGGTTGTAGTGTGGGGGTACCAACCAGGTTGTAGTGTGGGGGTACCAGCCAGGTTGTAGTGTGGGGGTACCAGCCAGGTTGTAGTGTGGGGGAACCAGCCAGGTTGTAGTGTGGGGGTACCAGCCAGGTTGTATGTACCAGCCAGGTTGTAGTGTGGGGGTACCAACCAGGTTGTAGTGTGGGGGTACCAGCCAGGTTGTAGTGTGGGGGTACCAGCCAGGTTGTAGTGTGGGGGTACAGCCAGGTTGTAGTGTGGGGGTACCAGCCAGGTTGTAGTGTGGGAGTACCAGCCAGGTTGTAGTGTGGGGGTACCAGCCAGGTTGAAGTGTGGGGGTACCGGCCAGGTTGTAGTGTGGGGGTATCAACCAGGTTGTAGTGTGGGGGTACCAGCCAGGTTGTAGTGTGGGGGTACCAACCAGGTTGTAGTGTGGGGGTACCAACCAGGTTGTAGTGATGGGGGTACCAGCCAGGTTGTAGTGTGGGGGTACCAAACAGGTTGTAGTGTGGGGGTACCAGCCAGGTTGTAGTGATGGGGGTACCAGCCAGGTTGTAGTGATGGGGGTACCAACCAGGTTGTAGTGTGGGGGTACCAGCCAGGTTGTAGTACCAGCCAGGTTGTAGTGTGGGGGTACCAGCCAGGTTGTAGTGATGGGGGTACCAACCAGGTTGTAGTGTGGGGGTACCAGCCAGGTTGTAGTACCAGCCAGGTTGTAGTGTAGGGGTACCAGCCAGGTTGTAGTGTGGGGGTACCAACCAGGTTGTAGTGATGGGGGTACCAGCCAGGTTGTAGTGTGGGGGTACCAGCCAGGTTGTAGTGTGGGGGTACCAGCCAGGTTGTAGTACCAGCCAGGTTGTAGTGTGGGGGAACCAGCCAGGTTGCAGTACCAGCCAGGTTGTAGTGTGGGGGTACCAGCCAGGTTGTAGTGTGGGGGAACCAGCCAGGTTGTAGTGTGGGGGTACCAGCCAGGTTGTAGTGTGGGGGTACCAGCCAGGTTGTAGTGTGGGGGTACCAGCCAGGTTGTAGTGTGGGGGTACCAGCCAGGTTGAAGTGTGGGGGTACCAGCCAGGTTGTAGTGTGGGGGTATCAACCAGGTTGTAGTGTGGGGGTACCAGCCAGGTTGTAGTGTGGGGGTACCAGCCAGGTTGTAGTGTGGGGGTACCAACCAGGTTGTAGTGTGGGGGTACCAACCAGGTTGTAGTGATGGGGGTACCAGCCAGGTTGTAGTGATGGGGGTACCAGCCAGGTTGTAGTGTGGGGGTACCAAACAGGTTGTAGTGTGGGGGTACCAGCCAGGTTGTAGTGATGGGGGTACCAGCCAGGTTGTAGTGATGGGGGTACCAGCCAGGTTGTAGTACCAGCCAGGTTGTAGTGTGGGGGTACCAGCCAGGTTGTAGTGATGGGGGTACCAACCAGGTTGTAGTGTGGGGGTACCAGCCAGGTTGTAGTACCAGCCAGGTTGTAGTGTAGGGGTACCAGCCAGGTTGTAGTGTGGGGGTACCAACCAGGTTGTAGTGATGGGGGTACCAGCCAGGTTGTAGTGTGGGGGTACCAGCCAGGTTGTAGTGTGGGGGTACCAGCCAGGTTGTAGTATGGGGGTACCAGCCAGGTTGTAGTGTGGGGGTACCAGCCAGGTTGTAGTACCAGCCAGGTTGTAGTGTGGGGGAACCAGCCAGGTTGCAGTACCAGCCAGGTTGTAGTGTGGGGGTACCAGCCAGGTTGTAGTGTGGGGGAACCAGCCAGGTTGTAGTGTGGGGGTACCAGCCAGGTTGTAGTGTGGGGGTACCAACCAGGTTGTAGTGTGGGGGTACCAGCCAGGTTGTAGTGTGGGGGTACCAGCCAGGTTGTAGTACCAACCAGGTTGTAGTGTGGGGGTACCAGCCAGGTTGTAGTGTGGGGGTACCAGCCAGGTTGTAGTACCAGCCAGGTTGTAGTGTGGGGGTACCAACCAGGTTGTAGTGTGGGGGTACCAGCCAAGTTGTAGTGATGGGGGTACCAGCCAGGTTGTAGTGTGGGGGTACCAGCCACGTTGTAGTGTGGGGGTACCAGCCAGGTTGTAGTGTGGGGGTACCAGCCAGGTTGTAGTGTGGGGGTACCAGCCAGGTTGTAGTACCAGCCAGGTTGTAGTGTGGGGGTACCAACCAGGTTGTAGTGTGGGGGTAGCAGCCAGGTTGTAGTGTGGGGGTACCAGCCAGGTTGTAGTGTGGGGGTACCAGCCAGGTTGTAGTACCAGCCAGGTTGTAGTGTGGGGGAACCAGCCAGGTTGCAGTACCAGCCAGGTTGTAGTGTGGGGGTACCAGCCAGGTTGTAGTGTGGGGGTACCAACCAGGTTGTAGTACCAGCCAGGTTTTAGTGTGGGGGTACCAGCCAGGTTGTAGTGTGGGGGTACCAGCCAGGTTGTAGTACCAGCCAGGTTGTAGTGTGGGGCTACCAGCCAGGTTGTAGTGTGGGGGAACCAGCCAGGTTGTAGTGTGGGGGTACCAGCCAGGTTGTAGTGTGGGGGTACCAGCCAGGTTGTAGTGTGGGGGAACCAACCAGGTTGTAGTGTGGGGGTACCAGCCAGGTTGTAGTGTGGGGGTACCAGCCAGGTTGTAGTGTGGGGGTACCAGCCAGGTTGTAGTGTGGGGGTACCAGCCAGGTTGTAGTGTGGGGGTACCAGCCAGGTTGTAGTGTGGGGGTACCAGCCAGGTTGTAGTGTGGGGGTACCAGCCAGGTTGTAGTGTGGGGGTACCAACCAGGTTGTAGTGTGGGGGTACCAGCCAGGTTGTAGTGTGGGGGTACCAGCCAGGTTGTAGTACCAGCCAGGTTGTAGTGTGGGGGTACCAACCAGGTTGTAGTGTGGGGGTACCAACCAGGTTGTAGTGATGGGGGTACCAGCCAGGTTGTAGTGTGGGGGTACCAAACAGGTTGTAGTGTGGGGGTACCAGCCAGGTTGTAGTGATGGGGGTACCAGCCAGGTTGTAGTGATGGGGGTACCAACCAGGTTGTAGTGTGGGGGTACCAGCCAGGTTGTAGTACCAGCCAGGTTGTAGTGTGGGGGTACCAGCCAGGTTGTAGTGATGGGGGTACCAACCAGGTTGTAGTGTGGGGGTACCAGCCAGGTTGTAGTACCAGCCAGGTTGTAGTGTGGGGGTACCAGCCAGGTTGTAGTGTGGGGGTACCAACCAGGTTGTAGTGATGGGGGTACCAGCCAGGTTGTAGTGTGGGGGTACCAGCCAGGTTGTAGTGTGGGGGTACCAGCCAGGTTGTAGTACCAGCCAGGTTGTAGTGTGGGGGAACCAGCCAGGTTGCAGTACCAGCCAGGTTGTAGTGTGGGGGTACCAGCCAGGTTGTAGTGTGGGGGAACCAGCCAGGTTGTAGTGTGGGGGTACCAGCCAGGTTGTAGTGTGGGGGTACCAGCCAGGTTGTAGTGTGGGGGTACCAACCAGGTTGTAGTGTGGGGGTACCAGCCAGGTTGTAGTGTGGGGGTACCAGCCAGGTTGTAGTACCAACCAGGTTGTAGTGTGGGGGTACCAGCCAGGTTGTAGTGTTGGGGTACCAGCCAGGTTGTAGTACCAGCCAGGTTGTAGTGTGGGGGTACCAACCAGGTTGTAGTGTGGGGGTACCAGCCAAGTTGTAGTGATGGGGGTACCAGCCAGGTTGTAGTGTGGGGTACCAGCCACGTTGTAGTGTGGGGGTACCAGCCAGGTTGTAGTGTGGGGGTACCAGCCAGGTTGTAGTGTGGGGGTACCAGCCAGGTTGTAGTACCAGCCAGGTTGTAGTGTGGGGGTACCAACCAGGTTGTAGTGTGGGGGTAGCAGCCAGGTTGTAGTGTGGGGGTACCAGCCAGGTTGCAGTACCAGCCAGGTTGTAGTGTGGGGGTACCAGCCAGGTTGTAGTGTGGGGGAACCAGCCAGGTTGTAGTGTGGGGGTACCAGCCAGGTTGTAGTGTGGGGGAACCAGCCAGGTTGTAGTGTGGGGGAACCAGCCAGGTTGCAGTACCAGCCAGGTTGTAGTGTGGGGGTACCAGCCAGGTTGTAGTGTGGGGGAACCAGCCAGGTTGTAGTGTGGGGGTACCAGCCAGGTTGTATTGTGGGGGTACCAACCAGGTTGTAGTGTGGGGGTACCAGCCAGGTTGTAGTGTGGGGGTACCAGCCAGGTTGTAGTACCAACCAGGTTGTAGTGTGGGGGTACCAGCCAGGTTGTAGTGTGGGGGTACCAGCCAGGTTGTAGTATGGGGGTACCAGCCAGGTTGTAGTGTGGGGTTACCAGGCAGGTTGTAGTACCAACCAGGTTGTAGTGTGGGGGTAACAAACAGGTTGTAGTGTGGGGGTACCAGCCAGGTTGTAGTACCAGCCAGGTTGTAGTGTGGGGGTACCAGCTAGGTTGCAGTACCAGCCAGGTTGTAGTGTGGGGGTACCAACCAGGTTGTAGTACCAGCCAGGTTGTAGTGTGGGGGTACCAGCCAGGTTGTAGTGTGGGGGTACCAGCCAGGTTGTAGTACCAGCCAGGTTGTAGTGTGGGGGTACCAGCCAGGTTGTAGTGTGGGGGAACCAGCCAGGTTGTAGTGTGGGGGTACCAGCCAGGTTGTAGTGTGGGGGTACCAGCCAGGTTGTAGTGTGGGGGAACCAACCAGGTTGTAGTGTGGGGGTACCAGCCAGGTTGTAGTGTGGGGGTACCAGCCAGGTTGTAGTGTGGGGGAACCAGCCAGGTTGCAGTACCAGCCAGGTTGTAGTGTGGGGGTACCAGCCAGGTTGTAGTGTGGGGGAACCAGCCAGGTTGTAGTGTGGGGGTACCAGCCAGGTTGTAGTGTGGGGGTACCAACCAGGTTGTAGTGTGGGGGTACCAGCCAGGTTGTAGTGTGGGGGTACCAGCCAGGTTGTAGTACCAACCAGGTTGTAGTGTGGGGGTACCAGCCAGGTTGTAGTGTGGGGGTACCAGCCAGGTTGTAGTGTGGGGGTACCAGCCAGGTTGTAGTGTGGGGGTACCAGCCAGGTTGTAGTACCAACCAGGTTGTAGTGTGGGGGTACCAGCCAGGTTGTAGTACCAGCCAGGTTGTAGTGTGGGGGTACCAGCTAGGTTGCAGTACCAGCCAGGTTGTAGTGTGGGGGTACCAACCAGGTTGTAGTACCAGCCAGGTTTTAGTGTGGGGGTACCAGCCAGGTTGTAGTGTGGGGGTACCAGCCAGGTTGTAGTACCAGCCAGGTTGTAGTGTGGGGCTACCAGCCAGGTTGTAGTGTGGGGGAACCAGCCAGGTTGTAGTGTGGGGGTACCAGCCAGGTTGTAGTGTGGGGGTACCAGCCAGGTTGTAGTGTGGGGGAACCAACCAGGTTGTAGTGTGGGGGTACCAGCCAGGTTGTAGTGTGGGGGTACCAGCCAGGTTGTAGTGTGGGGGTACAGCCAGGTTGTAGTGTGGGGGTACCAGCCAGGTTGTAGTGTGGGAGTACCAGCCAGGTTGTAGTGTGGGGGTACCAGCCAGGTTGAAGTGTGGGGGTAACGGCCAGGTTGTAGTGTGGGGGTATCAACCAGGTTGTAGTGTGGGGGTACCAGCCAGGTTGTAGTGTGGGGGTACCAGCCAGGTTGTAGTGTGGGGGAACCAGCCAGGTTGTAGTGTGGGGGTACCAGCCAGGTTGTAGTGTGGGGGTACCAGCCAGGTTGTAGTGTGGGGGAACCAACCAGGTTGTAGTGTGGGGGTACCAGCCAGGTTGTAGTGTGGGGGTACCAGCCAGGTTGTAGTGTGGGGGTACAGCCAGGTTGTAGTGTGGGGGTACCAGCCAGGTTGTAGTGTGGGAGTACCAGCCAGGTTGTAGTGTGGGGGTACCAGCCAGGTTGAAGTGTGGGGGTACCGGCCAGGTTGTAGTGTGGGGGTATCAACCAGGTTGTAGTGTGGGGGTACCAGCCAGGTTGTAGTGTGGGGGTACCAGCCAGGTTGTAGTGTGGGGGTACCAACCAGGTTGTAGTGTGGGGGTACCAACCAGGTTGTAGTGATGGGGGTACCAGCCAGGTTGTAGTGTGGGGGTACCAAACAGGTTGTAGTGTGGGGGTACCAGCCAGGTTGTAGTGATGGGGGTACCAGCCAGGTTGTAGTGATGGGGGTACCAACCAGGTTGTAGTGTGGGGGTACCAGCCAGGTTGTAGTACCAGCCAGGTTGTAGTGTGGGGGTACCAGCCAGGTTGTAGTGATGGGGGTACCAACCAGGTTGTAGTGTGGGGGTACCAGCCAGGTTGTAGTACCAGCCAGGTTGTAGTGTAGGGGTACCAGCCAGGTTGTAGTGTGGGGGTACCAACCAGGTTGTAGTGATGGGGGTACCAGCCAGGTTGTAGTGTGGGGGTACCAGCCAGGTTGTAGTGTGGGGGTACCAGCCAGGTTGTAGTACCAGCCAGGTTGTAGTGTGGGGGAACCAGCCAGGTTGCAGTACCAGCCAGGTTGTAGTGTGGGGGTACCAGCCAGGTTGTAGTGTGGGGGAACCAGCCAGGTTGTAGTGTGGGGGTACCAGCCAGGTTGTAGTGTGGGGGTACCAGCCAGGTTGTAGTGTGGGGGTACCAGCCAGGTTGTAGTGTGGGGGTACCAGCCAGGTTGAAGTGTGGGGGTACCGGCCAGGTTGTAGTGTGGGGGTATCAACCAGGTTATAGTGTGGGGGTACCAGCCAGGTTGTAGTGTGGGGGTACCAGCCAGGTTGTAGTGTGGGGGTACCAACCAGGTTGTAGTGTGGGGGTACCAACCAGGTTGTAGTGATGGGGGTACCAGCCAGGTTGTAGTGATGGGGGTACCAGCCAGGTTGTAGTGTGGGGGTACCAAACAGGTTGTAGTGTGGGGGTACCAGCCAGGTTGTAGTGATGGGGGTACCAGCCAGGTTGTAGTGATGGGGGTACCAGCCAGGTTGTAGTACCAGCCAGGTTGTAGTGTGGGGGTACCAGCCAGGTTGTAGTGATGGGGGTACCAACCAGGTTGTAGTGTGGGGGTACCAGCCAGGTTGTAGTACCAGCCAGGTTGTAGTGTAGGGGTACCAGCCAGGTTGTAGTGTGGGGGTACCAACCAGGTTGTAGTGATGGGGGTACCAGCCAGGTTGTAGTGTGGGGGTACCAGCCAGGTTGTAGTGTGGGGGTACCAGCCAGGTTGTAGTACCAGCCAGGTTGTAGTGTGGGGGAACCAGCCAGGTTGCAGTACCAGCCAGGTTGTAGTGTGGGGGTACCAGCCAGGTTGTAGTGTGGGGGAACCAGCCAGGTTGTAGTGTGGGGGTACCAGCCAGGTTGTAGTGTGGGGGTACAGCCAGGTTGTAGTGTGGGGGTACCAGCCAGGTTGTAGAGTGGGAGTACCAGCCAGGTTGTAGTGTGGGGGTACCAGCCAGGTTGTATTGTGTGGGTACCAGCCAGGTTGTAGTGTGGGGGTACCAACCAGGTTGTAGTGTGGGGGTACCAGCCAGGTTGCAGTACCAGCCAGGTTGTAGTGTGGGGGTACCAGCCAGGTTGTAGTGTGGGGGAACCAGCCAGGTTGTAGTGTGGGGGTACCAGCCAGGTTGTAGTGTGGGGGTACCAGCCAGGTTGTAGTGTGGGGGTACCAGCCAGGTTGTAGTGTGGGGGTACCAGCCAGGTTGAAGTGTGGGGGTACCGGCCAGGTTGTAGTGTGGGGGTACCAGCCAGGTTGTAGTACCAGCCAGGTTGTAGTGTGGGTCTACCAGCCAGGTTGTAGTGTGGGGGAACCAGCCAGGTTGTAGTGTGGGGGTACCAGCCAGGTTGTAGTGTGGGGGTACCAGCCAGGTTGTAGTGTGGGGGAACCAACCAGGTTGTAGTGTGGGGGTACCAGCCAGGTTGTAGTGTGGGGGTACCAGCCAGGTTGTAGTGTGGGGGTACAGCCAGGTTGTAGTGTGGGGGTACCAGCCAGGTTGTAGAGTGGGAGTACCAGCCAGGTTGTAGTGTGGGGGTACCAGCCAGGTTGTATTGTGTGGGTACCAGCCAGGTTGTAGTGTGGGGGTACCAACCAGGTTGTAGTGTGGGGGTACCAGCCAGGTTGTAGTGTGGGGGTACCAGCCAGGTTGTAGTACCAGCCAGGTTGTAGTGTGGGGGTACCAACCAGGTTGTAGTGTGGGGGTACCAACCAGGTTGTAGTGATGGGGGTACCAGCCAGGTTGTAGTGTGGGGGAACCAACCAGGTTGTAGTGTGGGGGTACCAGCCAGGTTGTAGTGTGGGGGTACCAGCCAGGTTGTAGTGTGGGGGTACCAACCAGGTTGTAGTGTGGGGGTACCAGCCAGGTTGTAGTGTGGGGGTACCAGACAGGTTGTAGTGTGGGGGTACCAGCCAGGTTGTAGTGTGGGGGTACCAGCCAGGTTGTAGTGTGGGGGTACCAACCAGGTTGTAGTGTGGGGGTACCAGCCAGGTTGTAGTACCAGCCAGGTTGTAGTGTGGGGGTACCAGCCAGGTTGTAGTGATGGGGGTACCAACCAGGTTGTAGTGTGGGGGTACCAGCCAGGTTGTAGTACCAGCCAGGTTGTAGTGTAGGGGTACCAGCCAGGTTGTAGTGTGGGGGTACCAACCAGGTTGTAGTGATGGGGGTACCAGCCAGGTTGTAGTGTGGGGGTACCAGCCAGGTTGTAGTGTGGGGGTACCAGCCAGGTTGTAGTACCAGCCAGGTTGTAGTGTGGGGGAACCAGCCAGGTTGCAGTACCAGCCAGGTTGTAGTGTGGGGGTACCAGCCAGGTTGTAGTGTGGGGGAACCAGCCAGGTTGTAGTGTGGGGGTACCAGCCAGGTTGTAGTGTGGGGGTACCAGCCAGGTTGTAGTGTGGGGGTACCAACCAGGTTGTAGTGTGGGGGTACCAGCCAGGTTGTAGTGTGGGGGTACCAGCCAGGTTGTAGTACCAACCAGGTTGTAGTGTGGGGGTACCAGCCAGGTTGTAGTGTGGGGGTACCAGCCAGGTTGTAGTACCAGCCAGGTTGTAGTGTGGGGGTACCAACCAGGTTGTAGTGTGGGGGTACCAGCCAAGTTGTAGTGATGGGGGTACCAGCCAGGTTGTAGTGTGGGGGTACCAGCCACGTTGTAGTGTGGGGGTACCAGCCAGGTTGTAGTGTGGGGGTACCAGCCAGGTTGTAGTGTGGGGGTACCAGCCAGGTTGTAGTACCAGCCAGGTTGTAGTGTGGGGGTACCAACCAGGTTGTAGTGTAGGGGTAGCAGCCAGGTTGTAGTGTGGGGGTACCAGCCAGGTTGTAGTGTGGGGGTACCAGCCAGGTTGTAGTACCAGCCAGGTTGTAGTGTGGGGGTACCAACCAGGTTGTAGTGATGGGGGTACCAGCCAGGTTGTAGTGTGGGGGTACCAGCCAGGTTGTAGTACCAGCCAGGTTGTAGTGTGGGGGAACCAGCCAGGTTGCAGTACCAGCCAGGTTGTAGTGTGGGGGTACCAGCCAGGTTGTAGTGTGGGGGTACCAACCAGGTTGTAGTACCAGCCAGGTTTTAGTGTGGGGGTACCAGCCAGGTTGTAGTGTGGGGGTACCAGCCAGGTTGTAGTACCAGCCAGGTTGTAGTGTGGGGCTACCAGCCAGGTTGTAGTGTGGGGGAACCAGCCAGGTTGTAGTGTGGGGGTACCAGCCAGGTTGTAGTGTGGGTGTACCAGCCAGGTTGTAGTGTGGGGGAACCAACCAGGTTGTAGTGTGGGGGTACCAGCCAGGTTGTAGTGTGGGGGTACCAGCCAGGTTGTAGTGTGGGGGTACAGCCAGGTTGTAGTGTGGGGGTACCAGCCAGGTTGTAGTGTGGGAGTACCAGCCAGGTTGTAGTGTGGGGGTACCAGCCAGGTTGTAGTGTGGGGGTACCAGCCAGGTTGTAGTGTGGGGGTACCAACCAGGTTGTAGTGTGGGGGTACCAGCCAGGTTGTAGTGTGGGGGTACCAGCCAGGTTGTAGTACCAGCCAGGTTGTAGTGTGGGGGTACCAACCAGGTTGTAGTGTGGGGGTACCAACCAGGTTGTAGTGATGGGGGTACCAGCCAGGTTGTAGTGTGGGGGTACCAAACAGGTTGTAGTGTGGGGGTACCAGCCAGGTTGTAGTGATGGGGGTACCAGCCAGGTTGTAGTGATGGGGGTACCAACCAGGTTGTAGTGTGGGGGTACCAGCCAGGTTGTAGTACCAGCCAGGTTGTAGTGTGGGGGTACCAGCCAGGTTGTAGTGATGGGGGTACCAACCAGGTTGTAGTGTGGGGGTACCAGCCAGGTTGTAGTACCAGCCAGGTTGTAGTGTGGGGGTACCAGCCAGGTTGTAGTGTGGGGGTACCAACCAGGTTGTAGTGATGGGGGTACCAGCCAGGTTGTAGTGTGGGGGTACCAGCCAGGTTGTAGTGTGGGGGTACCAGCCAGGTTGTAGTACCAGCCAGGTTGTAGTGTGGGGGAACCAGCCAGGTTGCAGTACCAGCCAGGTTGTAGTGTGGGGGTACCAGCCAGGTTGTAGTGTGGGGGAACCAGCCAGGTTGTAGTGTGGGGGTACCAGCCAGGTTGTAGTGTGGGGGTACCAGCCAGGTTGTAGTGTGGGGGTACCAACCAGGTTGTAGTGTGGGGGTACCAGCCAGGTTGTAGTGTGGGGGTACCAGCCAGGTTGTAGTACCAACCAGGTTGTAGTGTGGGGGTACCAGCCAGGTTGTAGTGTGGGGGTACCAGCCAGGTTGTAGTACCAGCCAGGTTGTAGTGTGGGGGTACCAACCAGGTTGTAGTGTGGGGGTACCAGCCAAGTTGTAGTGATGGGGGTACCAGCCAGGTTGTAGTGTGGGGGTACCAGCCACGTTGTAGTGTGGGGGTACCAGCCAGGTTGTAGTGTGGGGGTACCAGCCAGGTTGTAGTGTGGGGGTACCAGCCAGGTTGTAGTACCAGCCAGGTTGTAGTGTGGGGGTACCAACCAGGTTGTAGTGTGGGGGTAGCAGCCAGGTTGTAGTGTGGGGGTACCAGCCAGGTTGTAGTGTGGGGGTACCAGCCAGGTTGTAGTACCAGCCAGGTTGTAGTGTGGGGGTACCAACCAGGTTGTAGTGATGGGGGTACCAGCCAGGTTGTAGTGTGGGGGTACCAGCCAGGTTGTAGTACCAGCCAGGTTGTAGTGTGGGGGAACCAGCCAGGTTGCAGTACCAGCCAGGTTGTAGTGTGGGGGTACCAGCCAGGTTGTAGTGTGGGGGAACCAGCCAGGTTGTAGTGTGGGGGTACCAGCCAGGTTGTAGTGTGGGTGAACCAGCCAGGTTGTAGTGTGGGGGAACTAGCCAGGTTGCAGTACCAGCCAGGTTGTAGTGTGGGGGTACCAGCCAGGTTGTAGTGTGGGGGAACCAGCCAGGTTGTAGTGTGGGGGTACCAGCCAGGTTGTAGTGTGGGGGTACCAACCAGGTTGTAGTGTGGGGGTACCAGCCAGGTTGTAGTGTGGGGGTACCAGCCAGGTTGTAGTACCAACCAGGTTGTAGTGTGGGGGTACCAGCCAGGTTGTAGTGTGGGGGTACCAGCCAGGTTGTAGTGTGGGGGTACCAGGCAGGTTGTAGTACCAACCAGGTTGTAGTGTGGGGGTAACAAACAGGTTGTAGTGTGGGGGTACCAGCCAGGTTGTAGTACCAGCCAGGTTGTAGTGTGGGGGTACCAGCTAGGTTGCAGTACCAGCCAGGTTGTAGTGTGGGGGTACCAACCAGGTTGTAGTACCAGCCAGGTTGTAGTGTGGGGGTACCAGCCAGGTTGTAGTACCAGCCAGGTTGTAGTGTGGGGGTACCAGCCAGGTTGTAGTGTGGGGGAACCAGCCAGGTTGTAGTGTGGGGGTACCAGCCAGGTTGTAGTGTGGGGGAACCAACCAGGTTGTAGTGTGGGGGTACCAGCCAGGTTGTAGTGTGGGGGTACCAGCCAGGTTGTAGTGTGGGGGTACCAACCAGGTTGTAGTGTGGGGGTACCAGCCAGGTTGTAGTGTGGGGGTACCAGACAGGTTGTAGTGTGGGGGTACCAGCCAGGTTGTAGTGTGGGGGTACCAGCCAGGTTGTAGTGTGGGGGTACCAACCAGGTTGTAGTGTGGGGGTACCAGCCAGGTTGTAGTACCAGCCAGGTTGTAGTGTGGGGGTACCAGCCAGGTTGTAGTACCAGCCAGGTTGTAGTGTGGGTACCAACCAGGTTGTAGTGTGGGGGTACCAGCCAGGTTGCAGTACCAGCCAGGTTGTAGTGTGGGGATACCAACCAGGTTGTAGTACCAGCCAGGTTTTAGTGTGGGGGTACCAGCCAGGTTGTAGTGTGGGGGTACCAGCCAGGTTGTAGTACCAGCCAGGTTGTAGTGTGGGTCTACCAGCCAGGTTGTAGTGTGGGGGAACCAGCCAGGTTGTAGTGTGGGGGTACCAGCCAGGTTGTAGTGTGGGGGTACCAGCCAGGTTGTAGTGTGGGGGAACCAACCAGGTTGTAGTGTGGGGGTACCAGCCAGGTTGTAGTGTGGGGGTACCAGCCAGGTTGTAGTGTGGGGGTACAGCCAGGTTGTAGTGTGGGGGTACCAGCCAGGTTGTAGAGTGGGAGTACCAGCCAGGTTGTAGTGTGGGGGTACCAGCCAGGTTGTATTGTGTGGGTACCAGCCAGGTTGTAGTGTGGGGGTACCAACCAGGTTGTAGTGTGGGGGTACCAGCCAGGTTGTAGTGTGGGGGTACCAGCCAGGTTGTAGTACCAGCCAGGTTGTAGTGTGGGGGTACCAACCAGGTTGTAGTGTGGGGGTACCAACCAGGTTGTAGTGATGGGGGTACCAGCCAGGTTGTAGTGTGGGGGAACCAACCAGGTTGTAGTGTGGGGGTACCAGCCAGGTTGTAGTGTGGGGGTACCAGCCAGGTTGTAGTGTGGGGGTACCAACCAGGTTGTAGTGTGGGGGTACCAGCCAGGTTGTAGTGTGGGGGTACCAGACAGGTTGTAGTGTGGGGGTACCAGCCAGGTTGTAGTGTGGGGGTACCAGCCAGGTTGTAGTGTGGGGGTACCAACCAGGTTGTAGTGTGGGGGTACCAGCCAGGTTGTAGTACCAGCCAGGTTGTAGTGTGGGGGTACCAGCCAGGTTGTAGTACCAGCCAGGTTGTAGTGTGGGGGTACCAACCAGGTTGTAGTGTGGGGGTACTAGCCAGGTTGCAGTACCAGCCAGGTTGTAGTGTGGGCGTACCAACCAGGTTGTAGTACCAGCCAGGTTTTAGTGTGGGGGTACCAGCCAGGTTGTAGTGTGGGGGTACCAGCCAGGTTGTAGTACCAGCCAGGTTGTAGTGTGGGGCTACCAGCCAGGTTGTAGTGTGGGGGAACCAGCCAGGTTGTAGTGTGGGGGTACCAGCCAGGTTGTAGTGTGGGGGTACCAGCCAGGTTGTAGTGTGGGGGAACCAACCAGGTTGTAGTGTGGGGGTACCAGCCAGGTTGTAGTGTGGGGGTACCAGCCAGGTTGTAGTGTGGGGGTACAGCCAGGTTGTAGTGTGGGGGTACAGCCAGGTTGTAGTGTGGGGGTACCAGCCAGGTTGTAGTGTGGGAGTACCAGCCAGGTTGTAGTGTGGGGGTACCAGCCAGGTTGTAGTGTGGGGGTACCAGCCAGGTTGTAGTGTGGGGGTACCAACCAGGTTGTAGTGTGGGGGTACCAGCCAGGTTGTAGTGTGGGGGTACCAGCCAGGTTGTAGTACCAGCCAGGTTGTAGTGTGGGGGTACCAACCAGGTTGTAGTGTGGGGGTACCAATCAGGTTGTAGTGATGGGGGTACCAGCCAGGTTGTAGTGTGGGGGTACCAAACAGGTTGTAGTGTGGGGGTACCAGCCAGGTTGTAGTGATGGGGGTACCAGCCAGGTTGTAGTGATGGGGGTACCAACCAGGTTGTAGTGTGGGGGTACCAGCCAGGTTGTAGTACCAGCCAGGTTGTAGTGTGGGGGTACCAGCCAGGTTGTAGTGATTGGGGTACCAACCAGGTTGTAGTGTGGGGGTACCAGCCAGGTTGTAGTACCAGCCAGGTTGTAGTGTGGGGGTACCAGCCAGGTTGTAGTGTGGGGGTACCAACCAGGTTGTAGTGATGGGGGTACCAGCCAGGTTGTAGTGATGGGGGTACCAGCCAGGTTGTAGTGTGGGGGTACCAGCCAGGTTGTAGTACCAGCCAGGTTGTAGTGTGGGGGAACCAGCCAGGTTGCAGTACCAGCCAGGTTGTAGTGTGGGGGTACCAGCCAGGTTGTAGTGTGGGGGAACCAGCCAGGTTGTAGTGTGGGGGTACCAGCCAGGTTGTAGTGTGGGGGTACCAGCCAGGTTGTAGTGTGGGGGTACCAACCAGGTTGTAGTGTGGGGGTACCAGCCAGGTTGTAGTGTGGGGGTACCAGCCAGGTTGTAGTACCAACCAGGTTGTAGTGTGGGGGTACCAGCCAGGTTGTAGTGTGGGGGTACCAGCCAGGTTGTAGTACCAGCCAGGTTGTAGTGTGGGGGTACCAACCAGGTTGTAGTGTGGGGGTACCAGCCAAGTTGTAGTGATGGGGGTACCAGCCAGGTTGTAGTGTGGGGGTACCAGCCACGTTGTAGTGTGGGGGTACCAGCCAGGTTGTAGTGTGGGGGTACCAGCCAGGTTGTAGTGTGGGGGTACCAGCCAGGTTGTAGTACCAGCCAGGTTGTAGTGTGGGGGTACCAACCAGGTTGTAGTGTGGGGGTAGCAGCCAGGTTGTAGTGTGGGGGTACCAGCCAGGTTGTAGTGTGGGGGTACCAGCCAGGTTGTAGTACCAGCCAGGTTGTAGTGTGGGGGTACCAACCAGGTTGTAGTGATGGGGGTACCAGCCAGGTTGTAGTGTGGGGGTACCAGCCAGGTTGTAGTACCAGCCAGGTTGTAGTGTGGGGGAACCAGCCAGGTTGCAGTACCAGCCAGGTTGTAGTGTGGGGGTACCAGCCAGGTTGTAGTGTGGGGGAACCAGCCAGGTTGTAGTGTGGGGGTACCAGCCAGGTTGTAGTGTGGGGGAACCAGCCAGGTTGTAGTGTGGGGGAACTAGCCAGGTTGCAGTACCAGCCAGGTTGTAGTGTGGGGGTACCAGCCAGGTTGTAGTGTGGGGGAACCAGCCAGGTTGTAGTGTGGGGGTACCAGCCAGGTTGTAGTGTGGGGGTACCAACCAGGTTGTAGTGTGGGGGTACCAGCCAGGTTGTAGTGTGGGGGTACCAGCCAGGTTGTAGTACCAACCAGGTTGTAGTGTGGGGGTACCAGCCAGGTTGTAGTGTGGGGGTACCAGCCAGGTTGTAGTGTGGGGGTACCAGGCAGGTTGTAGTACCAACCAGGTTGTAGTGTGGGGGTAACAAACAGGTTGTAGTGTGGGGGTACCAGCCAGGTTGTAGTACCAGCCAGGTTGTAGTGTGGGGGTACCAGCTAGGTTGCAGTACCAGCCAGGTTGTAGTGTGGGGGTACCAACCAGGTTGTAGTACCAGCCAGGTTGTAGTGTGGGGGTACCAGCCAGGTTGTAGTGTGGGGGTACCAGCCAGGTTGTAGTACCAGCCAGGTTGTAGTGTGGGGGTACCAGCCAGGTTGTAGTGTGGGGGAACCAGCCAGGTTGTAGTGTGGGGGTACCAGCCAGGTTGTAGTGTGGGAGTACCAGCCAGGTTGTAGTGTGGGGGTACCAGCCAGGTTGTAGTGTGGGGGTACCAACCAGGTTGTAGTGTGGGGGTACCAGCCAGGTTGTAGTGTGGGGGTACCAGACAGGTTGTAGTGTGGGGGTACCAGCCAGGTTGTAGTGTGGGGGTACCAGCCAGGTTGTAGTGTGGGGGTACCAACCAGGTTGTAGTGTGGGGGTACCAGCCAGGTTGTAGTACCAGCCAGGTTGTAGTGTGGGGGTACCAGCCAGGTTGTAGTACCAGCCAGGTTGTAGTGTGGGTACCAACCAGGTTGTAGTGTGGGGGTACCAGCCAGGTTGCAGTACCAGCCAGGTTGTAGTGTGGGGATACCAACCAGGTTGTAGTACCAGCCAGGTTTTAGTGTGGGGGTACCAGCCAGGTTGTAGTCTGGGGGTACCAGCCAGGTTGTAGTACCAGCCAGGTTGTAGTGTGGGTCTACCAGCCAGGTTGTAGTGTGGGGGAACCAGCCAGGTTGTAGTGTGGGGGTACCAGCCAGGTTGTAGTGTGGGGGTACCAGCCAGGTTGTAGTGTGGGGGAACCAACCAGGTTGTAGTGTGGGGGTACCAGCCAGGTTGTAGTGTGGGGGTACCAGCCAGGTTGTAGTGTGGGGGTACAGCCAGGTTGTAGTGTGGGGGTACCAGCCAGGTTGTAGTGTGGGAGTACCAGCCAGGTTGTAGTGTGGGGGTACCAGCCAGGTTGTATTGTGTGGGTACCAGCCAGGTTGTAGTGTGGGGGTACCAACCAGGTTGTAGTGTGGGGGTACCAGCCAGGTTGTAGTGTGGGGGTACCAGCCAGGTTGTAGTACCAGCCAGGTTGTAGTGTGGGGGTACCAGCCAGGTTGTAGTGTGGGGGTACCAGCCAGGTTGTAGTGTGGGGGTACCAACCAGGTTGTAGTGTGGGGGTACCAGCCAGGTTGTAGTACCAGCCAGGTTGTAGTGTGGGGGTACCAGCCAGGTTGTAGTACCAGCCAGGTTGTAGTGTGGGGGTACCAACCAGGTTGTAGTGTGGGGGTACTAGCCAGGTTGCAGTACCAGCCAGGTTGTAGTGTGGGCGTACCAACCAGGTTGTAGTACCAGCCAGGTTTTAGTGTGGGGGTACCAGCCAGGTTGTAGTGTGGGGGTACCAGCCAGGTTGTAGTACCAGCCAGGTTGTAGTGTGGGGCTACCAGCCAGGTTGTAGTGTGGGGGAACCAGCCAGGTTGTAGTGTGGGGGTACCAGCCAGGTTGTAGTGTGGGGGTACCAGCCAGGTTGTAGTGTGGGGGAACCAACCAGGTTGTAGTGTGGGGGTACCAGCCAGGTTGTAGTGTGGGGGTACCAGCCAGGTTGTAGTGTGGGGGTACAGCCAGGTTGTAGTGTGGGGGTACCAGCCAGGTTGTAGTGTGGGAGTACCAGCCAGGTTGTAGTGTGGGGGTACCAGCCAGGTTGTAGTGTGGGGGTACCAGCCAGGTTGTAGTGTGGGGGTACCAACCAGGTTGTAGTGTGGGGGTACCAGCCAGGTTGTAGTACCAGCCAGGTTGTAGTGTGGGGGTACCAACCAGGTTGTAGTGTGGGGGTACCAACCAGGTTGTAGTGATGGGGGTACCAGCCAGGTTGTAGTGTGGGGGTACCAAACAGGTTGTAGTGTGGGGGTACCAGCCAGGTTGTAGTGATGGGGGTACCAGCCAGGTTGTAGTGATGGGGGTACCAACCAGGTTGTAGTGTGGGGGTACCAGCCAGGTTGTAGTACCAGCCAGGTTGTAGTGTGGGGGTACCAACCAGGTTGTAGTGTGGGGGTACCAGCCAAGTTGTAGTGATGGGGGTACCAGCCAGGTTGTAGTGTGGGGGTACCAGCCACGTTGTAGTGTGGGGGTACCAGCCAGGTTGTAGTGTGGGGGTACCAGCCAGGTTGTAGTGTGGGGGTACCAGCCAGGTTGTAGTACCAGCCAGGTTGTAGTGTGGGGGTACCAACCAGGTTGTAGTGTGGGGGTAGCAGCCAGGTTGTAGTGTGGGGGTACCAGCCAGGTTGTAGTGTGGGGGTACCAGCCAGGTTGTAGTACCAGCCAGGTTGTAGTGTGGGGGTACCAACCAGGTTGTAGTGATGGGGGTACCAGCCAGGTTGTAGTGTGGGGGTACCAGCCAGGTTGTAGTACCAGCCAGGTTGTAGTGTGGGGGAACCAGCCAGGTTGCAGTACCAGCCAGGTTGTAGTGTGGGGGTACCAGCCAGGTTGTAGTGTGGGGGAACCAGCCAGGTTGTAGTGTGGGGGTACCAGCCAGGTTGTAGTGTGGGGGAACCAGCCAGGTTGTAGTGTGGGGGAACCAGCCAGGTTGCAGTACCAGCCAGGTTGTAGTGTGGGGGTACCAGCCAGGTTGTAGTGTGGGGGAACCAGCCAGGTTGTAGTGTGGGGGTACCAGCCAGGTTGTAGTGTGGGGGTACCAACCAGGTTGTAGTGTGGGGGTACCAGCCAGGTTGTAGTGTGGGGGTACCAGCCAGGTTGTAGTACCAACCAGGTTGTAGTGTGGGGGTACCAGCCAGGTTGTAGTGTGGGGGTACCAGCCAGGTTGTAGTGTGGGGGTACCAGGCAGGTTGTAGTACCAACCAGGTTGTAGTGTGGGGGTAACAAACAGGTTGTAGTGTGCGGGTACCAGCCAGGTTGTAGTACCAGCCAGGTTGTAGTGTGGGGGTACCAGCTAGGTTGCAGTACCAGCCAGGTTGTAGTGTGGGGGTACCAACCAGGTTGTAGTACCAGCCAGGTTGTAGTGTGGGGGTACCAGCCAGGTTGTAGTGTGGGGGTACCAGCCAGGTTGTAGTACCAGCCAGGTTGTAGTGTGGGGGTACCAGCCAGGTTGTAGTGTGGGGGAACCAGCCAGGTTGTAGTGTGGGGGTACCAGCCAGGTTGTAGTGTGGGGGTACCAGCCAGGTTGTAGTGTGGGGGAACCAACCAGGTTGTAGTGTGGGGGTACCAGCCAGGTTGTAGTGTGGGGGTACCAGCCAGGTTGTAGTGTGGGGGTACCAACCAGGTTGTAGTGTGGGGGTACCAGCCAGGTTGTAGTGTGGGGGTACCAGACAGGTTGTAGTGTGGGGGTACCAGCCAGGTTGTAGTGTGGGGGTACCAGCCAGGTTGTAGTGTGGGGGTACCAACCAGGTTGTAGTGTGGGGGTACCAGCCAGGTTGTAGTACCAGCCAGGTTGTAGTGTGGGGGTACCAGCCAGGTTGTAGTACCAGCCAGGTTGTAGTGTGGGGGTACCAACCAGGTTGTAGTGTGGGGGTACCAGCCAGGTTGCAGTACCAGCCAGGTTGTAGTGTGGGGGTACCAACCAGGTTGTAGTACCAGCCAGGTTTTAGTGTGGGGGTACCAGCCAGGTTGTAGTGTGGGGGTACCAGCCAGGTTGTAGTACCAGCCAGGTTGTAGTGTGGGGCTACCAGCCAGGTTGTAGTGTGGGGGAACCAGCCAGGTTGTAGTGTGGGGGTACCAGCCAGGTTGTAGTGTGGGGGTACCAGCCAGGTTGTAGTGTGGGGGAACCAACCAGGTTGTAGTGTGGGGGTACCAGCCAGGTTGTAGTGTGGGGGTACCAGCCAGGTTGTAGTGTGGGGGTACAGCCAGGTTGTAGTGTGGGGGTACCAGCCAGGTTGTAGTGTGGGAGTACCAGCCAGGTTGTAGTGTGGGGGTACCAGCCAGGTTGTATTGTGTGGGTACCAGCCAGGTTGTAGTGTGGGGGTACCAACCAGGTTGTAGTGTGGGGGTACCAGCCAGGTTGTAGTGTGGGGGTACCAGCCAGGTTGTAGTACCAGCCAGGTTGTAGTGTGGGGGTACCAACCAGGTTGTAGTGTGGGGGTACCAACCAGGTTGTAGTGATGGGGGTACCAGCCAGGTTGTAGTGTGGGGGAACCAACCAGGTTGTAGTGTGGGGGTACCAGCCAGGTTGTAGTGTGGGGGTACCAGCCAGGTTGTAGTGTGGGGGTACCAACCAGGTTGTAGTGTGGGGGTACCAGCCAGGTTGTAGTGTGGGGGTACCAGACAGGTTGTAGTGTGGGGGTACCAGCCAGGTTGTAGTGTGGGGGTACCAGCCAGGTTGTAGTGTGGGGGTACCAACCAGGTTGTAGTGTGGGGGTACCAGCCAGGTTGTAGTACCAGCCAGGTTGTAGTGTGGGGGTACCAGCCAGGTTGTAGTACCAGCCAGGTTGTAGTGTGGGGGTACCAACCAGGTTGTAGTGTGGGGGTACCAGCCAGGTTGCAGTACCAGCCAGGTTGTAGTGTGGGGGTACCAACCAGGTTGTAGTACCAGCCAGGTTTTAGTGTGGGGGTACCAGCCAGGTTGTAGTGTGGGGGTACCAGCCAGGTTGTAGTACCAGCCAGGTTGTAGTGTGGGGCTACCAGCCAGGTTGTAGTGTGGGGGAACCAGCCAGGTTGTAGTGTGGGGGTACCAGCCAGGTTGTAGTGTGGGGGTACCAGCCAGGTTGTAGTGTGGGGGAACCAACCAGGTTGTAGTGTGGGGGTACCAGCCAGGTTGTAGTGTGGGGGTACCAGCCAGGTTGTAGTGTGGGGGTACAGCCAGGTTGTAGTGTGGGGGTACCAGCCAGGTTGTAGTGTGGGAGTACCAGCCAGGTTGTAGTGTGGGGGTACCAGCCAGGTTGTAGTGTGGGGGTACCAACCAGGTTGTAGTGTGGGGGTACCAACCAGGTTGTAGTGTGGGGGTACCAGCCAGGTTGTAGTACCAGCCAGGTTGTAGTGTGGGGGTATCAACCAGGTTGTAGTGTGGGGGTACCAACCAGGTTGTAGTGATGGGGGTACCAGCCAGGTTGTAGTGTGGGGGTACCAAACAGGTTGTAGTGTGGGGGTACCAGCCAGGTTGTAGTGATGGGGGTACCAGCCAGGTTGTAGTGATGGGGGTACCAACCAGGTTGTAGTGTGGGGGTACCAGCCAGGTTGTAGTACCAGCCAGGTTGTAGTGTGGGGGAACCAGCCAGGTTGCAGTACCAGCCAGGTTGTAGTGTGGGGTACCAGCCAGGTTGTAGTGTGGGGGTACCAGCCAGGTTGTAGTGTGGGGGTACCAGCCAGGTTGTAGTGTGGGGGTACCAACCAGGTTGTAGTGTGGGGGTACCAGC
Organism: Salmo salar; assembly: GCF_965601325.2. NCBI lineage: Eukaryota > Metazoa > Chordata > Actinopteri > Salmoniformes > Salmonidae > Salmo > Salmo salar. The sequence goes on along the minus strand of NC_138294.1, from coordinate 90,707,639 downwards.
CAGGTTGTAGTGTGGGGGTACCAGCCAGGTTGTAGTGTGGGGGTACCAGCCAGGTTGTAGTACCAGCCAGGTTGTAGTGTGGGGGTACCAGCCAGGTTGTAGTAACAGCCAGGTTGTAGTGTGGGGGTACCAACCAGGTTGTAGTGTGGGGGTACCAGCCAGGTTGCAGTACCAGCCAGGTTGTAGTGTGGGGGTACCAACCAGGTTGCAGTACCAGCCAGGTTGTAGTGTGGGGGTACCAGCCAGGTTGTAGTGTGGGGGTACCAGCCAGGTTGTAGTGTGGGGGTACCAACCAGGTAGACAAGAGTCGAAAAGCCTGCCTGATTTCTATAATTTCTCTTCATAAAATGTGAATTTCACTCTTAACCCACACAGCTAACTCTATGCCTAACCTAAAATCAAGAACATTTTAGTTCTTCATACATGTTTACAATATAACCAATTGACTTTGTGGCTGTGCTATCTAGTGGGAAACCCCACAATCTTATCCGATGACCAAGAAGTGGTTCGCATCACAGTTGCCGAGCAACAGCGTCGCCACTAGTTACCACGGCCAAAGTCAAACCACCGCCTATATCTACTATTTCACGTCTTTAAAAAAAATCTGATTTTAAACGTTACTTTAACCACACTGCTAACCCCCTAGCCTTAGATAAAGTTAAAAAAAAGCTAATTGTTTTCATTCATTTGAACAATTATAATCAATTTGCTGCTGGTGAATCTCTGATCCACCTCTACGCAGACGACACCATTCTGTACACTTCTGGCCCTTCTTTGGACACTGTGTTAACAACCCTCCAGACGAGCTTTAATGCCATTCAACTCTCCTTCTGTGGTCTCCAACTGCTCCTAAACACAAGTAAAACTAAATGCATGCTCTTCAACCGATCGCTGCCTGCACCCGCCCGCCCGTCCAGCATCACTTCTCTGGACGGTTCCGACTTAGAATTTGTGGACAACTACAAATACCTAGGTGTCTGGTTAGACTGTAAACTCTCCTTCCAGACTCACATTAAGCATCTCCAATCCAAAGTGAAATCTCGAATTGGCTTCCTATTTCGCAACAAAGCATCCTTCACTCATGCTGCCAAACACACCCTCGTAAAACTGACCATCCTACCAATCCTCAACTTCGGCGATGTCATTTACAAAATAGCCTCCAACACTCTACTCAACAAACTGGATGCAGTCTATCACAGTGCCATCCGTTTTGTCACCAAAGCCCCATATACTACCCACCACTGCGACCTGTACGCTCTCGTTGGCTGGCCTTCGCTTCATAATCGTCGCCAAACACATTGGCTCCAGGTCATCTACAAGACCCTGCTAGGTAAAGTCCCCCCTTATCTCCACTCACTGGTCACCATAGCAGCACCCACCTGTAGCACGCGCTCCAGCAGGTATATCTCTCTGGTCACCCCTAAAGCCAACTCCTCCTTTGGTCGTCTCTCCTTCCAGTTCTCTGCTGCCAATGACTGGAACGAACTACAAAAATCTCTGAAACTGGAAACACTTATCTCCCTCACTAGCTTTAAGCACCAGCTGTCAGAGCAGCTCACAGATCACTGCACCTGTACATAGCCCATCTATAATTTAGCCCAAACTACTACCTCTTCCCCTACTGTATTTATTTATTTTGCTCCTTTGCACCATATTATTTATATTTTAATCTTTGAACTTCCTTCAAACTACAAATCTACCATTCCAGTGTTTTTCTTGCTATACTTTATTTACTTTGCCACCATGGCATTTTTTTTGCCTTTACCTCCCTTATCTCACATCATTTGCTCACATTGTATATAGTCTTATTTTTTTATTTTTTTTATATTTTTTTTCTACTGCATCATTGATTGTATGTTGTTTTACTCCATGTGTAACTCTGTGTTTTTGTATGTTGTCGAACTGCTTTGCTTTATCTTGGCCAGGTCGCAATTGTAAATGAGAACTTGTTCTCAACTTGCCTACCTGGTTAAATAAAGGTGAAATAAATAAAAATAAATAAAAAAATTAAAATGTTTTGCTGTCGTAACTAGTGGACACCCAGCAGCTTGATGTTTGACAGTCATTTCCAAGTTGAGGTTTCTGTGAAGGAACAGCTTTAAAGAGCGACTGAACAGGCCAATTGGTACGTGTGTTTTTATGTTCATTAGAAAAAAAACGAGATTTCAGACTTGGGAGGTGTGTTTCCTGACGGATTCCACCATTTGGTTAAAAGAGGTTAACGATGTTTGTCCCCTATGAGAAACTAGATTGGGAAACCTATTTAACTTCCTCAAAATCCTCAGAGTGAATTTAGGATGCGCAACGTGTTGTCTTGTGTAAACAAAGCCGGGCTGCTGGGCAGGTCTGTCTCAGGTCTGTCTCAGGTCTGTCTCACTGTCTATACTATTGGACAGAGAGCAATCACAGCAGCTGTTCAAAATCTTTGCAAATGTATAACAAATAAAAAATAGGAACATCTAATTTACATAAGTATTCAGACCCTTTACTCAGTACTTTGTTGAAGCACCTTTGGCAGCGATTACAGCCTCAAGTCTTCTTGGGTATGACGCTACAAGCTTGGCACACCTGTATTTGAGGAGTTTCTCCCATTCTTCTCTGCAGATCCTCTCAAGCTCTGTCAGGTTGGATGGGGAGCGTCGCTGCGCAGCTATTTTCAGGTCTCTCCAAAGATGTTGGATCGGGTTCAAGACTTCTAGTGGTCTACTCCACATGGCCAGACTCCTAGTGGTCTACTCCCCATGGCCAGACTCCTAGTGGTCTTCTCCCCTTGGCCAGACTTCTAGTGGTCTTCTCCCCTTGGCCAGACTTCTAGTGGTCTTCTCCACATGGCCAGACTTCTAGTGGTCTTCTCCCCATGGCCAGACTCCTAGTGGTCTTCTCCACATGGCCAGACTTCTAGTGGTCTACTCCACATGGCCAGACTTCTAGTGGTCTTCTCCCCTTGGCCAGACTTCTAGTGGTCTTCTCCCCTTGGCCAGACTTCTAGTGGTCTTCTCCACCTGGCCAGACTTCTAGTGGTCTTCTCTACGTGGCCAGACTTCTAGTGGTCTTCTCCCCTTGGCCAGACTTCTAGTGGTCTTCTCCATCTGGCCAGACTTCTAGTGGTCTTCTCCCCATGGCCAGACTTCTAGTGGTCTTCTCCATCTGGCCAGACTTCTAGTGGTCTTCTCTACGTGGCCAGACTTCTAGTGGTCTTCTCCCCTTGGCCAGACTTCTAGTGGTCTTCTCCATCTGGCCAGACTTCTAGTGGTCTACTCCCCATGGCCAGACTTCTAGTGGTCTTCTCCACATGGCCAGACTTCTAGTGGTCTACTCCACATGGCCAGACTTCTAGTGGTCTTCTCCACATGGCCAGACTTCTAGTGGTCTTCTGCAAATGGCCAGACTTCTAGTGGTCTACTCCACATGGCCAGACTTCTAGTGGTCTACTCCCCATGGCCAGACTTCTAGTGGTCTTCTGCAAATGGCCAGACTTCTAGTGGTCTACTCCACATGGCCAGACTTCTAGTGGTCTACTCCACATGGCCAGACTTCTAGTGGTCTTCTCCACATGGCCAGACTTCTAGTGGTCTTCTGCAAATGGCCAGACTTCTAGTGGTCTACTCCACATGGCCAGACTTCTAGTGGTCTTCTCCACATGGCCAGACTTCTAGTGGTCTTCTCTACGTGGCCAGACTCCTAGTGGTCTTCTCCCCATGGCCAGACTTCTAGTGGTCTTCTCCACATGGCCAGACTTCTAGTGGTCTTCTCCACATGGCCAGACTTCTAGTGGTCTTCTCTACGTGGCCAGACTCCTAGTGGTCTTCTCCCCATGGCCAGACTTCTAGTGGTCTTCTCCACATGGCCAGACTTCTAGTGGTCTTCTCCACATGGCCAGACTCCTAGTGGTCTACTCCACATGGCCAGACTTCTAGTGGTCTTCTCCCCTTGGCCAGACTTCTAGTGGTCTTCTCCACATGGCCAGACTTCTAGTGGTCTTCTCCACATGGCCAGACTCCTAGTGGTCTTCTCCCCATGGCCAGACTTCTAGTGGTCTTCTCCACATGGCCAGACTCCTAGTGGTCTACTCCACATGGCCAGACTTCTAGTGGTCTTCTCCCCTTGGCCAGACTTCTAGTGGTCTTCTCCCCAGGCCAGCTCGGGCCCCCCAGGCCAGCTTCTAGTGGTCTTCCCCATGCCAGCCAGTGGCCCCCAGGCCAGCTCCTAGTGGTCTTCTCCACATGGCCAGACTTCTATTGGTCTTCTCCCCTTGGCCAGACTTCTAGTGGTCTTCTCCCCTTGGCCAGACTTCTAGTGGTCTTCTCCCATTGGCCAGACTTCTAGTGGTCTTCTCCCCTTGGCCAGACTTCTGGTGGTCTTCTCCACCTGGCCAGACTTCTAGTGGTCTTCTCTACGTGGCCAGACTTCTAGTGGTCTTCTCCCCTTGGCCAGACTTCTAGTGGTCTTCTCCATCTGGCCAGACTTCTAGTGGTCTTCTCCCCTTGGCCAGACTTCTAGTGGTCTTCTCCCCATGGCCAGACTTCTAGTGGTCTTCTCCCCTTGGCCAGACTTCTAGTGGTCTTCTCCATCTGGCCAGACTTCTAGTGGTCTTCTCCCCTTGGCCAGACTTCTAGTGGTCTTCTCCAACTGGCCAGACTTCTAGTGGTCTTCTCCCCATGGCCAGACTTCTAGTGGTCTTCTCCCCATGGCCAGACTTCTAGTGGTCTTCTCCATCTGGCCAGACTTCTAGTGGTCTTATCACCTTTTAATGCTTTGATGCTCCTCCTTGAAAAATTACTGAAATAGACACAATTCGACTGTACAAACAATTATCTAGCCTTTTTTTTACCCCCTTTTTTCTCTACAATTTCACTATTTAGCAAACTAAAGTGTAGTCAGTGGCTCGCTAACAGGGAGAAAGGGGACTAAATAAATTCATGGATTGGACACAGGTCTCGGATTTCGTTAGAGATGACATGCAGGATCTTCCTGCAAGAAGTTGTAGTCTTGCTGAGATGTTCTATGTTGCTAATTAGCGTTTTCAATTTGAGAGTAAAATGAGGTTAATATATTGATAAAACTCAACCTTGTGTGCAAGAAAATTACACGTTTATCAAAACGTCACGCCAGGATAAGCCTACACGAAACACAGACCTTCTATGAAGTAGTTCTAAAATTATATTCACAAAAATGTATGTTTTTCTGGTTTTTACCGCTCGGTTTTGTGGGTATTATGACACGTCCACCGTGGCTGACTGCAGCGCTGCCCACCGTAACACAGCCGTTTGGCCACTAGAGGCCTCTAGCATTCTCTATGAGCAGGAATAAGGCCGTGACCTCGGCGATTTCTCTTCAAAATAACAGTCCCTAAATGAATTTTGTAAAAAAAAAAAAAAAAAATGTTTTTATATATATATATATATATATATATATTATATATATATATATATATAATGGATGAAATTCGTAACATTTCATTAGCAAATGTTAGCAGACTTATACTTTTGTTTAACAATATCAAAAAATTAAATAGTTAATAGCCTTAATACCACAAATAATATTAAAAGTAATGATACTAGATAGTTATTATATATATATAATATATATACGGGGGGCCAGCATAGAAAAAAAAAATGTATGAAATGTATGCATTCACTACTGTAAGTCGCTCTGGATAAGAGCGTCTGCTAAATGACTAAAATGTAAATGTAAAAAATGTTGTAGTGAAATGCTTACTTACAGTCAGATCACCTTCCGTATATATATATATTTTAATTTTTTATTTTTATTTTTTTATTTTATTTTATTTAACCTTTATTTAACTAGGCAAGTTAAATGGTAACAACAGTAATAGAAAAAAAAACATTTATCATGCTACTATTAATAGTAATAACAATATGAATGTTATTATAATTGGATTAATCAACTTCAGCAAATACATTTAAATCCCATTGTTATATAGACCATTCATATTGCACAATGTTCAGGATGTTTTTCATGTTGGATCACATATTGGCCCTTTAATTGTGGAGGACGGGCTCGTGGTAATGGCTGGAGCGGAATAGGTGGAATGGCATCAACTACATCAAACAGATGGTTTAATGCCATTCCATTGGCTCCTTTCCAGCCATTGTTATGAGCCATTCTCCTCTCAGCAGCCTCCACTGTATTGGACATATATATTGCACCATATATATATGTTCTACGTTGTGTCAAAGTTAAAGGGGGTCCATTTTACTCAGGAGAACTTTTAGTTTACAAATCCACAGAGTTTACACCAAGAAAAGTGTCACTGCTCATTTTTCAGACCTTAAAGAGTGGCTAATAAGTTTAAATCCAATAGTTTTTTATACATATATGACCCCCGCCCACACATAAATCGCATATCTCATAGAAATACTTTAAATTATTATTTGTATGATAACTGGTTTAAAAATATATCGATAATTGTGCACATGTTCCATAATTTCCCCCCTAATTAATCATTTGCAAAGTATACAGAATAGGACTCTTATTCTGATGGTTTCCAAAAATCCGTGACCCAGAAGTACTTAGTTATTCTTGCTGGCTTCACAGCCGTCTCAGTAAGATCCATTTTCAGACCGTACTTTACTGTCTTTGGTTGCATGTTTTGAACAGGAGTTGTGTTTTTTTTTTTTAATCTATGTTTTTTTTATATGGGAATAAAAAAAAAGGGTCTGAAGTTTTAATCAGTCCCAAAAATGTCCAAACTACAGCTGTTGAATGTGTTTATCACCGAGCGGCTAATATCTGCGGCTGTTGATATATTTGGTTCGTCGGAAAAGACGTTAGCAGAGTACCAGGAGCGGCTAACAACAGCGGCATTTGAGATATTTGTCGTGGTGGAAAAGACGATCGCAGAGTTTCAGGGAGAAAACGATCGTCTACGAGGGCTTCTTCTGGATCATTTAGGAGCAGGTTTGTAGTGATTTAAAAAAAATGTGTTTTCTGAATCACACTATTTATTGGCCAGCCTAATCTGTTCCACTAGGGTCTCGGTCTTTATCACCTAACGTTTTGGAACAAACATTTTAGTCATTTAGCAGACGCTCTTATCCAGAGCGACTTACAGTAGTGAATGCATACACTTTTTTTCCACCCGTACTGGTCCCCCGTGGGAATCGAACCCACAACCGTGGCGTTGCAAACACCAAGCTCTACCAACTGAGCTACACGGGACCCATGCCTCTGTGAGATGAAGAATAAGGAATCAGCTCGGCTCTATTTCTTACATTTTTATCTGCATTGTTCGATAAAGTTTGGTAAATGAACGTTGCCCAGTTGTCGTATCAAATTGTGTTGCCATGTGAGTTAATTAAGCAACAGGGGTGTGGTATATGACCAATATACCAAGACTGTTCTTATGCGCAACGCAGAGTGCCTGGACTCAGCCCTTAGCCGTGGTATATTGACCATATATACCACACCCTTGTTGCTTAATTAACTCACGATATCACAAACCCCCGAGGTGCCTTATTGCTATTAGAAACTGTTTACAAAACTAATTAGAGCAGCAAAAATAACTGTACTGTCATACCCGTGGTATATGGTCTGATATACCACAGCTGTCAGCCAATCAGCATTCAGGGCGCGAACCACCCAGTTTATAATAGCCAAGATTTGTTGTTACAAGTCCATAATGATATCAAAGAGCTTATCATGATGCTAATGATAATGTAAGATGTCACCCTGATAAATATCCCCCTTTTTAAACGAATACCTATCAGGCAAAATTGGCCTAATTTGTATGAATATTTGAATTCAATCATTTTTTGATTTGAACAAAATTTTCCATACATATGTTCCCGTTGTAGAAGTGGTCCGAAAGTGACTGGACCTGAATGCAAAAACATTCAAGAGATAAAAGGTGCTCAAAGTTGACCCGTTTTGCATACCCCACCATGTCTTCATCACTGCAAAATATCATTGGTTGAGATTTATATGATTTAATTGCTTACAAATTGGGTTGTCAAACTATTTTATAATTTCTTGAAAAACATTTTATTTTTAAATTTATTTAATGTCAATTATCTAAAAAGGTGTATACTCTTGTTTTTTTGCTCTTGAAATGGTTTAAAAATGACAATCTTTATTAAAAATAAATTAATTCTTACAAAGACTAGGGAGATTTTCCAATGCCTCGCAAAGGGCTCCTATTGGTAGATGGGTAAAAAAAAAAAATTTAAAAGCAGACATTGAATATCCCTTGGAGCATGGTGAAGTTATTAATTACGCTTTGGATGGTGTATTATTACACCCAGTCACTACAAAGATACAGGCGTCCTTCCTAACTCAGTTGCCAGAGAGGAAGGAAACCACTCAGTAGCCCAGCTGACTTTAAAACAGTTACAGAGTTTTAATGGCTGTGATAGGAGAAAACTGAGGATGGATCAACAACATTGTAGTTACTCCACAATACTAACCTAATTGACAGGGTGAAAAGAAGGAAGTCTGTACAGAATAAAACAAGGCACTAAAGTAATACTGCAAAAAAAATGTGGCGAAGCAATTTACTTTTTATCCAATATACAAAGTGTTATGTTTGTGACAAATCCCATACAAAACATTACTGAGTACCACTCTCCATTATTTTCAAGCCTAGTGGTGGCTGCATCATGTTATGGGTATACTTGTCATTGGCAAGTACTATGGAGTTCTTTAGGATAAAAAGAATCGGAATAGAACTAAGCACAGGCAAAATCCTAGAGGAAAACCTGGTCCAGTCTGCTTTCCACCAGACACTGGGAGATGAATTCACCTTTCAGCAGGACAATAACCTAAAACACAAGACCGACTCTACACTGGAGAAGGCAGTGAATGTTCCACAGTGCAGAGCTAGTTTAGACTTAAATCTACTTAAATCTATGGCAAGACCTGAAAATAGTTGTCTAAGCAATGATCAACAACCAATTTGACAGAGCTTGAAGAATTTAGAAAGTAATAATGGGTAAATTATGCACAATCCAGGCGTGGAAAGCTCTTTGAGATTTACCCAGAAAGACTCACAGCTGTAATCACTACCGAAGGTGCTTCTACGAAGTATTTAGTCAGGGGTGTGAATATGTTAATGAGATATTTCTGTATTTCATTTTCAATAAATCAGTAAACATTTCTAAAAATATGTTTGCACTTTGTCACTATGGGGGGTATTGTGTGTAGATGGATGAGAGAAAAATATAAATTGAATTCAGGCTGTAACATCAAAACGTGAAATAAGTCAAGGGGTATGAACACTTTCTGAAGGCACTGTAGATGATGTCTGTGTGGTCAGTTCGCTGTACATGTTTTGTAGGTTGTTCCAAATGAACTAAACCCATGCAAAACACATATAGCCAGATATAAATGTACGTCATTTTATCATGAAACTCATGGCATAGACATGGGAGAAAAAAATCTGAGGTTTAACTTCGGATTTCCTTGTTCAAGCCCGAATATATCACACTTTGACTAAAACGATGACTTACTGACTTAAATCGTTGTGCAACATCACTGGTTAGCTCTTGGCGTCGTCTTTCAGCTGAAAAAAGGTGGATTTTCTCTGGTGTGGCCGTTTTTTAATCTTAGCTAACTGCAAAATAATGTATTCATAAATCATACTAGCAAGTACTAACTTGAAGACAAAGTGTTATAACGTGTAATTCACAATGATGGATCATTTACAATAATTACTTAAAATAAGTCTTTAAAACATAATTTATGTAGATGTGTAATATTTATCTGACAAGGTAACACCATATGGTAAGACACCAGTTCAGCTGTTTCCAGATCATGTATCCCATCTAACCATAATGTCTCAGTAGCCCAGTTTACATGATCGTGGCTAGAAGGGATGCAGATTATGTCAGTCGACGTGATGTCAAACTCCCGCGAGAGTTTGAAATTGGTCTGCTGAAGTTGGGACTTGTGAGAGAGTGTTCAGAACTAAATTATTCTGATCTGAGTAATATTTGGGGTTTTTAAACAAAAAAATGTAGATGTTAATGTCATAGTTGTACGTTTTATTTGAAAATGACCACGGCGCTCCACTGAAATGACCACGGGGCTCCACTGAAATGACCACGGGGCTCCACTGAAATGACCACGGGGCTCCACTGAAATGACCACGGGGCTCCACTGAAATGACCACGGGGCTCCACTGAAATGACCACGGGGCTCCACTGAAATGACCACGGGGCTCCACTGAAATGACCACGGGGCTCCACTGAAATGACCACGGGGCTCCACTGAAATGACCACGGGGCTCCACTGAAATGACCACGGGGCTCCACTGAAATGACCACGGTACTTGCCTACGGAGCAGCAAGAGGAACTGCCCCTCTAACCCTACATCCCTACAGGAGGGCAGTTCCCTCTCAGCCCAGTCAAGCTCCTCTCTTTCTGGGCACCTGAAGCGAGGACAGCCGAGTCCCTGCCCATCTTCCAAAAACATCTGATACCCTACCGCTTCAAAAGAGTGTCTTAACTCATCCCACAGCGAAGCACAGAGTTGTAGGGTTGGAAGTCTGAGTTCACAGCGAGAGTGTGATGTCACTATAGCTACATCCCTTCTAGCCGTAACCAGCTGGTAGCTACATCCCTTCTAGCCGTAACCAGCTGGTAGCTACATCCCATCTAGCCGTAACCAGCTGGTAGCTACATCCCTTCTAGCCGTAACCAACTGGTAGCTACATCCCTTCTAGCCGTAACCAGCTGGTAGCTACATCCCTTCTAGCCGTAACCAGCTGGTAGCTACATCCCTTCTAGCCGTAACCAGCTGGTAGCTACATCCCTTCTAGCCGTAACCAGCTGGTAGGTACAATGTTTAAATCTCTGTATAAATAAAGTTTTAAATCTCCTGTTCCTCCCAACCTTGCTCAATACACTCACCATCTCCCAAGATGGCCGCTTAATTATAAACCTGAAGTTAGGTTGAAGATAACTGGATAGGACAACCTCGTATTCCAACGCAGAAGCTTTCGATAAATAAAGAGATTCATGGAACTTGCGCCGGTCTCGTTTTAGAATTCTTCCTCATTTATGCAAAGAATTATGGGATATTAGAATCCTCTTCTTGTCCTAACCTGGATATATTCAACCTAGACCTGAATGCAGGTGGTTAGGAACTTCCACTTATGTAATATTGTAAATATGAAGTAGCAATATGGGGCTGCTAAATCACCTGCTGCAATTATGTTGCATTAGTTCAGCACAGCATAGAGAATTTTGAATAGACTTCAATGTGAAGTATTATTTATTGTTTCTTAAGTGCTAGCTACTTGTTTCTTCTCCCCTCTCTCCAGAGTCCCAGCAGCTAACTCTCCCTGAAGAGGAGGTGTCCCCTAAGCAGCAGCATTGTGAACAGGAGTGGAACCCCAGTCCAGGGCAGGAGGACCCAGAGCCCACACAGATTACAGAGGAACAGGAGGAACTCAGGACCAGTCAGGAGGAAGAGCAGCTTCAAAGACTTAGGTCTGCTACCACAGAGGTTGTACAATTGATATTTATTCCTCCCTGTGTGGAAAGTGACTGTGACCAGGACTGCAAGACGGACTCTCTACCCGGCAACACAACTGAACAGACCCAATCAGCATTGGATGACGAGGATTACAGAGTATCACAACTAACCAGTCACTTTCATCCCCTCTCTGCAGTAAATCCACACTGTTCTTCAGCTCTGAGCGAAATCATTGTAAGTATTGATGAAGACGAGAGTGAAGAACTACCGTCAAGGTCAAAGAAAAAACAAAGCTCTCAAGTCTGCACTAAGGCCAAGACAACCAGTGAGCTGAAAGCATCTTTAAAGTCTCACACAAGCAGGAGACCATACAAGTGTCATGTGTGCAGTAAATGCTTTAAGACACCAGGCCCTTTAAAAGTACATTGGAGAATTCACAAAGGGAAGAAATCACACAGCTGTCCTTTTTGTCGTCAAAGCTTTAAGTCATTAAACGGTCTACAACTTCACCAGAAAGTTCACACAAGGGAGAAAGAGGGGCCACAGCAATGTCCTGTGTGCAATGAATCATTTTTTGGCATAGCTTCTTTAAAAGAGCATCAGCGAATTCACACAGGTATCCCATATCAGTGTACAGAATGTGGCAATTCCTTCCGAGTCAAGGAAGACTTCAGCAAGCATATAAGGACTACTCACCCAGAGAGAGAACCAGTGACTCACCCAGAGAGAGAACCAGTGACTCACCCAGAGAGAGAACCAGTGACTCACCCAGAGAGAGAACCAGTGACTCACCCAGAGAGAGAACCAGTGACTCACCCAGAGAGAGAACCAGTGACTCACCCAGAGAGAGAACCAGTGACTCACCCAGAGAGGGAACCAGTGACTCACCCAGAGAGAGAACCAGTGACTCACCCAGAGAGAGAACCAGTGACTCACCCAGAGAGAGAACCAGTGACTCACCCAGAGAGGGAACCAGTGACTCACCCAGAGAGGGAACCAGTGACTCACCCAGAGAGGGAACCAGTGACTCACCCAGAGAGGGAACCAGTGACTCACCCAGAGAGGGAACCAGTGACTCACCCAGAGAGGGAACCAGTGACTCACCCAGAGAGAGAACCAGTGACTCACCCAGAGAGAGAACCAGTGACTCCAACAGAGAGAGAACTACATCAGTGTTTTGTTTGTAGAAAAAGCTTCACAACACTGAGTTATCTAGTAATCCACCAGCGAATTCACACCGGAGAGAAACCGTATCAGTGTCATGTTTGCAGAAAAGGCTTCATTAGGAAGGAATACCTCATTAAGCATATGGTAAATCACACTGGAGAAAAGCCGTATCTGTGCAATGTTTGCGGCAAAACCTTCTTAAGGAAAGCGTACCTGAGAGTACATATGGTAACTCACACAGGGGAGAAATCGTTTAAATGCTCTGTATGTGAAAAAGGCTTCATATCATCGACTTGTCTCAAACTCCACCAGAGAATCCATACAGGGGAGAAACCCCATAAGTGTAACCTTTGCAGCAAAAGCTTCATTAGGAAGGCGTGCCTGAGAGTACATGTGGTAACTCACACAGGGGAGAAGCCTCATCATTGTAAAGTTTGCAGCAAAAGCTTCACTCAGAAGAAAGGCCTGAGCGTGCATATGAGGACTCACACAGGGGAGAAACCTTTCAAGTGCCCTGTATGTGAAAAATGCTTCACCTATTCAAATAAGCTAAAATGCCACCAGCAAATCCACACTGGAGAGAAACCATATAAGTGCCACATCTGCAGCAAAACCTTCACTCAGAGTGGAGGCCTGTCACGTCATATGAAGACTCACACTGGAGAGAAACCATACGAGTGTTCTGTATGTGAAAAACGTTTCACATCTCCAACTAATCTTAAACTCCACCAGCGAATCCATACAAGAGTGAAATCATTTACGTGCCCTGCGTGTGAGGAAGGCTTTACATCGTCAAGTCTTCTAAAACGTCACCAGCAGAATCACTGTGGAGAGAAGACAGAAACAAAACTACCAGCGGAAACATTTCTCTGCAGTGACTGTGGCAAAAGCTTCCGTACCATGAGTTACCTGAGAGTGCATATGAGGACTCACACAGGGGAGAAATCATACAAGTGCTCTGTATGTGAAGAAGGCTTCACGTCAGCCACTTCTCTAAAACATCATCAGCAAATCCACATGGGAGAGAAATCACAAGTTTGTGGCAAAAGCTTCCTTGTGAAGGGAGACCTGACAGGACATATGATGACTCACACAGGGGAGAAAGCCAATCAGTGTCCTACATGTGATAATTGCTTTATAACAGCATCTGATCTAAAAGTCCACCAGAAAATTCACAATGGAGGGAAACCATATCAGTGCAAGGAATGTGACAAATGCTTCACTCAAAGGTCAACATTAAAAAAACACACAAGGTCTCACACAGAACTGCATATGTGCCACGTGTGCAGCAAAACCTTCACCCAAAAGGGAAACCTGACACAACATATGAGGACTCACACAGGGGAGAAACCATTCAAGTGCCCTGTATGTGAAGGAGGCTTCACGTCAGCCCCTTCTCTAAAACTCCATCAGCAAATTCACACTGGCGAGAAACCACATCAGTGTGAAGTTTGTGGCAAACGCTTCATTCAGAAGGGAAACCTGACAGGACATATGAAGACTCACACAGGGGAGAAACCCTTTAAGTGTGAAGTTTGTGGCAAAAGCTTCCTTCAGAGGGGAAACCTGACAATACATATGAAGATTCACACCGGGGAGAAATCTTTTATGTGTTCTGTATGTGAAAAGCGCTTCGCAACACTACGTGATATGACACGCCACAAGAGAATTCACACGGGAGAGAAACCATATCGCTGCAACGATTGTGACAAACGTTTTAATCAGAGTAGTTCCCTTAAATCACACATGAAGAATATCCACAAGAGAGAGAGAACATAATCGTCCATTGTGTAAAACATGTCGGTATGAAAATGGAAAGGTCCATTCTAACTGACACCGGTAAGAGAACATCATGTCATGGTTGAAAGGAATGATTGAATGACTGAACTTGTAGAACATTGTCTATATCACATATTGCTCATTATGTGTAGTGAGCTGTCTGAATTTGTAGGCAGCAGGAGTCCTTACTGATTAATTATCAAATGAAACATAGAAACACATATTTATACTTTTGTAAACCCATGTTTTTTTGTTTTTTTTTATGTAGAGAGCTGTCTGAATTTGTAGGCAGCAGGAGTCCTTACTGATTAATTATCAAATGAAACATAGAAACACATATTTATACTTTTGTAAACCCATGTTTTTTTGTTTTTTTTATGTAGTGAGCTGTCTGAATTTGTAGGCAGCAGGTGTCCTTACTAATTAATTATCAAATGAAACATAGAAACACATATTTATACTTTTGTAAACCCATGTTTTTTTTTGTTTTTTTTTGTAGTGAGCTGTCTGAATTTGTAGGCAGCAGGTGTCCTTACTAATTAATGATAAAAAGACAGTTGTTCAAATATCCTTTTTCATTCTATCTTCACACAAAGGAAGCTTTAGGTATTGTTAAAGGACAATGCTCATTGATCATAAAATGTCTGATTCAAAATTATTTAATTATCATGTTGAAGCAATTGTATTTTAATTATGTTTAACATGGCACTCAGAGTAAGGCGTTAGGTCCGGTATTCATGAAGCCACTCATGATGAATTTCCACCTGAGACTTACTCCCAGGCAGTGTGTAGCCAATGTAAATGTTAGCTCTGTTGCTGTTTCGTTGTCCGAGGTTGCGGAACCAAAAGTAGCCGCACCGTTCCGCCCCCATCCCGCACCGCTGGATCCCCTGGAAAGATCCGTATTGTGTTCTGTATTTATTATAGATCCCCATTAGTTCCTGCCAAGGCAGCAGCTACTCTTCCTGGGGTTTATTATGGATCCCCATTAGTTCCTGCCAAGGCAGCAGCTACTCTTCCTGGGGTTTATTATGGATCCCCATTAGTTCCTGCCAAGGCAGCAGCTACTCTTCCTGGGGTTTATTATGGATCCCCATTAGTTCCTGCCAAGGCAGCAGCTACTCTTCCTGGGGTTTATTATGGATCCCCATTAGTTCCTGCCAAGGCAGCAGCTACTCTTCCTGGGGTTTATTATGGATCCCCATTAGTTCCTGCCAAGGCAGCAGCTACTCTTCCTGGGGTTTATTATGGATCCCCATTAGTTCCTGTCAAGGCAGCAGCTACTCTTCCTGGGGTTTATCATGGATCCCCATTAGCTCCTGCCAAGGCAGCAGCTACTCTTCCTGGGGTTTATTATGGATCCCCATTAGTTCCTGCCAAGGCAGCAGCTACTCTTCCTGGGGTTTATTATGGATCCCCATTAGTTCCTGCCAAGGCAGCAGCTACTCTTCCTGGGGTTTATTATGGATCCTCATTAGTTCCTGCCAAGGCAGCAGCTACTCTTCCTGGGGTTTATTATGGATCCCCATTAGTTCCTGCCAAGGCAGCAGCTACTCTTCCTGGGGTTTATTATGGATCCTCATTAGTTCCTGCCAAGGCAGCAGCTACTCTTCCTGGGGTTTATTATGGATCCCCATTAGTTCCTGCCAAGGCAGCAGCTACTCTTCCTGGGGTTTATTATAGATCCTCATTAGTTCCTGCCAAGGCAGCAGCTACTCTTCCTGGGGTTTATTATGGATCCCCATTAGTTCCTGCCAAGGCAGCAGCTACTCTTCCTGGGGTTTATTATGGATCCCCATTAGTTCCTGCCAAGGCAGCAGCTACTCTTCCTGGGGTTTATTATGGATCCCCATTAGTTCCTGCCAAGGCAGCAGCTACTCTTCCTGGGGTTTATTATGGATCCCCATTAGTTCCTGCCAAGGCAGCAGCTACTCTTCCTGGGGTGTATTATGGATCCCCATTAGTTCCTGCCAAGGCAGCAGCTACTCTTCCTGGGGTTTATTATGGATCCTCATTAGTTCCTGCCAAGGCAGCAGCTACTCTTCCTGGGGTTTGTTATGGATCCCCATTAGTTCCTGCCAAGACAGCAGCTACTCATCCTGGGGTTTATTATGGATCCCCATTAGTTCCTGCCAAGGCAGCAGCTACTCTTCCTGGGGTTTATTATGGATCCTCGTTAGTTCCTGTCAAAGCAGCAGCTACTCTTCCTGGGGTTTATTATGGATCCCCGTTAGTTCCTGCCAAGGCAGCAGCTACTCTTCCTGGGGTTTATTATGGATCCCCGTTAGTTCCTGCCAAGGCAGCAGCTACTCTTCCTGGGGTTTATTATGGATCCCCGTTAGTTCCTGCCAAGGCAGCAGCTACTCTTCCTGGGGTTTATTATGGATCCCCGTTAGTTCCTGCCAAGGCAGCAGCTACTCTTCCTGGGGTTTATTATGGATCCCCATTAGTTCCTGCCAAGGCAGCAGCTACTCTTCCTGGGGTTTATTATGGATCCCCATTAGTTCCTGCCAAGGCAGCAGCTACTCTTCCTGGGGTTTATTATGGATCCTCATTAGTTCCTGCCAAGGCAGCAGCTACTCTTCCTGGGGTTTATTATGGATCCTCATTAGTTCCTGTCAAGGCAGCAGCTACTCATCCTGGGGTTTATTATGGATCCCCATTAGTTCCTGCCAAGGCAGCAGCTACTCTTCCTGGGGTTTATTATGGATCCCCATTAGTTCCTGCCAAGGCAGCAGCTACTCTTCCTGGGGTTTATTATGGATCCCCATTAGTTCCTGCCAAGGCAGCAGCTACTCTTTCTGAGGTTTATTATGGATCCCCATTAGTTCCTGTCAAAGCAGCAGCTACTCTTCCTGGGGTTTATTATGGATCCCCATTAGTTCCTGCCAAGGCAGCAGCTACTCTTCCTGGGGTTTATTATGGATCCCCATTAGTTCCTGCCAAGGCAGCAGCTACTCTTCCTGGGGTTTATTATGGATCCTCATTAGTTCCTGCCAAGGCAGCAGCTACTCTTCCTGGGGTTTATTATGGATCCTCATTAGTTCCTGCCAAGGCAGCAGCTACTCTTCCTGGGGTTTATTATGGATCCCCATTAGTTCCTGCCAAGGCAGCAGCTACTCTTCCTGGGGTTTATTATGGATCCCCATTAGTTCCTGCCAAGGCAGCAGCTACTCTTCCTGGGGTTTATTATGGATCCCCATTAGTTCCTGCCAAGGCAGCAGCTACTCTTCCTGGGGTTTATTATGGATCCCCATTAGTTCCTGCCAAGGCAGCAGCTACTCTTCCTGGGGTTTATTATGGATCCCCATTAGTTCCTGCCAAGGCAGCAGCTACTCTTCCTGAGGTTTATTATGGATCCCCATTAGTTCCTGCCAAGGCAGCAGCTACTCTTCCTGGGGTTTATTATGGATCCCCATTAGTTCCTGCCAAGGCAGCAGCTACTCTTCCTGGGGTTTATTATGGATCCTCATTAGTTCCTGCCAAGGCAGCAGCTACTCTTCCTGGGGTTTATTATGGATCCTCATTAGTTCCTGCCAAGGCAGCAGCTACTCTTCCTGGGGTTTATTATGGATCCTCATTAGTTCCTGCCAAGGCAGCAGCTACTCTTCCTGGGGTTTATTATGGATCCCCATTAGTTCCTGCCAAGGCAGCAGCTACTCTGTCCTGGGGTCCAGAAAAATTAAGGCAGTTTTACATTCTAAAAACATTCAGAACAGATTCGGTGTTGTTTAGAATGCTGTACGGTGTTGTTTAGAATGCTGTACGGTGTTGTTTAGAATGCTGTACGGTGTTGTTTAGAATGCTGTACGGTGTTGTTTAGAATGCTGTACGGTGTTGTTTAGAATGCTGTACGGTGTTGTTTAGAATGCTGTACGGTGCTGTTTAGAATGCTGTACGGTGCTGTTTAGAATGCTGTACGGTGCTGTTTAGAATGCTGTACGGTGCTGTTTAGAATGCTGTACGGTGTTGTTTAGAATGCTGTACGGTGTTGTTTAGAATGCTGTACGGTGTTGTTTAGAATGCTGTACGGTGTTGTTTAGAATGCTGTACGGTGCTGTTTAGAATGCTGTACGGTGCTGTTTAGAATGCTGTACGGTGTTGTTTAGAATGCTGTACGGTGCTGTTTAGAATGCTGTACGGTGTTGTTTAGAATGCTGTACGGTGTTGTTTAGAATGCTGTACGGTGCTGTTTAGAATGCTGTACGGTGCTGTTTAGAATGCTGTACGGTGCTGTTTAGAATGCTGTACGGTGCTGTTTAGAATGCTGTACGGTGTTGTTTAGAATGCTGTACGGTGTTGTTTAGAATGCTGTACGGTGTTGTTTAGAATGCTGTACGGTGTTGTTTAGAATGCTGTACGGTGCTGTTTAGAATGCTGTACGGTGCTGTTTAGAATGCTGTACGGTGCTGTTTAGAATGCTGTACGGTGCTGTTTAGAATGCTGTACGGTGTTGTTTAGAATGCTGTACGGTGCTGTTTAGAATGCTGTACGGTGTTGTTTAGAATGCTGTACGGTGTTGTTTAGAATGCTGTACGGTGCTGTTTAGAATGCTGTACGGTGTTGTTTAGAATGCTGTACGGTGTTGTTTAGAATGCTGTACGGTGTTGTTTAGAATGCTGTACGGTGTTGTTTAGAATGCTGTACGGTGTTGTTTAGAATGCTGTACGGTGTTGTTTAGAATGCTGTACGGTGTTGTTTAGAATGCTGTACGGTGCTGTTTAGAATGCTGTACGGTGCTGTTTAGAATGCTGTACGGTGCTGTTTAGAATGCTGTACGGTGCTGTTTAGAATGCTGTACGGTGTTGTTTAGAATGCTGTACGGTGTTGTTTAGAATGCTGTACGGTGTTGTTTAGAATGCTGTACGGTGCTGTTTAGAATGCTGTACGGTGCTGTTTAGAATGCTGTACGGTGTTGTTTAGAATGCTGTACGATGCTGTTTAGAATGCTGTTCGGTGAGTGTATTCTAGAGCAGATGGTGGTAACAAACTGTAGCATACCACACAGTATGTGGGGGGAGTGTGGTTGTGATGGAAGATGGGGTGGGTGCTTTTGTGATTAGAAAAGTGTGGTGAGTTAAATGAGTGAAAAATGAAAATGGTTTCAAATGCCAGAGCCCATGTGTGTCTGAGACCAGGAGTTGTGACAGTTTGCAATGTTGTGCAGATAGATGTAATCTACAGGATGATAGATGTAATCTACAGGATGATAGATGTAATCTACTCCTCCATTAGGATGATAGATGTAATCTACAGGATGATAGATGTAATCTACTCCTCCATTAGGATGATAGATGTAATCTACAGGATGATAGATGTAATCTACAGGATGATAGATGTAATCTACACCTCCATTAGGATGAAAGATGATGGATGTAATCTACTCCTCCATTAGGATGATAGATGTAATCTACAGGATGATAGATGTAATCTACAGGATGATAGATGTAATCTACACCTCCATTAGGATGATAGATGTAATCTACAGGATGATAAATGTAATCTACACCTCCATTAGGATGAAAGATGATGGATGTAATCTACTCCTCCATTAGGATGACAGATGTAATCTACAGGATGATAGATGTAATCTACAGGATGATAGATGTAATCTACACCTCCATTAGGATGATAGATGTAATCTACACCTCCATTAGGATGATAGATGTAATCTACACCTCCATTAGGATGATAGATGTATTCTACAGGATGATATATGTATTCTACAGGATGATAGATGTAATCTACAGGATGATAGATGTAATCTACACCTCCATTAGGATGATAGATGTAATCTACAGGATGATAGATGTAATCTACACCTCCGTTAGGATAACAAGACTGGCTTGTGGCCAGCAAATAAAACATTTGTTTTGTGAACTAAAAACACCAGACAATCATAACATTCTAGTACACAGTACACATTGCATAAACATTATTTTGTAAACTTCAAGGAGTTGGTTGGCCAGGTTTAGGTTCTGGCCTTAGGCCTTGATTTTGTTTTCAGTTGTGGAGTTGATCAGCTCTCTGAGGTAACCGAAAGTGACAGGAAACCTGTATATCCTCAACACGGTCGATAAGGTTTTTTGTGCAAAGCTTATTTAGCAGAATCCCAGTGAAACTTAAATCCTACACAGTGTGTGTGTGTGTGTGTGTGTGTGTGTGTGTGTGTGTGTGTGTGTGTGTGTGTGTGTGTGTGTGTGTGTGATGTCTCTGTGTGTGTGTGTGTGTGTGTGTGTGTGTGGCCTGTGAAGAACTGTGCGTGATGATTGGCACCTTAGGAAGTTGAGTAGAACTACCCCGTGACATGAACTACGTTTAGGAAGTTGAGTAGAACTACCCCGTGACATGAACTACGTTTAGGAAGTTGAGTAGAACTACCCCGTGAAATGAACTACGTTTAGGAAGTTGAGTAGAACTACCCCGTGACATGAACTACGTTTAGGAAGTTGAGTAGAACTACCCCGTGAAATGAACTACGTTTAGGAAGTTGAGTAGAACTACCCCGTGAAATGAACTACGTTTAGGAAGTTGAGTAGAACTACCCCGTGACATGAACTACGTTTAGGAAGTTGAGTAGAACTACCCCGTGACATGAACTACGTTTAGGAAGTTGAGTAGAACTACCCCGTGACATGAACTACGTTTAGGAAGTTGAGTAGAACTACCCCGTGACATGAACTACGTTTAATTGGTTGTTTTTGCATGTATGTAAATCTATTGCCACAGCAAATCTTATGAACAGATACAAACGTGTACTTGTTTAGAATGTTACTAGCTCTGTAGGTATGAAAACATATTTTTATTTATTTTTTAAACGAGGGCTAGATTAAATCCGGGAAAGATCAGCTTTATAGCGTGTTTGACATGTAAAGGTCGTTTCTGATTTACTTGACACATGCAGCATTATACTGTGAACGATGTCTCCACGAATGACTTGACACATGCAGGAACATTGCCTTTTAAATGTCAATCACGTTATAACACGGACCTTCCAGCACCCCCTGATTGAATCTAGGCGGCAGCCTTTAAAATCTATGTCATGTAAAGACCATCCACATCCATTTAGAGCTTATATGACCCTTCATATGCCCCAAGAGCATAGATTAATTTGCTTTAAAAAAATCATATAACCTACATCTTCTTTCTGTGCCCAAAAGCTAATGGAAGAACACATTCCACATTGCGAAAAGGTTTTTCCTGGGCAGGGACTATAGCAGGGATTTGTGGGGGCTGGCAGACTTCTGAGGGGTAGGGAAGGGTATCCTGAAGGGGCGGGGAAGAGCAGGCAGACATGAAAGGGCCAGAGTTGTTTTTGGGGATGGATTGGTTGGGGTTGCTTGGGGGGGGGGGGGGGGGGGGGAAGGTGGGGTGGGGGCTGTCTGGCTGGTTTCTGAGGGGTTGATGTGGGTGCTGGCAGGGTTCTGTATGCCTAGGACAACAAAGTGGTAAACATAAATATTGGACAAGTAGGAAAGTCACATTACTAGTTTTAAAGATATACAGTACCAGTTAAAAGTTTGGACACACCTACTCATTCAAGGATTTTTCCTTATTTTTACTATTTTCTACATTGTACAATAATAGTGAAGACATCAAAACTATGAAACAACACATATGGAATCATGTAGTAACCAAAAAAGTGTCAAACAAATCAAAATATATTTTATATTTGAGATTCTTTAAAGTAGCCACTCTTTGCCTTGATGACAGCTTTGCACACTCTTGGCATTCTCTCAACCAGCTTCATGAGGTAGTCACCTGGAATGCATTTCAATGAACAGGTGTGCTTTGTTAAAAGTTCATTTATGGAACTTCTTTCCTTTTATTATACACCAGCCCGAGAGGCTCCTATTTACATTGACAAGCATACGAGGAACCTTTTAATTATACACCAGCCTGCGATTGTGTTAATAAGATGAAAATATATTTATATATCTATCAGCCAGCTAAGATACAGCTTGCTATATTAGCTCATTGCCCCAGAGAAAATAGCTAAGCAGTTAGTAAAAATAGTAGCTGTACTTGCTATAACATGTAACATTAGCTAGTTAGACGATTAAAAACATTAGCTAACTAGCTAAACAGCCAGCAAAGATGCAGCTAGCCAGCTAAGATGTATAGCTTGCTATTTTAGCTCATTGTTCCAGAGAAAATAGCTAGCTAAGCAGTTAGTAAAAGTAGTAGCTGTACGTGCTGCATTATGTAGTTAGATAAAAAGCATTAGCTAAATAGCCAGCCAATCTACAGCTAGCTAGCAAGCAAGCTAAGGTAGCTCTTTTGAAAAGATAACTAACCAGCAAAGTAGTTAATCTCATTTAGAGAGTGCCTTTAGAAAGTACTCCCATGTAACGCAGCAGTTTAAGGCACTGCATCTCAGTGCTAGAGGCGTCACTACAGACCCTGGTTTGATTCCAGGCTGTATCACAACTTGCCGTGATCGGGAGTCCCATAGGGTGGTACACAATTGGCCCAGCGTCGTCCAGGTTAGGGTTTAGCCAGGGTAGGCCGTCATTGTAAATAAAATATAAAAAAGTATTCATACCCCTTGACTTATTCCACATTTTGTTGTGTTACAGCCTGAATTCAAAATGGATCAAATAGATTCTAGAAAACTTTTGAAAAATGAAATACAGAAATATCTAATTTACATAAGTATTCACACCCTTGAGTCAATACTTTGTAGAAGCACCTTTCACAGCGATTAGAGCTGTGAGTCTTTTGGGGTAAGTCTCTAAGAGCTTTCCACACCTGGATTGTGCAACATTTGCCCATTATTATTTTCAAAATTCTTCAAGTTGGTTGTTGATCATTGCCAGACAAACATCTACTTCAAGTAGATTTAAGTCAAAACTGTAACTCAGCCACTCAGGAAATGTCTATCTTCTTGGTAAGCAACGCCAGTGTAGATTTGTCCTTGTGTTTTAGGTTATTGTCCTGCTGAAATGTGAATTCATCTCCCAGTGTCTGGTGGAAAGCAGACTGAACCAGGTTTTCCTCTAGGATTTTGCCTGTGCTTAGCGCCATTCCATACATTTTTTTATCCTGAAAAACTCCCCAGTCCTTAATGACTTCAAGCATACCCATAACATAATGCAGCCACCACTATGCTTAAAAAATGAAGAGTGGGACTCAGTAATGTGTTGTATTGGATTTGACCCAAACATAACACTTTGTATTCAAGACAAAAAGTTAATTGCATTGCCAGAGTATTACTTTAGTGCCTTGTTGCAAACAGGATGCATGTTTTGGAATATTTGTATTCTGTACAGTCTTCTTTCTTTTCACTCTGTCATTTAGGTTAGTATTGTGGAGTAACTACAATGTTGTTGATCCATCCTCAGTTTTCTCATATCACAGCCATTAAACTCTGCAACTGTTTTAAAGTCACCATTGGTCTCATGGTGAAATTCCTGAGCGGTTTCTTTCCTCTCCGGCAACTGAGGAAGGACGCCTGTATCTTTGTAGTGACTGGGTGTATTGATACACCATCCAAAGTGTAATTAATAACTTCACCATGCTCAAAGGGATATTCAATGTGTGCTTGTTTTATTTATACCCATCTACCAATAGGTGCCCTTCTTTGCGAGGCTTTGGAAAACCTCCCTGGTCTTTGTGGTTGAATCTGTGTTTGAAATTCACTGCTCGACTGAGGGACCTTACAGATAATTATATGTGTGGGGTACAGAGATGAGGTAATCATTAAACATTCATGTTTAACACTATTTTTGCACACAGTGAGTCCACGCAACTTATTATTTGACTTGTTAAGCACATGTGTTCTCCTGAACTTATTTAGGCTTGCCTTAAATTTAAGGATATGCCCCTTTTTTTCAATTTTTCGTCTAAAATGTCATACCCAAATCTAACTGCCTGTAGCTCAGGCCCTGAAGCAAGAATATGCATATTCTTGGTACCATTTGAAAGGAAGCACTTTGAAGTTTGTGGAAATGTGAAAGGAATGTAGTAGAATATAACACAATAGATCTGGTAAAAGATAAATCAAAGAAAAAAAACAACTGTTCTTTTGTATTTTTTTTTATACCGTCATCTTTGAAATGCAAGAGAAAGGCCATGATGTATTATTCCAGCCCAGGTGCAATTTAGATTTTGGCCACTAGATGGCATCAGTGTATGTGCAAAGTTTTAGACTGATCCAATGAACCATTGCATTTCTGTTCAAAGTTTTGTATCAAGACTGCCCAAATGTGCCTAATTTGTTTATTAATAACTTTTCATGTTCAAAATTGTGCACTCTCCTCAAACAATAGCATGGTATTCTTTCACTGTAACAGCTACTGTAAATTGGACAGTGCAGTTAGATTAACAAGAATTTAATCTTTCTGCCCATATCAGATATGTCTATGTCCTGGGAAATGTTCTTGTTACTTACAACCTCATGCTAATCTCATTAGCCTACGTTAGCTCAATCATCCCGTGGACGGGACACCAATCCCGAATAGGTTTTTAACAAAAGGGGTTGAATACTTATTGACTCAAGACATTTCACCTTTTCGTTTTTTATTCATTTGTAAAAACATAACCCATAATGTTGAAGTAGAATTATTGTGTGTAGCCCAGTGACACAATCTAAATTTAATAAATTCTAAATTCAGGCTGTAACACAACAAAATGTGAAAAAGTCAAGGGGTGTGAATACTTTATGAAGGCGCTGTATGTCAGCCAGTATAATTTGGAAATAGTCTTGCCATTTTAGTGTTTTATATATTAGCCAGTATAATAAAGACATTTTATTGCCATTTTGTGTAGTTTTTTTTTGTTGCTTTCCTTTGTGATGTGCTAACGTTAGCTAGCTCTGATGGTCACTACCAAAGATTTGTATAACTAACCGAAGATAGACCACATCCTGTCATTTCCAATGAATGAACCATAGTGGGCAGAACAAGCAAGGAGGTGGGGAGAGCTATTTTAATTTGATTGGCTGATGAGGAAGAATGAACGGAGTTGCTTAAACAGTCTCCTCCCAGGCACCATACAAGTCACTTGTGCAACTCAATAGGTTCTTATTGGACAATTTACCTGTATGAAATATAATTATAGTATTCCCCAAAATGTCTTCAAATGTTCATAGTTATGTATACTGAACAAAAATATAAACGCAACATGCATCAACTTCAAAGATTTTACTGAGTTACAGTTCATATAAGAAAATTAGTCAATTGAAATCAATTCATTAGGCCCTAATCTATGGATTTCACATGACTGGGCAGGGGCGCTGCCTTGGGTGGGCCTGGGAGGGCATATGCCCACACACTGGGGAGCCAGGCCCAGCCAATCAGAATGAGGTTTTCCCCACAAAAGGGCTTTATTACAGACAGAGATACTCCTCCGTTTCATCAGCTGTCCAGGTGGCTGGTCTCAGACGATCCCGCAGGTGAAGAAGCCGGATGTGGAGGTCCTGGGCTGGCGTGGTTACACGTGGTCTGCGGCTGTGAGGCCAGTTGGACGTACTGCCATCTTCTCTAAAATGATGTTGGGGCGGCTTATGGTAGAGAAATTAACATTAAATTCTCTGGCAACAGCTCTGGTGGACATTCCTGCAGTCGGCATGCTAATTGCACGCTCCCTCAAAACTTGACACATCTGTGGCATTGTCTTGTCTGACAAAACTGCACATTTTACAGTGGCCTTTTATTGGCCCCAGCACAAGGTGCACCTGTGTAATGATCATGCTGTTTAATCAGCTTCTTGCTATGCCACACCTGTCAGGTGGATGGATTATCTTGGCAAAGGAGAAATGCTCACTAATAGAGATGTAAATAAATTTGTTCACAAAATTGGAGAGAAAGAAGCTTTTTTGTGCGTATTTAACATTTCTATGATCTTTTTATATCAGCTCATGAAACATGGGACAAACACTTTACATGTTGCATTTATATTTTTGTTCAGTATAGAATACACAACCTCATGAGTCAGGTGTACCAGATAGTATGGAGATGTTAAATGATTCACAGAATTGTGGTAAGATTGTGCCCAAAAAGCTGTCAGAATCATTGACTTTCTGAAGATGTTATGATCAATAATTGCAATATTTCACCTTTTTTTTAACTTGTAAAATGGATATGTACATGTGAATAGTCGTGGATGTGAGCTGATTAAAATGATGGTCCTTCATCTAGCTCTGACTTTTCTAGTGGCAAACATTTCCAAACTCTGTTATGCACATCATTTGTATATGCCTTAAACCTGTCCATTTCCACAGTCTGTTTTTCTCTCGTAAGAAGAAGCTAGTGTTTCTCCCTCATGTTTTTTTTTGAGTAACTTGGTTACGCAGCCAAAGATAAAAGAGTGACCAGTTTTTTTTGGGGGGGGGGGGGGGGGGGGGGCTCCATCCTATCATTTTCCGTATCTTTCAAAGGCACAGCTGTGTGTAGATATGAAGAGAACAGAGGCTAGCAGCGACAATTCTATCAGCAGAAAGGACTAAAGGACTTCCCTGTGGCTCAGTTGGTAGAGCATGGTGTGTGCAACGCCAGGGTTGTGGGTTCGATTCCCATGGGGGGCCAGTACAAAGAAATTATTAAAAAAATTAAAATGCATGAAATGTATGTATTCACTACTGTATGTTGCTCTGGATAAGATGAAAATATATTGTCATTAATAATATTCTAACACAACTGCCGTTATCACTTGTTTGTACGCTATGTTTCCACCAAGCTCTCTCACACACCTCTCTGAACTGCCACATACACTAAAGTGGTTGTATTTTCCTATAGAGGCTGAGACCCGACTCTTGTTTGTTAGGCTCTTGATTATTGCACCTGTTGTGCGATTGTTAACCAGCTTGTTTTGTCCAATCAATTGAATTTACCCACAGGTGGACTCCAATCAAGTTGTAGAAACATCTCAAGGATGATCAACGGAAACAGGATGCACCTGAGCTCAATTTGAAGTCTCATAGCAAAGAGTCTGAATACTTAAGTAAATAAGGTATTGCTGTTTTTTTTGTTTTTTTTAATCCATTTGCAAAAATGTCTAAAAAACATGTTTACGCTTGGTCATTATTGGGTATTGTGTGTTTTTTCATCAATTTTAGAATAAGGCTGTAACGTAACAAAATGTGGAAAAAGTTTAGGGGTTTGAATACTTTCCAAAGGCACTGTATGTATACATCTGGCACACCTGGATCACTTGATTGTGTTTTCTACATCACTATGAACATTTTAAAGATATTTTTAGCCATACTACAAAATTATATTTCATACAGGTATGATCATGTCAAATTATTTAATAAGACCCCATTAAGCAGTTTGGCAGCCATATTGGGTTAATGTGTGAATTCTATGATGGCCCTGTATCTACACATCTTTTTTAAACCGTTTTTCTAGTTGTGTGGGTGCAATCTGATGCCTCTTATCAGCCAAGTTACAATCCAAAATCATAGCTGCCCTATTATATGGTATTCTATGGCTAAGCTTTCAACAATGACACGATATTGCCGATTTTTAAAGGTGCAATGTTACTTTTTGGGCTACCTGAAATTCACACGTGAGTTGTAGAGCTGTCATTCTTATTTAACAGCCATTCTAAGAAGCGGTAGATCTGTTTTATGTGTGCTATTTCTAGAGCCATTTAGCATTTTAATAACACATTTCATGCAATTCTACCCATTCTGCCATGGGGCAGAATTTTTTTTTTGCAGTTTAAAAAATATTTTCTGCAATTCTACCCATTTTGCCATTGGGTGAAGAGAGATCTTTGTGGTTTTAAAGCAAATTTACTGCAATTCTATACATTTTGCCATGACTTATGCGATGTTAATGATATCTGAGTGAGAATGACTAACAAAATCAATGTGGGCCCCCTGGAGGTCAGGCCCCCTGGAGGTCAGGGCCCCCTGGAGGTCAGGCCCCCTGGAGGTCAGGGCCCCCTGGAGGTCAGGCCCCCTGGAGGTCAGGCCCCCTGGAGGTCAGCCCCCCTGGAGGTCAGGGCCCCCTTGGAGGTCAGGGGCCCTTGGGCACGTGCCCTGCATGTCCAGTCAGTATTCGGCCATGTTTACTACTAGTTTAGATAACTGGCTAGACTAACTACCAATTTAAAAAAAATTCGCTGACATGGCTAATTGAGTGATTGTCAATGATGACAAAACAAGAAAAAAACTGATGCACAACCACATTTCGAATGTACACCTTGTGTATTCTACTACTCTAACAACAATACATTGAGACCCCGACTAAATTTCGATTGTGCTGAGTCGTGGGGCTACTGGGCAAAGTCCCGTTACAAGGCAGCAGGGCCCCCCTAGCGGCAGGCGACCGTTTATGCCTGGAGCCGGACCTGCTGCCTTTTTGCCAAAATGACCAAGAGGCACAGATTATTACTTTTTTAGTTGCGAAGAGGCACTCCTGCTCCTCCCTCCCCGATTTCGCCCGAAGATTCGCCAACCCGGAAGTGAATTTACCTTGGTCCTCGGAAGAAGACATTTGAGTGAGAAATAAGTATCGCAGAAACGTGATGGTTTGAAGCCGAAGGGCGTCTAAATTGTAGTATTATTATTCATTGTGTTTTATCAAAATGTCCAAACTACAGCTGTTGAATGTGTTTATCACCGAGCGGCTAATATCTGCGGCTGTTGATATATTTGGTTCGTCGGAAAAGACGTTAGCAGAGTACCAGGAGCGGCTAACAACAGCGGCATTTGAGATATTTGTTGTGGTGGAAAAGACGATCGCAGAGTTTCAGGGAGAAAACGATCGTCTACGGGATCTTCTTCTGGGTCATTTTGGTGCAGGTTTGTTGCGATTAAAAAAAAAAAAAAATCACGTTACTGATTTAACGTAAGGTTATTCAACATTTGATTACTGAATCACACTATTTATTGGCCAGCCTAATCTGTTCCACTGCCATCATGTTCCCACTAGGGTCTCGGTCTTTATCACCTAACGTTTTGGAACAAACATTTTAGTCATTTTAGCAGACGCTCTTATCCAGAGCGACTTACAGTAGTGAATGCATAGATTTCATTAAAAAAAATTCTTCCGTACTGGTCCCCCGTGGGAAGCGAACCCACAACCCTGGCGTTGCAAACACCATGCTCTACCAACTGAGCCACACGGGACCCATGCCTCTGTGAGATGAAGAATAAGGAATCAGCTCGGCTCTATTCCTTACATTTTTATCTGCACTGTTCGATAACTTTTGGCAAATGAACGAGGTCCAGGTATCAAGTATTAGAATGTGGGATATTTAGCCAATATTTTGTCGTTACATGTCGATAATGATAAAGAGCCTATGATGATAATATAAGATTTCACCCAAATAAGTTACATCGCGCTTTATTAATTGCCGTACAGAACCGTGCACGTCAGTGGTCACAAACCTTTTCTGAGTCGAGAACACTTCGACTTTTTTTCTTTCTTTCTATTAAAACATGAATAAAAATAAAAACGTAAACCTGTGCAACATTAACCAATTAAAAACTGTTATGTAGCAATGAGGTTTGTGCAGTAGGTTATAGGTCCAAAATATTATCACTGCATATTGGCTATAATTGAATTACCCTGCTAATGTTGTTCTTCTCAGACCATTTTGAAATTATATATATATATAAACTAATGGATCATTTGTTTTATTACTTGTGATGCACAGCTAAATGAGCATAATCATTTGCTTCTTTTTTTACTGGACTGATGGCCTGCATCTGATGATCAGTCTGAGGGAGTGAGCAGCGGTGAGACTGCCTCATTGTCCCCTATTCTGAGTGGAGGGACGGTCAGTCTTTCAGCTGATGAAGTCGCACTGCGTTATTTCTGCCTTTACACACCAATTCATGTTGTTACTCCTATGACCAGAGAGAAAGCAAAACTGATTCCTTGATATTAAAAAAAGACATGCTACTAATAATAATAACGGCAGTTTATGGGAACAGTTTGCTGTAGTCATTCATTACAGCTGCAGTGCTGGTTGTAGTGTGAGTGGAAGTAGGGAGAAAGTGCATTTTATGGCTTATAAAGGTGTTGAACAAAGTGTTGACATTGCTGAATCCGGCTGCTGCTGCTGAATCCGGGCTGCTGAATCAAGTGTATCTACTGCCAACAGCGCGAAAAACAAATAACAAAATCAGAACGCAAGGCTTTATCGTTACAGAAATGTTTGGTGGTCGACCAGCCGATCGCGGTGACCGCTGGTGTACGTGAACAGAACCCGTTGGACGTGTCTCAATCCGCTGAATCGGCACTAGAGTGGTATTTGTGAGACAAGGATGGATCTTTCTAGCGCAGTGGTTCCCAAACTTTTTATAGTCCCGGTCCCCTTCAAACATTCAACCACCAACAGCGTACCCCCTCTAGCACCAGGGTCAGAGCGCTCTCAGATGTGTTTTTTTTGCCATCATTGTAAGTCTGCCACAGACACACTATACGATACAGTTATTAAACATAAGAATGAGTGTGATTTTTTTTTTTTGTCACAACCCGGCTCGTGGGAAGTGACAAAGAGCTCTTATAGGACCAGGGCACATATAATAATAATAATAATCAATAATTTTGCTCTTTATTTAACCATCTTACATATAAAACCTTATTTGTTAATTGAAAATTGTGAATAACTCACCACAGGTTAATGAGAAGGGTGTGCTTGAAAGGATGCACATAACTCTGCAATGTTGGGTTGTATTGGAGAGAGTCTCAGTCTTAAATCATTTTCCACACAGTCAGTGCCTGTATTTAGTTTTCATGCTAATGAGGGCCGAGAATTCACTCTCACATAGGTACCTGGTTGCAAAGAGCATCAGCGTCTTAGCGCGATTTGCCAAGGCCGGATACTCTGAGCGCAGCCCAATCCAGAAATCTGTCAGTGGCTTCTGATTAAATTCAATTTTCACAGAACCGCTTGCTGCAATTTCGATGAGGCTCTCTTGTTCAGATATCGGTAAGTGGACTAGAGCCAGGGCATGAAAGGGATAACGAATCCAGTTGTTTGTCATCCGTTTCGGGAAAGTACCTCCGTAATTGTGGACCGAGCTCAGTCAGGTGCTTTGCTATATCACATTTGACATTGTCCGTAAGCTTGTTCATTTGCTCACAAAAAAATCATACAATGATAGAAAGACCTGTGTGTTGTCCTTGTTAATGCAGACAGAAAAGAGCTCCAACTTTTTAATCATAGATTCAGATCATTCAGGTGAGAAAAAACATCACCCAGATAGGCCAGTCATGTGGGAAACTCATCTGACCGCTTGCACGATGACAAGTGAAAAATTATGGTCAGTAACGCATCTCTCAATTAAAAAAAAAAAAAACGTGTCAAAATTTTACCCCTTGTATGTTGTAAAAGCGTTACATTGTCGCTGCCCATATCAGTTCATAGTACAGAAAATACACGAGAGTTCAGGGGCCTTGCTTTAACAAAGTTAACCATTTTCAGTGTCCAAAAAGTCTTTCAAGCTGTCAGGCATTCCCTTGGCAGCAGGAGCCTCTCGGTGGATGCTGCAGTGGACCCCAAGTGGCGTCGGGAGAAACTGCTTGCACGCTTTGTTACCACTCCACTATGTCTCCCTGTCATGGCTTTTGCGCCATCAGTACAGATACCAACACATCTTGACCACCAAAGTCCATTTGATGTCACAAAGCTGTCCAGTACTTTAAAAATATCCTCATGTTGTCCTGGTTTGCAGAAGAGGATATCTTCCTTAATTGACCCCCCCCCCCCCCCCCCCCCCCCCATAAACGTAACAGACATATCCCAGGAGCTGTGCCAGGCCCGCCACATCTGTTGACTCATCCAGCTGTAACGCATAGAATTCACTGGCTTGTATGCAAAGCAGTAATTGTTTCAAAACTTCTCCTGCCATGTCACTGA
Source organism: Salmo salar (assembly GCF_965601325.2). Classification (NCBI taxonomy): domain Eukaryota; kingdom Metazoa; phylum Chordata; class Actinopteri; order Salmoniformes; family Salmonidae; genus Salmo; species Salmo salar. The sequence goes on along the minus strand of NC_138294.1, from coordinate 90,675,436 downwards.
TGCGTCGTGAAACAGTGTTGTTTGATAAAGACATTGTCTGTGTACAGTTTGTTTGTTGTTGTTGACCTTTTCTCCCAGCCTTGTCCCAGTCATATCTGTGGCAGCAGGAAGAATTAAGTCCTCCACAATAATATGGGGCTTGCCTGTCCTCGCCACTCGGTAGCTCACCATATAAGACGCTTCTAGTCTCTTCTTATTCATGGTATCTGTTGCTTTTATACATGTCTTAATTCTCACTCAAAAAACCTCCGTGGCTTATTTTCCAAACTGGCATGTTTTGTTTCTGAATGTCTGCGCAAGAGTGAAGGTTTCTTTGAGTTGTGAGATAGTACTTTATCACATATAACACACTGTGGCTGAGGAAAGGCACTACTCCCAATATAAGTGAAACCCAATCAATGTAGTTCTCATCATATTTGCGCCTCTTCGATGGTCCAACGTCCCTGTCTGTTGTTCGGTGCTTCCCTGGGTAAGGGGGGCAGTAGCTCTTCAGCTGCATCAGATTCACAACTGTCAGTGTCCATGCTAGCTGGGCTAACAACAAATGTAGAATTACTGATGCTACAGTTGGATGTGCTCGTGGAAGCAGAACAACTTGTGTTGTTGGCAGGTGTAGTACTGCTGGTAGTAGCAGGTGTAGTACTGCTGGTAGTAGCAGGTGTAGTACTGCTGGTAGTAGCAGGTGTAGTACTGCTGGTAGCAGCAGGTGTAGTGCTGCTGGTAGCAGCGGGTGTAGTGCTGCTGGTAGCAGCGGGTGTAGTGCTGCTGGTAGCAGCGGGTGTAGTGCTGCTGGTAGCAGCGGGTGTAGTGCTGCTGGTAGTAGCAGGTGCAGTGCTGCTGGTAGTAGCAGGTGTAGTACTGCTGGTAGTAGCAGGTGTAGTACTGCTGGTAGTACTGCTGGTAGTAGCAGGTGTAGTGCTGCTGGTAGTAGCAGGTGTAGTGCTGCTGGTAGTGGCAGGTGTAGTGCTGCTGGTAGTAGCAGGTGTAGTACTGCTGGTAGTAGCAGGTGTAGTGCTGCTGGTAGTAGCAGGTGTAGTGCTGCTGGTAGTAGCAGGTGTAGTACTGCTGGTAGTAGTAGGTGTAGTGCTGCTGGTAGTAGCAGGTGTAGTACTGCTGGTAGTAGCAGGTGTAGTACTGCTGGTAGTAGCAGGTGTAGTACTGCTGGTAGTAGCAGGTGTAGTACTGCTGGTAGTAGCAGGTGTAGTGCTGCTGGTAGTAGCAGGTGTAGTACTGCTGGTAGTAGTAGGTGTAGTACTGCTGGTAGTAGCAGGTGTAGTACTGCTGGTAGTAGCAGGTGTAGTACTGCTGGTAGTACTGCTGGTAGTAGCAGGTGTAGTGCTGCTGGTAGTAGCAGGTGTAGTGCTGCTGGTAGTAGCAGGTGTAGTACTGCTGGTAGTAGCAGGTGTAGTACTGCTGGTAGTAGCAGGTGTAGTACTGCTGGTAGTAGCAGGTGTAGTACTAGTAGCAGTACTACCAGTAGAGCTGGTATGTGTCTCTATAGATGCGGGCCTTACTTTTTTTTAACCATTTATCCATTTTCGAGCAAACGGAATGAGCAGCAGCTACATTAGTGGAATTCCCGTGAGAGAGTAACGCTTAATGTGATTGGATGTTCATTATTTGACTGGGTTACCTGTGTTTGGCATTGTGTTGTTATTTCGCTGAACACCAGATGGTTACATTTTTGGCAGTGAAACGAGGCTACTCAGGCGAGGGGAAAAAAAACTCACCCAAATGTACAGCCCTGTTGGAAAATATAAATGGACTGTTTAAAAATGTGAATAAAAAATGTAAAAAATAAACATTTGATTAAAAAAAAAATCACATTTTTATTTGGCGTACCCCAGAATACCCAGAATACCCCAGCGGTTTCCTAATGAAAACGTTGGTAAAGTTCCCCATTCTGATGAGGAAGTGGCCCAATTCTGAAAAGTTTAGACTAGGGATGAGACAATTTTATAATTTGTCTTCATGTTTTAACTGCCTTTTTTTTTTAAGGTAAAAAATGTATAAAACACGAAATGAGGAGAATTTACAATTCAGATGTGGTTCTGCGTATGACCACTAGGGGGCAATGCAGTTCAATCTACCGCAGTCCTGGTTAACGACCTACCGGTTGTCAGTAGTTACAAAGTCAAAAAGCCTATTTCTAAAATGCATCTTCTTTAAAATGTGATTTTAAACCGAATCACACTGATAACATTATGCCTAAATTAAGGCCAAAAATATCATTTTTATTTTCATGAAATAGCTATTTTGACTGTGGCTGTGGTAACTAGTGGAAATCCTACCAGATGGCGCCCACTTAATTACTGTCCCCCACCCACTCAACGATGCTGTTTAGGTTCTCTGTTATGTGCCTCTCCTCCATGTCAGTACGTACTTCATGTCCCACTTCTTATCAATGTAATGGCTCGATGCAGTGATGTTTGACATGAGTGTTTATAGACATCCAACAATCTGTTGTTAACGCCACGTTATGGTGTTTGAGAGCTCGCGCTTTGTGACTTGCACTTGCAGAGGAATCATTGTACAATTTCTCCATCGGGGCTGTCTTGGTATTTCGACATAGGATCTTGTAGTCTGGTTCTAGGTATACCGTTAGGGTATTGAAGCCTACCATCCTTCAGACAAACATGCATCACAACTTTGTTCATTTGCACAATTTCTCTCATTCGGCGTTGCTTGTAAATTTCCACACTCACTGAAAATGCCATTCAGTAGCTACTAGCTATGCTTGTATAATTTTGAGCCTGATTTGCCTGTCTTTGCAATTAGTTTATATTCGTTTTCGCTTGTTAGCATTCTGCTAACAGCATCTGTGATTTCGCTATTAGTTTGTGCTAATTTTGTTAGCATTCTGGTAATGGATGCCAAATGTTCTTTTCCTGTGATTTTAGAGTCCCCGTGCTATGCCGGTAATATCCTGGAATGACGATATGAAGATCTGGATACCGCCCAAGTCTAGTGAAACGGATTATTTATTATAGTTTTTACGTTGCAATTTTTTACAAGGAGTACATGATGTGCTCCTAAGTAGAAATGTGGAAGCACACAAATAAATCTAGGAGAATAATAAAAAAATATTTGAGTATTTTTAATAAGAAATTACAAAGTTCATGAATAAACGTTTTTGGGAGTGATCCATGCTCAATCAAGCACAATCATTAGGCGAGACAAAAATGTTCAGCTGCCCCTTTAAGGGACGGGCCGTTACCATAGTAACTTGGACACTTGATGTCTGTGAAGGAAAAATGCATCTCAGACTGCGATGTCTTCCTAGCAGCAGATAGTTTGAGTTTCCTGCAACTAACATTGAAAAACAACCCAATGTGAACAAAAGTGATGTAACTGGCAAAGAAACACGAGGACAGAGTCACACTTGCCTTGTCAATTCGACCAACTTCTACGTGGGCTTTGATTATTATTCTTTTTAAATTTACTGTTCCCAAATGCAATGTGTAATAACAAGCCAACGTGCCTGGTGAAATGGACATTCTTACCCGCCAATGACAAAATATACCCACATTTGGCGGGTGTTAATCTCCAATCCTGCCCCTGAGTAAAGGTAAGCATTTTCAGAATGGACATTTTTACAAGAATCGACTGATGGTGACTCAATGTTGTTGCTAGAAAATCCAGGCGACCAGTTATCAAAACTCAATTACGCCTCGATTATAACAGGCTGACTACACCGCGAGCGTTGGAAAAAATAAATGTAGAAATCTATATTATTCAATTATTGCACCCACACTGCTCACAAGCGCCAACCAGCGTCTGCAAGTCCTGCCTCTCCCATCTCCTCATTGGTTTATAGAAGCAGGTACCCACATGCCATCTCCTCATTGGTTAATAGAAGCAGGTACCCACGTGGGTGACTGAAAGACGAACGAGGTCGGTGGCGGTAATGCACCTAATTTATAAAAGTTGCCAATCGCAATATAAAATAAAAGGGAAGAAAAGGCCTGGAAGGAAGAGACATGACTAGAGACGATTCTGTTGACCGTTTTATGTGTGGATTAATTGGCGGAGTAGAGGACCTTGTGCATTTCAGGTAAAATAACAACTCAATGTTTATATCCTAGTACAAAATTAGCTAGCAACAGCAAGCTAGCTAAATAGGACAAATTAGCTAGCAAGTGCAAACAAGCTAGCTAAATTGCCATAAATGTTTAATGCTTTTTGACCTGTCCCCAAATTAATATAATTGATTCAGAGTTTGTTTTGATATTTTAACCTGCGTGTCGTGATCGTGTTTGGTGTAGAGGGGGACAAAATACATTTATGCACGCCGGTTTGGGTTCGGTGTGTGAGAGAACGAAGTTGAGCGTTCCTCAGTCAACTAAAGTGGAGTTAGTAGGTAAAGATGGCCATGTCAACTAAAGTGGAGTTAGTAGGTAAAGATGGCCCTGTCCCTAAAGTGGAGTTAGTAGGTAAAGATGGCCCTGTCCCAAATTACATTTTTTCTTCATCCCCGATGTTTTCCTGATGCTTTCCTATATCCGATGCATTTCAGGCAGCCCAAACAATAATTCCAGGGGTGTATGAGTCAGGTGGGACATGTCCCCCCCACCCACCCCAAATGTTAGCAGGTAAAATAGCCCCCTCCCAATAAATAACAAACTCAGTTGGGGGAGTTAAAATAGTAGAAAAAAATAGGTGCAATTTTGAAAATGTTGGTTGTGCATCATCAGTTTCTCTTATGTCAGTTACTGACAGTCACTCAATTTATCCATGTCCGCTAACGATTTTCATATTGGTAAGTTAGTGTAACCAGCTATCTAAACTTGTAGATAGCTGGTGAATTACCGACGGGGGGGCACCATTGATTTTTGTTGGTCTTTCTCACTCAGATATCATATTAAAAACTGCGAATAATTGCAGGAAATTAGCTGTTAAACAACAACAAAAATATACGCCCCATGGCAAAATGTATAGAATTGCAGGAAATTAACTCTAATACACCTTTCAACCCAACACATTTTTCCCCACTTTAGCATCCTGATTAACTTTTTGCTGACTTTTCTTTTATATATGAAAAGTATTGCCGACAACAAGCCCTTTACTTTTATTTCCTCCAACTGACCCAGTCTTAATAACTCCATTTTTTTCCCTTCTTATTATATTTTACATCATCTGAGGTGTTCGTTGTGCCAGTCATTGGTTGAGACACAGCATACTCTTGAATACAGGGTGTCATTTCAATCATAGAAATGGAATTCATAGAATGGACCTATCCCTTCAAACTCTGCAATTTAGCTGCTTACACCATTGCCATTTTAACCTCCAATTACTATCAGTTTGATGGCCGGTCCACCCACCGTCGAATGTCAACTTGAATGGGGAATGTCCTGTTCTATTATCTATATTTCTATGGTTTCAATAGGTTTCCTACAGATGATTGACAGTTTCATTTGTAACAATGGATATTCCCACTCAAGTCAACATTCTTTGATGTGTGGACCATCTAACCATCTTTGTGGTACCAAATGTCAGCCAAAACATGGCACCCACCCTGTATTCAAGAGCATGCTGTGTCACAACCAATGGCAGGAACAATACAAACACCTCAGACGATGTCAAATAGGTTCTAAGCTACAACATATACTGAATAAACGTGATGATTATTATTTTTAACGTTTTTAAAAAAAAATGATAACTGACGTAAAAAAGCATGAAAAAATGTCAATTTTTATTTAAAAAAATACGTTTTTTCAAATCTATCCTAAAACAGTTTGACAGCCCTGTTTTTTTTGGAAACTTTTAAATTATATCAAATTCAGCTGTTTATCTTTTTTCAGTGATGAAGATATGGAATCGTCTTGCTAGGGTGGGGGGGGTGCAAAATGGGTCAACTTGGAGCACCTCGATCTCCTGAATATTTTGGTTTTCAGTTCCAAAAAGTCACTTTCTGTGCACTTCTAGTATAAAATACTATTCCATTAAATGTTGTGTTTTTTAAAAGTAGTCTGGCTCACCAACTTGACTCGCTCTGTCAAGATGTTTGCTTTCACAGCGCCTAAGGAATGGGACTTGACTGAGAGTCTATGGCACGAGCGGTGAAAACAGACGTTGATTTTAATTGGTGGATCTCTCTGTCTATCACATCTAGCATAACAATGAAAACCTCCCCCTTACATTGTGGGCTTCAAAGCACCAGATTTAAACAAGGAAGTGAATTTAGTTTTCACATTTAAGTTTTTTATGCCTGAACTCGTGGGCTTCCCAGAAATCGAGGGCTCGGTGCTGCCCCAAAAAATATGGTCAATGTGATACATTTTATTTTGATTAGTGGTTTCTGTCATTTAAAAAAAAAAAGTCCCATATAATACTAGTGTAGCGGGCGCTCCCGCCTCATTTTAACCACACACCTCTTTCAAGTTCCACTTTTGTGGCACAGTGTTACCAGGCTCCATGCGAAAGCAATTCGAGCCTGGGGACGAGGTTAGTGTTAAAGGGATACTGTGAGATTCTGGCATTTTAAGCCTTTTTTGTTCTACTTACCCAGAGTCAGATGAACTCGTGGATACCATTTTTATGTCACTGCATGTAGTATGAAGGAATTTGGTGGTAGTTTTGCGAGCCAATGCTAACTAGCATTAGCGGAATGACTAGAATTCTACAGGTGACTGGAAGTCTAAAAATGCTACTTTACCTGTAGACTTTAAGCCATTGCGCTAACGCTAGTTGGTTAACGTTAGTATCCCTTTGATTAGCCTGAAGTAGTTAAAGGACATGTTCCACCTCTATTTTAAATATCTCCAGCAGCATACATATCATTATCTATTATGTGAAAATGGCGTGCTAATAAATTGTAGTTAAAAATATGTTTCTAGAATAAATTATACCCTATAATATCATCAATCAATCAATCAAATGTATTTATAAAGACCTTTTTACATCAGCTGATGTCACAAAGTGCTGTACAGAAGAAACCCAGCCTAAAACCCCAAACAGCAAGCAATGCAGGTGTAGAAGCACGGTGGCTAGGAAAAACTCTCTAGAAAGGCCATAACCTAGAGAGGAACCAGGCTCTGAGGGGTGGCCAGTCCTCTTCTGGCTGTGCCGGGATGATGGTGGAGATTATAACAGAACATGACCAAGATGTTCAAATAATAATAATCACAGTGGTTGTAGAGGGTGCAACAGTTCAGCCGCAGGCAGAACAGTTGAAACTGGAGCAGCAGCACGACCAGGTGGACTGGGGACATCAAGGAGTCATCAGGCCAGGTAGTCTATGAGGCATGGCCCTAGGGCTCAGGTCCTCAGAGAGAGAGAGAGAAAATTAGAGGGAGCATACTTAAATTCACACAAGACACCAGATAAGACAGGAGAAATACTCCAGATATAAGACTGACCCTAGCCCCCCGACACAAACTATTGCCGCATTAATACTGGAGGCTGAGACAGGAGGGGTCGGGAGACACTGTGGCCCCGTCCGACTATACCCCCGGACAGGGCCAAACAGGCAGGACATAATCACACCCACTTTGCCAAGGCACAGCCCTCACACCACTAGAGGGATATCTTCAACCACCAACTTACCATCCTGAGACAAGGCTGAGTATAGCCCACAAAGATCTCCCCGACGGCACGAACCCAAGGGGGCCGCTAACCCGGACAGGAAGACCACGTCAGTGACTCAACCCACTCAAGTGACGCACCCCTCCTAGGGACGGCATAGAAGAGCACCAGTAAGCCAGTGACTCAGCCCGTGTAATAAAGGCAGAGAATCCCAGTGGAGAGAGTGGAACCGGCCAGGCAGAGACAGCAAAGGCAGTTCATCGCTCCAGTGCCTTTCCGTTCACCTTCACACTCCTGGGCCAGACTACACTCAATCATAGGACCTACTGAAGAGATGAGTCTTCAGTAAAGACTTAAAGGTTGAGACCGAGTCTGCGTCTCTCACATGGGTAGGCAGACCATTCCATAAAAATGGAGCTCTATAGGAGAAAGCCCTGCCTCCAGCTGTTTGCTTAGAAATTCTAGGGACAATTAGGAGGCCTGCATCTTGTGACCGTAGTGTACGTGTAGGTATATACGGCAGGACCAAATTGGAAAGATAGGTAGGAGCAAGCCCATGTAATGCTTTGTAGGTTAGCAGTAAAACCTTGAAATCAGCCCTTGCCTTAACAGGAAGCCAGTGTAGAGAGGCTAGCACTGGAGTAATATGATCACATTTTTGGTTCTACTCAAGATTCTAGCAGCCGTGTTTTGCACTAACTGAAGTCTATTTAGTGCTTTATCTGGGTAGCTGGAAAGTAGAGCATTGCAGTAGTCTAACCTAGAAGTGACAGAAGCATGGATGAATTTTTCTGCATTTTTGGACAGAAAGTTCCTGATTTTTGCAATGTTACAAAGATTTAAAAAAAGCTGTCCTTGAAATATTCTTGATATGTTCGTCAAAAGAGATCAGGGTCCAGAGTAACGCCGAGGTCCTTCACAGTTTTATTTGAGATGACTGTACAACCATCAAGATTAATTGTCAGATTTAACAGAAGACCTCTTTGTTTCTTGGAACCTCGAACTAGCATCTCTGTTTTGTCCGAGTTTTAAAAGTAAAAAAATTTGCCGCCATCCACTTCCTTATGTCTGAAACACAGGCTTCCAGGGAGGGCAATTTTGGGGCTTCACCATGTTTCATCAAAATGTACAGCTGTGTGTCGTCCGCATAGCAGTGAAAGTTAACATTATGTTTCCGAATGACATCCCCAAGAGGTAAAATATATAGTGAAAACAATAGTGGTCCTAAAACGGAACCTTGAGGAACACCGAAATTTACGGTTGATTTGTCAGAAGACAAACCATCCACAGAGACAAAATGATATCTTTCCAATAGATAAGATCTAAACCAGTCCAGAAGTTGTCCGTGTAGACCAATTTGGGTTTCCAATCTCTCCAAAAGAATGTGGTGATCAATGGTATCAAAAGCAGCACTAAGGTCTAGGAGCACGAGGACAGATGCAGAACCTCGGTCTGACGCCATTAAAAGGTAATTTACCACCTTCACGAGTGCAGTCTCAGTGCTATGATGGGGTCCAAAACCAGACTGAAGCGTTTCGTATACATTGTTTGTCTTCAGGAAGGCAGTGAGTTGCTGTGCAACAGCTTTTTCTAAAAGTTTGAAAGTAAAAAACAAAAGATTTAAAAAAGAAAATCCTGCAACAAATTTGTAGGGGCTTTTTGTCTTATTCTCATTTATGCAAAGAATTATGCGATATCAGAATCCTCTTCTTGTCCTAACCTGGATATATTCAACCTAGAGATGAATGAATTATTTCTTCTCCTCTCTCTCCAGAGCCCCAGCAGCTAACTCTCCCTGAAGAGGAGGTGTCCCCTAAGCAGCAGCAGCAGCATTGTGAACAGGAGTGGAACCCCAGTCCAGGGCAGGAGGACCCAGAGCCCACACAGATTACAGAGGAACAGGAGGAACTCAGGACCAGTCAGGAGGAAGAGCAGCTTCAAAGACTTAGGTCTGCTACCACAGAGGTTGTACAATTGATATTTATTCCTCCCTGTGTGGAAAGTGACTGTGACCAGGACTGCAAGACGGACTCTCTACCCGGCAACACATCTGAACAGACCCAATCAGCATTGGATGACGAGGATTACAGAGTATCACAACTAACCAGTCACTTTCATCCCCTCTCTGCAGTAAATCCACACTGTTCTTCAGCTCTGAGTGAAATCATTGTAAGTATTGATGAAGACGAGAGTGAAGAACTACCGTCGGGGTCAAAGAAAAAACAAAGCTCTCAAGTCTGCACTAAGGCCAAGACAACCAGTGAGCTGAAAGCATCTTTAAAGTCTCACACAAGCAGGAGACCATACAAGTGTTATTTCTGTCATAAAAGCTTTATCTCATTAATCAGTCTTAAACTACACCATAAAGGTGCGAAAGAGAGACAACAGAAATTTCTTGCGTGCTGTAAATCCTTTCATAGCACAGCTTCTTTAAAATATCATCAGATAATTCACACAGGGAAGAAATCACTTAAGTGCCAAAAAGGTGGCAGATCAGTCAGATGCAAGTACTACTTCAACAAGCATATGAGGACTGCTCACCCAGGTGCCAAGACATACAGCTGTCCTGTGTGCAGTAAAGGCTTTAGGAAACCATGCAGTCTAAAGGAACACCAGATGCTTCATGGTGAGAAACCCAATCAGTCTTCTGTGTCCAGTACAGACTTTAACACCTTACCCAATTATAAAGTACATCAGAGCACTCGCACAGGAGAGAAATCGTTTAACTGTCCTGTGTGCATTAAAAGCTTCGCTAGTGCAAGTCTTTTAAAAATACACCAGATATATCACACAGGGGAGAAATCACATAAGTGCAAAGAATGTGACAAATGCTTCTATCACAAGGGACATCTGGTCAGGCATATGATGACTCACACAGGGGAGAAACTTTATAAGTGCTCTGTATGTGAAAAAAGCTTTATATCATTCTCTGCTCTAAAAAAACACGGTGAAATCGAAGATGACCCTTGTCATCATGAAGTTTGTGGCAAAAGCGTCATGTGGAAGGGAAGCTTGACAGAACACTTGAGTATGCACACAGGGGAGAAATCATCTAAGCGCCTTGTATATGAAAAAGGCCTCACATCATCAAGTGTTCTTAAACGCCACCAGTTGGATCGCTGTGGAGGGAAACCAGAAGAGAATCAATCAGAGAAAGAGTCGTATCTCTGCAGCGACTGTGGCAAAAGCTTCCGAACCATCAGTTACCTGAGGGTGCATATGAAGACTCACAGAGAGAGAGAGCTGCATAAATGTCCTGTATGTGGAAAGTGTTTCACGTCATCGGCTTATTTCAAACTCCACCAGCGAATCCACACCGGAGAGAAACAGCATCAGTGCTTCACTCTGAGTGGACACCTGACGGAACACATGAGGACTCACACAGGGGAGAAATCATTTAAGTGTCCTGTATGCGGGAAAAGTTTTACATCTTCAAGTGTTCTAAAACGCCACCAGCAGAATCACTGTGGAAAGACTGCAAAAGAGAAGCAATCTGAGGAAACGTCGTATCTCTGCAGCGACTGTGGCAAAAGCTTCAGAACTATGAGTTACCTGAGGGTGCATATGAAGACTCACAGAGAGAGAGAGCTGCATAAATGTCCTGTATGTGGAAAAGGCTTCAGGTGGGCCTCTTCGCTAAAAATCCATCAGAGAATTCACACAGGAGAGAAACCTTTTCTGTGCACGGTTTGTAGCAAAACCTTCACCTGGAAGGGAACCCTAATAGAACACATGAAGAATCACACAGGGGAGAAATCACATCAGTGCCACATCTGCAGCAAACGGTTTGTTTATAGCAGAAGCCTGTCTCGTCATATGATGTCTCACACAGGGGAGAAACCTTTTAAGTGTCCTGTATGTGGGATATGCTGTACAACATCAAGTCTTCTAAAATGCCACCAGCGAATTCACACCGGAGTGAAACCATATCTGTGTAACATTTGTAGCAAACAATTCACTTGGAAGGGAGGTCTGACACAACATATGAAAAGTCACACAGGTGAGAGACCTTATAAGTGCCCTGTGTGTGAAAAAGGCTTTATAACGTCTGGTGATCTGACACGCCACACACGAGTTCACACGGGAGAGAAACCATTTCGCTGCAATGATTGTAACAAATGCTTTAGTCAGATCAGTTCCCTTAAATCACACATGAAGAATATTCACTAGAGAGAGAGAGAGAGAGAGAGAGAGAACACGTAACAGTATAAAATGTGTCAGTCCCAAGGATGAAAGGTCCATTCTAATTGATACCGGTAAGGGCAAAACATATCATGGTTGAAAGGAATGACTGAACTTGTACTAGAACATTGTCTATAACCTACACTGAGTGTACAAAAAATTAAGAACACCTTCCTAATATTGAGTTTTCCCCCCTCAGAACAGCCTCAATTCATCAGAGCATGGACTCTACAAGGTGTCGAAAGTGTTCCACAGGGATGCTGGCCCATGTTGACTACAATGCTTCTCACAGTTGTCAAGATGTCCTATGGGTGGTGGGCCATTCTTTATACACACGGGAAACTGTTGAGTATGAAAAACCCAGCAGCGTTGCAGTTCTTGACACAAACCTACTACCATACCCCATTCAAAGGCACTTAAATATTTTGTCTTGCCCATTCACCCTCTTGAATGGCACGCATACACAATCCATGTCTCAATTGTCTCGAGGCTTAAAAATCCTTCTTGAATCGGGCTCCACCCCTTCATCTACACTGATTGAAGTGGATTTTGCAGATGCACCATGCAGAAATCGTTCTGCCATTTCCTGGTTGCATTTCCTGGTTGCATTTCCTGGTTGCAATTTCCTGGTTGCAAAAAGTCTTATGATTCACCTAATTTCAGTTTGTGACAAAGTATAGTGTAGAGAATCATTTAACCATCTAAACCACTGTGGAAATGTATTTTCCATAACCAAAAATATTAAATTTTACAGCTGTACGAAACTTAATGGAAAGCATAGAAATAGAACAGATCTACCGCTTCTTAGACTTGCTTTCAATGAGAATGACAGAGCTATAACTCACATTTCTATGTGCATTTGGTCACGTCTCCCCCCCCAAAAAAAAAATGACATCAAGGGATCATAGCGTTCACCTGGTCCGTCTGTTGTGGAAAGAACGAGTGTTCCTAAACTTTTGTACATTCGTTGTATGTTTGTTATTTTTAAGAGAGCAGTATGTGAATTGGTAAGCATCAGGAGTCCTTGCTGATAAGAATGAAACAGGATATTTGAGCAATTTAGTTATTGTTAAAGGACAATGCTCATGGTTCACAAAAAATGTCTGCCTAAAATTATTACATCATTTTGAAGCAACTTTCTTTTTTTTTTCTTCCATGGCTATCAGAGTAAGACAGTAGGACCCGGTATTCATAAAGCCTCTCATGATGAATTTCCACCTGAGACTGACTCCATAGCAGTGTGGCTGTAGTGTTATTTTGTTTCCATCAAGGAGTGTGACACTAAAGTCTTGGGGCGAACAGAATCAACCACCTCTGTGTCATCAAGTAGCTTTGTGACAAGGTGTTTAACTACAGCTGTTAATCCATGTTCACGGTTATCCGTTTTATTATGTCCATTCCAGCTGAGAAAAAAAATAATACCTGTGGTGTTTCCTTAGCCCCAAGTCAGAGTAGGTCTACTGGTCCCAAAGACAGTTATTATATAGGTCTATGGTTTCTCCACCTTTTGTCGGCGTAGATAAAGTCTATAAAAGGTAGAGGTGTACGGTCTCTCGAACCAATTCTTTCTCTCTTTGCTTTTAAAAAAAAATATGATTAATGGACCGGTAACAACTTTTAACATGTTTTCTAGCAGCTGAATTAGCTAATGTGTTTTATTTTTTAAGTGTCCCACTAGGGTATTTCAGACTACCTTTTTTTTTTTACTGAAGAATGTCTGGGGTTTTTTTTATGATTTTGTTTTTCTTTTCATTTATTGTTGTGTATAATGTTTAGTGTATATTGTATTTTGATGTACATTGACTCAGTGTCAAAATAAAGGTGAAATAAAATAATTTGGGTATTGCAGCAAGAATAGGGTGACGTGGGATTCAAAAAAAAAAAAAGTTAAACATATTTTTATGACACATTTTAATTACCATATTTAATCATTTACATTTACATTTAAGTCATTTAACAGACGCTCTTATCCAGAGCGACTTACAAATTGGTGCATTCACCTTATAATATCCAGTGGAACAACCACTTTACAATAGTGCATCTAAATCTTTAAGGGGGGGGTTAGAAGGATTACTTTATCCTATCCCAGGTATTCCTTAATCACAACAAGGAAGTACACAGCGAGTCCAACTGCGAGTGATGATGTTGATTTTATTCAACGTTTTAGCCTCACGGCTGCTACGTCATGCCACATGCAGAATTATGAAACTAACATTTTCGACTTGCTAACTGGTTGGAACGTGGCATGTGTAGAGCTACAACCAGTTAGCATGTGTAGCTAGCATGTGTAGAGCTACAACCAGTTAGCATGTGTAGAGCTACAACCAGTTAGCATGTGTAGCTAGCATGTGTAGAGCTACAACCAGTTAGCATGTGTAGAGCTACAACCAGTTAGCATGTGTAGAGCTACAACCAGTTAGCATGTGTAGAGCTACAACCAGTTAGCATGTAGGACATTTCCTAGTACCGACTACCACGTGAACATTGCATTAGTTTTAGCAGACGCACCTCTGGAAATAGTGTTTTAGCTTGAATTTCAATGGGTCACCAATGAGGGGGGTTCGATTCATTTCAATGGGTCACCAATGAGGGGGTTCGATTCATTTCAACCGGGCGTCCGTGTATCCGTGTTTTGCGCTGGCCGAAAGTTGATTTGCGTTCCATTTTGGATCCGGTGTGGCAATACCAATGGTTTGTTTACATGGCAGGTTAGATGAATTAGAATGAGGTTAGGAAAAGGATTAAGGTTAAAGCCAGATTCATCCGATAATGTGGTTGTAGGCTCCGGAGGCATGCAGAGACCAAATCAAGCTTCGTACCGCATTTCCATGTACCTCTTTAAATGTTGTAACAATGCGGAGGGGGGCGGAAGTTCCTGTATAAACACAAACTCACTTCCTTCACAACAGCTCTGCGAAGCCAAAAAGTATGTTTGATCTGACTTCTTCTGAGGCCGCATCACAGGAAATGCTGTATGGCCACTGCTGATGTTGGATTGACCATGCAGAGCCTTTTAGGCTTACGTGCTGACCACACCGCTCGTGTCGCGTCAACGTAGCCTGGCGCAAATTTATGCCCCGTCCAGCATAAAATAACTCTATGTCGCTTATATCAATTTAATTCAAAGGGCTTTCCACCACAACAATTACCTCCACCCCACTGCCGCTTTTGTTCGCCAACCCGGAAGTTGATTTACCTCGGTCCTCAGAAGACATTTGAGTGAGAAAGAAGTCACGCAGAAACATAAACCCGCATGGTTTGAAGTCGAAGAGCGTTTAATGTGTAATTTTTCCCTCCAAATGTACAAACTACAGCCACAGATTTACTGTACTGTTTTTGCATTTTACATTTTTGTCATTCAGCAGACACTCCTATCCAGAGCGACTTACAGTAAGTAGTGAATGCATACATTTCATGCAATTTATTATATATATTTTTTTTGTACTGGCCCCCCGTGGGAATCGAACCCACAACCCTGGTGTTGCAAACACCATGCTCTACCAACTGAGCCACTGTTTATCACCTAGTGGCTAATATTGGTGGCTGTGAATATATTTGGTTCAGTGGAAAAGACAGTAGCAGTAGTGTTGGGAAACCAAGGCTTCTGAAGCTTTCACCAAATTGTTCTGAAAAACGGTTCATTACTCTGAGCTTTTAACACAATGCACATCAGTAACATCTGCTGGTCAGCAACTGAACAAAAATATTAACGCACTAATTAACCATTTTATTGAGTTACAGTTCATATGTTTGGCGCCGACAGATGGCCGCCTCGCTTCGCGTTCTTGGTAAACTATGCAGTATTTCTTTTTTTTAATGTATTATTTCTTACACTGTTACCCCAGGAAATCTTAAGTCTTATTACATACAGCCGGGAGGAACTATTGGATATAAGAGCAACGTCAACATTACGACCAGGAATACGACTTTCCTGAAGCGGATCCTCTGTTTTGTCCACCACCCAGGACAATGGATCGGTTCCCAGCCGGCGACCCAAAACAACGGCGCTGCAGAAGGGGCAGACGGAGCGGTCTTCTGGTCAGGCTCCGTAGACAGGCACGTCGCGCACCACTCCCGAGCATACTACTCGCCAATGTCCAGTCTCTTGACAACAAGGTAGACAATTCGAGCAAGGGTTGCCTTCCAGAGAGACATCAGAGATTGTAACATCCTTTGTTTCACGGGAAACATGGCTCACTCGGGACACGCTGTCTGAGTCGGTACAGCCACCTGGTTTCTTCTTCGCATCGCGCAGACAGAAACAAACATCTCTCTGGTAAGAAGAAGGGCGGGGGTGTATGCCTTATGATTAATGAGACGTGGTGTGATCATAACAACATACAGGAACTCAAGTCATTTTGTTCACCTGACTTAGAATTCCTCACTATCAAATGCCGACCGCATTATCTACCAAGAGAATTAGTTGTGATTATAATCACAGCCGTGTATATCCCCCCCAAGCAGACACCTCGACGGCCCTGAAAGAACTTCATTTGACTCTATGTAAACTGGAAACCACATATCCTGCGGCTGCATTTATTGTAGCTGGGGATTTTAACAAGGCTAATCTGAAAACAAGGTTCCCTAAATTTTATCAGCATATAAAATGCGCGACCAGGGCTGGCAACACCCTGGATCATTGCTACTCTAATTTCCGCGACGCATAGAGAGCCCTCCCTCGCCCTCCTTTCGGGAAATCTGACCACGACTCCATTTTGTTGCTCCCAGCCTATAGACAGAAACTAAAAGAGGGAACGCCCATGATCAGGTCTGTTCAACGCTGGTCCGACCAATCTGATTCCACGCTTCAAGATTCCTTCGATCACGTGGACTGGGATATGTTCCGGATAGCATCGGACAATAACATTGATGTATACGCTGATTCGGTGACCATTAAATCCTTCCTCAACCAGAAACCGTGGATTGATGGCAGCATTCGCGCAAAACTGAAAGTGCAAACCACTGCTTTTAATCAGGGAAAGGCGACCGGAAACAAACAGTGTAGCTATTCCCTCCGCAAGGCAATCAAACAAGCTAAGCGTCAGTATAGAGACAAAGTAGCCTTCCCTGTAGCTCAGTTGGTAGAGAATGGTGTTTGCAACGCCAGGGTTGTGGGTTCGATTCCCACGGGGGGCCAGCACAGGAAAATTTTTGTATGAAATGTATGCATTCACTACTGTAAGTCGCTCTGGATAAGAGCGTCTGCTATATCACTAAAATGTAAAAATGTAAATGTAAGTAGAGTCGCAATTCAACGGCTCAGACACGAGACATATGTGACAGGGTCTACAGTCAATCACGGACTACAAAAAGAAAACAAGCCCCGTCGCGGACACTGATGTCTTGCTCCCAGACAAACTGAACAACTTCTTTGCTTGCTTTGAGGACAATACAGTGCCAGTGACACGGCCCGCTACCAAAACCTGCGGGCTCTCCTTCACCGCGACCAACGTGAGTAAAACATTTAAACGTGTTAACCCTGGCAAGGCTGCAGGCCCAGACGGCATCCCCAGCCGCGTCCTCAGAGCATGCGCAGAACAGCTGGCTGGTGTGTTTACAGACATATTCAATCAAGCCTTATCCCAGTCTGCTGTTCCCACATGCTTCAAGAGGGCCACCATTGTTCCTGTTCCCAAGAAAACTAAGGTAACTGAGCTAAACGACTATCTGACAGGCCGCCCCCAGGTGATGAGGGTAGGAAACAACATCTCCACCCCGCTGATCCTCAACACTGGGGCCCCACAAGGGTGTGTTCTCAGCCCTCTCCTGTACTCCCTGTTCACCCATGACTGTGGTCATGCACGCCTCCAACTCAATCATCAAGTTTGCAGGTGACACTACAGTGGTAGGCTTGATTACCAACAACGACGAGACGGCCTACAGGGAGGAGGTGAGGGCCCTCGGAGTGTGGTGTCAGGAAAATAACCTCTCACTCAACGTCAACAAAACAAAGAGATGATCATGGACTTCAGGAAACAGCAGAGGGGGCACCCCCTATCCACATCGACGGAACAGTAGTGGAGATACTGCATACAGACTCAATCTCTAGCCACTTTAATAATGAATAAATAGATGTAATAAATGTATCACTAGTCACTTAAACAATGCCACTTTATATAATGTTTACATACCCTACATTACTCATCTCATATGTATATACTGTACTAAATACCATCTACTGCACCTTGCCTATGCCGTTCGGCCATCGCTCATCCATATATTTATATGTACATATTCTTATTCACTGCTTTACACTTGTATGTATAAGGTAGTTGTTGTGAAATTGTTAGATTACTTGTTAGATATTACTGCATGGTCGGAACTAGAAGCACAAGCATTTTGCTACACTCACATTAACATCTGCTAACCATGTGACCAATAAAATTTGATTTGATTTGACAATTTAAATTAATTAATTAGGCCCTAATCTATGGATTTCACATGACTGGGCAGGGGCACAGCCATGTGTGGGTCTGGGAGGACATACGTCCACCAATTTGGGAACCTGGCCCAGCCAATCAGAATAATTCTTTCACCACAAAAGGGCTTTATTACAGACAGAAATACTCCTCCGTTTCATCAGCTGTCCGGGTGGCTGGTCTCAGACGATCCCACAGGTGAAGAAGCCAGATGTGGAGGTCCTGGACTGGCGTGGTTACATGTGGTCTGCGGCTGTGAGGCCGGTTGGACGTAATGCCAAATTCTCTAAAACGACGTTGGAGGCAGCTTATGGTCGATACATTAACATTACATTTCATGGCAACAGCTTTGGTGGACATTCCTGCAGTCAGCATGCCAATTGCACGCTCACTCAAAACTTGAGACATCTGTGAAATTGTGTTATTTGACAAAACGGCACATTTTATAGTGGCCTTTTATTGTCCCCAGCACAAGGTGCACCTGTGTAATGATCATTCTGTTTAATCAAATTCTTGATATGCCACACCTGTTAGGTGGATGGATTATCTTGGCAAAGGAGAAATGCTCACTAACAGGGATGTAAACAAGTTTGTGCACAAAATTTGAGAGACATTTTTTTTGTGCGTATGGAACATTTCTGGGATCTTTTATTACAGCTCATGATACATGGGACCAACACTTTACATGTTGCATTTATATTTTTGTTCAGTATATATATATATATATATATATATATATTACCAGTCAAAAGTTTGGACACACCTACTCATTCAAGGGTTTTTCTTCTTTTTCTTTTACTATTTGTGGTGAAGACATCAAAACTATCAAATAACACATATGGAATCATTTAGTAACCAAAAAAGTGTTAAACAAGTGATAAGAGAATTATCTAATAAAGGTAAATGAATCAATAAACCATGATGAATTATTAGTCATACAGCATGGTTTAATGAATAATCAATGTAATGATCAATGTAGGGATCGATTGGTCTGATTAGTTCCGGAAAGTCCAGGAACCACTGGAGAGGGAAAGAAATGTGTGTGTGCAATTAGTATAGAGAGATAGAGAAGCAGATGGTAAAGGGAGTAAAACTTCAAAGAGTTCCTAACCTTGAAGGAAAGGAACAGGCTGAGCTAGGCAGTGATAACAGTGTGAGAAGTCAATGGGGGTTGCAGGTCACCAACAGATTGTGTGTAAATGCATGTGCGTAAGTAAGCAAGAACTATATAATGATTGTTTTGTTATCCTGACGCCAGAACGTTCTCTGAATAAAGCTACAGAAACCTTTTGCAGAAAGCTGAGTCCTTGCCTAATTATTTTAACCCATTGTCTTACAAACCTTGGGCATTAGTCAAGGCGAATTGATTATTGATTATTATCATCAAGATATAAAATTCCTTTAACAACAAGTCAAAATATATTTTAGATTCTTCAAATTCTTTGAGATTCTTTGCCTTGATTACAGCTTTGCAGACTCTTGGCATTCTCTCAACCAGCTTCACCTGGAATGCTTTTCCAAAAGTCTTGAAGGAGTTCCCACATACGCTGAGCACTTGAAGGCTGCTTTTCCTTCAATCTGTGGTCCAACTCATCCCAAACCATCTTATTTGGGGTTGAGGTCGGGTGATTGTGGAGGCCAGGTCATCTGATGTAGCACTCCATCACTCTCCTTCTGGGTCAAATAGCCCTTACACAGCCTGGAGGTGTTGGGTCATTGTCCTATTGAAAAACAAATTATAGTCCCACTAAGCCAAAACCAGATGGGATGGCGTATCACTGTGGTAGCCATGCTGGTTAAGTGTGCCTTGAATTCAAAATAAATCACAGACAGTGTCACCAGAAAAGCACCATCACACCTCCTCCTCCATGCTTCACAGTGGGAATCACACATGCGGAGATCATCCGTTCACCTACTCTGTGTCTCAAAGACAAGGCGGTTGGAACCAAAAATATCACGTTTGGACTCATCAGATTTCCACCGGTCTAATATCCATTGCTCGTGTTTCTTGGCCCAAGCAAGTCTCTTCTTATTATTGGTGTCCTTTAGTAGTGGTTTCTTTGCAGCAATTTCACCGTGAAAGCCTGATGTTGAGATGTATCTGTTAATTGAACTCTCTGAAGCATTTATCTGGGCTGCAATCTGAGGTGCAGTTAACTCTAAAGAGCTTATCCTCTGCAGCAGAGGTAACTCTGGGTCTTTCCTGTGGCAGTCCTCATGAGAGCCAGTTTCATCATAGCACTTGATGGCTTTTGTGACTGCACTTGAAGAAACTTTCAAAGTTCTTGACATTTTCTGGATTGACTAACCTACATGTCTTGAAGTAATGATGCACTGTCATTTATCTTTGATAATTTGAGCTGTTTTTGCCATAATATGGACTTGGGTCTTTTACCAAATAGGGCTATCTTCTGTGTAAAAACCCTATCTTGTCACAACACAGCTGATTGGCTCAAACTCATTAAGAAGGAAAGAAATTCCCCAAATTAACTTTTAACAAGGCACACCTGTTAATTGAAATGCATTCCATGTGACTACCTCATGAAGCTGGTTGAGAGAATGCCAAGAGTGTGCAAAGCTGTCATCAAGGCAAAGAGTGGCTACTTTGAAGAATCTCAAATATAAAATATATTTTGATTTGTTGAACACTTTTTTTTTGGTTACTACATGATTCCATGTGGGTTATTTCATAGTTTTGATGTCTTCACTATTATTCTACAATGTAGGAAATAGTAAAAATAAAGGAAAACCCTTGAATGAGTAGGTGTGTCCAAACTTTTGACTGGTACTGTATATTTACTGTCGATTTACTGTTTTTAATTTGTTGCTTTTCCTCATCTGTGTTAAAAACAGCTCAGAGATGGGCAAAAATGACAAAATACAGTTACAAATAAAGATCAGTGTATCAAAATAAACGAATAAAATACATGTATTTTGACATTTAATTAAAATACAGAAATCCATGTGCAAGTAGGCGGCCCGAACAGCATCAACATTCTCAGTAACGTTTACAGAAACGTTTTTACTTGCTATGACTATGACATGTTGTTGTTTATCTACCTTAAGATGAACGCACTGACTGTAAGTCACTCTGGATAAGAATGTCTGCTAAATTACCACATTGTAAATGTATATGTGAAAATGAATGTACCAAAATGAACTGCAAAGCACACTGGGTATTATTATTGGCCTTGTTTCAGGGTCATATCTAGATGGGATACTGCTTAACATGGGATATATTCTCCTAACCTGCTGTGTTAATTCTCCTAACCTGCTGTGTTAATTCTCCTAACCTGCTGTGTTAATTCTCCTAACCTGCTGTGTTTATTCTCCTAACCTGCTGTGTTAATTCTCCTAACCTGCTGTGTTTATTCTCCTAACCTGCTGCCTGTGTTAATTCTCCTAACCTGCTGTGTTAATTCTCCTAACCTGCTGTGTTTATTCTCCTAACCTGCTGTGTTTATTCTCCTAACCTGCTGTGTTAATTCTCCTAACCTGCTGTGTTTATTCTCCTAACCTGCTGCCTGTGTTAATTCTCCTAACCTGCTACGAAAAGTACATTTTGAAATGTCCCTTCTTGACAAAATCTTTCTTCGTTAGAATAATACTCAGCATGCTTTGGAATTGTCCATTTGTACATTTATATTTAGTTACTTTAGCAGACACTCATAAAACCATAGTGACATCAGACTACTGAGGCAGGGTGAAAGGCGGCCACGAAATGGTGAACAGCTATAAAACATTTAAAAAATGTTTTATGAAGGCACTGCATTTAAACACTGCGTATAACAAACATTAGGTACACCTTCCTAATATTGAGTTGCGCCCCCCCCCCCCCCTCCCCTTTTGCCCCCAGAACAGGCTCAATTCGAGGTGTTGAATGCGCTCCTCAGGGATGCTGGCCCATGTTGACTCCAATGCTTCCAACAGTTGTGTCAAGATGGCTGGATGTCCTTTGGGTGGTGGACCATTCTTGATACACACGGGAAACTGTTGAGCGTGAAAAACTCAGCAGCGTTGCAGTTCTTGACACAAACTGGTGTTCCTGGCACCTACTACAATACCCCATTCAAAGGCACTTAAAAAAATGTTCTTGCCCATTCACCCTTTGAATGGCACACATACACAATCCATGTCTCAATTGTCTCAAGACTTTAAAATCCTTCTTTAACCCGTCTCCTCCCCTTCATCTACACTGATTGAAGTGGATTTAACAAGTGACCTCAATAAGGGATATAGACTGGTTAAATAGACTCAACAGACTGGTAAAATAGACTATACAGACTGGTAAAATAGACTATACAGACTGGTAAAATAGACTATACAGACTGGTAAAATAGACTCAATAGACTGGTTAAATAGACTATACAGACTGGTAAAATAGACTATGCAGACTGGTAAAATACACTCAATAGACTGGTAAAATAAAGATACAAAATAAAACACATTTAGTGGAATGACACACATTTTACTTATCAATCACATCTAGAATTATCTGCCTGTTAAAGCTCAGAGGTAAAAACATTTCATGTTATAATCCTACAAGGCTTTCATGCTCAACTGTATGTTTTATACTCACCTGTAGGTTGACTTTCACTGCTCATATGACATCTGGCAGTGTGTCTGTGGGCACTGTGGGCATGATACCATGGCAGTGTGTCTGTGGGCACTGTGGGCATGATACCATGGCAGTGTGTCTGTGGGCATGATACCATGTCATTAGTTGTAGTGGACCGTGAGGAGACAGGGATCTGGTGTCAGATGGAGGGAGTCGTGACCAGAAACGTCTCCTCCAACTCACCTTTTGAACTGCGGAGAGTGTGGAGACAATGTCACGTGTAGATTTGCATCTGCCTCAAAACAGGAAATGCGCCAACTGTAACCCACCAGGAGGTTTCAACCTGTTTCCTGTAAGTTTCTAGCCAGGGTGCTAGTCTGCTTCTGCTAACATCCCCACTCCTTGTTCTCCATTTGACAGCAGAAACAGACTGCTACCCAGGCTAGTAAGACTCTTATATTTTCAAACTTTTGCAATTCATCAGTCATAGAGCACAGTACACATCAAAAAGAAAATACATACAAAGTGTTTTTTCTCACACTTTCTTACCTATTATATTAACATAGTAATGTTTGTGCTCTTTTTTTGCCTACTTATTGCCTTTATTGAACATTCTTTATTTTATATTGTTACTGACGAGTACTTACTTGAGAGCTCAAATATGCATTTCATAGTTAGCCTGGGTACCAGTATGTTTGAGTTATCATGCCATTCCTTGTCATTATTTATTGTGGATCCCCATTAGTTCCTGCCAAGGCAGCAGCTACTCTTCCTGGGGTTTATTATGGATCCCCATTAGTTCCTGCCAAGGCAGCAGCTACTCTTTCTGAGGTTTATTATGGATCCCCATTAGTTCCTGTCAAGGCAGCAGCTACTCTTCCTGGGGTTTATTATGGATCTCCATTAGTTCCTGTCAAAGCAGCAGCTACTCTTTCTGAGGTTTATTATGGATCCCCATTAGTTCCTGTCAAGGCAGCAGCTACTCTTCCTGGGGTTTATTATGGATCCCCATTAGTTCCTGTCAAGGCAGCAGCTACTCTTCCTGGGGTGTATTATGGATCCCCATTAGTTCCTGCCAAGGCAGCAGCTACTCATCCTGGGGTTTATTATGGATCCCCATTAGTTCCTGCCAAGGCAGCAACTACTCTTCCTGGGGTTTATTATGGATCCCCATTAGTTCCTGCCAAGGCAGCAGCTACTCTTTCTGGGGTTTATTATGGATCCCCATTAGTTCCTGCCAAGGCAGCAGCTTCTCTTCCTGGGGTTTATTATGGATCCCCATTAGTTCCTGCCAAGGCAGCAGCTACTCTTCCTGGGGTTTATTATGGATCCCCATTAGTTCCTGCCAAGGCAGCAGCTACTCTTCCTGGGGTTTATTATGGATCCTCATTAGTTCCTGCCAAGGCAGCAGCTACTCTTCCTGGGGTTTATTATGGATCCCCATTAGTTCCTGCCAAGGCAGCAGCTACTCTTTCTGAGGTTTATTATGGATCCCCATTAGTTCCTGCCAAGGCAGCAGCTACTCTTTCTGAGGTTTATTATGGATCCCCATTAGTTCCTGCCAAGGCAGCAGCTACTCTTCCTGGGGTTTATTATGGATCCTCATTACTTCCTGCCAAGGCAGCAGCTACTCTTCCTGGGGTTTATTATGGATCCTCATTACTTCCTGCCAAGGCAGCAGCTACTCTTCCTGGGGTTTATTATGGATCCCCATTAGTTCCTGCCAAGGCAGCAGCTACTCTTCCTGGGGTTTATTATGGATCCCCATTAGTTCCTGCCAAGGCAGCAGCTACTCTTCCTGGGGTTTATTATGGATCCCCATTAGTTCCTGCCAAGGCAGCAGCTACTCTTCCTGGGGTTTATTATGGATCCTCATTAGTTCCTGCCAAGGCAGCAGCTACTCTTCCTGGGGTTTATTATGGATCCTCATTAGTTCCTGCCAAGGCAGCAGCTACTCTTCCTGGGGTTTATTATGGATCCCCATTAGTTCCTGTCAAGGCAGCAGCTACTCCTCCTGGGGTTTATTATGGATCCCCATTAGTTCCTGCCAAGGCAGCAGCTACTCTTCCTGGGGTTTATTATGGATCCCCATTAGTTCCTGCCAAGGCAGCAGCTACTCTTCCTGGGGTTTGTTATGGATCCCCATTAGTTCCTGCCAAGGCAGCAGCTACTCTTCCTGGGGTTTATGTCTACTCATGTTGGGATCCAGAAAAATTAAGGCAGTTTTACATTCTAAAAACATTCAGAACAGATTCGGTGTTGTTTAGAATGCTGTACGGTGCTGTTTAGAATGCTGTACGGTGTTGTTTAGAATGCTGTACGGTGCTGTTTAGAATGCTGTACGGTGCTGTTTAGAATGCTGTACGGTGCTGTTTAGAATGCTGTACGGTGTTGTTTAGAATGCTGTACGGTGTTGTTTAGAATGCTGTACGGTGTTGTTTAGAATGCTGTACGGTGTTGTTTAGAATGCTGTACGGTGTTGTTTAGAATGCTGTACGGTGTTGTTTAGAATGCTGTACGGTGTTGTTTAGAATGCTGTACGGTGTTGTTTAGAATGCTGTACGGTGTTGTTTAGAATGCTGTACGGTGTTGTTTAGAATGCTGTACGGTGCTGTTTAGAATGCTGTACGGTGTTGTTTAGAATGCTGTACGGTGCTGTTTAGAATGCTGTACGGTGCTGTTTAGAATGCTGTACGGTGCTGTTTAGAATGCTGTACGGTGCTGTTTAGAATGCTGTACGGTGCTGTTTAGAATGCTGTACGGTGCTGTTTAGAATGCTGTACGGTGCTGTTTAGAATGCTGTACGGTGCTGTTTAGAATGCTGTACGGTGCTGTTTAGAATGCTGTACGGTGTTGTTTAGAATGCTGTACGGTGTTGTTTAGAATGCTGTACGGTGCTGTTTAGAATGCTGTACGGTGTTGTTTAGAATGCTGTACGGTGCTGTTTAGAATGCTGTACGGTGCTGTTTAGAATGCTGTACGGTGCTGTTTAGAATGCTGTACGGTGCTGTTTAGAATGCTGTACGATGCTGTTTAGAATGCTGTTCGGTGAGTGTATTCTAGAGCAGATGGTGGTAACAAACTGTAGCATACCACACAGTATGTGGGGGGAGTGTGGTTGTGATGGAAGATGGGGTGGGTGCTTTTGTGATTAGAAAAGTGTGGTGAGTTAAATGAGTGAAAAATGAAAATGGTTTCAAATGCCAGAGCCCATGTGTGTCTGAGACCAGGAGTTGTGACAGAGTTTGCAATGTTGTGCAGGATGATAGATGTAATCTACAGGATGATAGATGTAATCTACAGGATGATAGATGTAATCTACAGGATGATAGATGTAATCTACTCCTCCATTAGGATGATAGATGTAATCTACAGGATGATAGATGTAATCTACACCTCCATTAGGATGAAAGATGATGGATGTAATCTACTCCTCCATTAGGATGATAGATGTAATCTACAGGATGATAGATGTAATCTACACCTCCATTAGGATGATAGATGTAATCTACAGGATGATAGATGTATTCTACAGGATGATAGATGTAATCTACAGGATGATAGATGTAATCTACACCTCCATTAGGATGATAGATGTATTCTACAGGATGATATATGTATTCTACAGGATGATAGATGTAATCTACAGGATGATAGATGTAATCTACACCTCCATTAGGATGATAGATGTAATCTACAGGATGATAGATGTAATCTACACCTCCGTTAGGATAACAAGATTGGCTTGTGGCCAGCAAATAAAACATTTGTTTTGTGAACTAAAAACACCAGACAATCATAACATTCTAGTACACAGTACACATTGCATAAACATTATTTTGTAAACTTCAAGGAGTTGGTTGGCCAGGTTGAAGTTCTGGCCTTAGGCCTTGATTTTGTTTTCAGTTGTGGAGTTGATCAGCTCTCTGAGGTAACCGAAAGTGACAGGAAACCTGTATATCCTCAACACGGTCGATAAGGTTTTTTGTGCAAAGCTTATTTAGCAGAATCCCAGTGAAACTTAAATCCTACACTGTGTGTGTGTGTGTGTGTGTGATGTCTCTGTGTGTGTGATGTGTGTGTGTGTGTGTGTGTGTGTGTGTGTGTGTGTGTGTGTGTGTGTGTGATCTGTGTGTGTGTGATGTCTCTGTGTGTGTGTGTGTGTGTGCCTGTGAAGGACTGTGCGTGATGATTGGCACCTTAGGAAGTTGAGTAGAACTACCCCGTGACATGAACTACGTTTAGGAAGTTGAGTAGAACTACCCCGTGAAATGAACTACGTTTAGGAAGTTGAGTAGAACTACCCCGTGAAATGAACTACGTTTAGGAAGTTGAGTAGAACTACCCCGTGACATGAACTACGTTTAGGAAGTTGAGTAGAACTACCCCGTGACATGAACTACGTTTAGGAAGTTGAGTAGAACTACCCCGTGACATGAACTACGTTTAGGAAGTTGAGTAGAACTACCCCGTGACATGAACTACGTTTAGGAAGTTGAGTAGAACTACCCCGTGACATGAACTACGTTTAGGAAGTTGAGTAGAACTACCCCGTGACATGAACTACGTTTAATTGGTTGTTTTTGCATGTATGTAAATCTATTGCCACAGCAAATCTTATGAACAGATACAAACGTGTACTTGTTTAGAATGTTACTAGCTCTGTAGGTATGAAAACATATTTTTATTTATTTTTTAAACGAGGGCTAGATTAAATCCGGGAAAGATCAGCTTTATAGCGTGTTTGACATGTAAAGGTCGTTTCTGATTTACTTGACACATGCAGCATTATACTGTGAACGATGTCTCCACGAATGACTTGACACATGCAGGAACATTGCCTTTTAAATGTCAATCACGTTATAACACGGACCTTCCAGCACTCCCTGATTGAATCTAGGCGGCAGCCTTTAAAATCTATGTCATGTAAAGACCATCCACATCCATTTAGAGCTTATATGACCCTTCATATGCCCCAAGAGCATAGATTAATTTGCTTTAAAAAAATCA
The DNA here is from genome assembly GCF_965601325.2 of Salmo salar. NCBI lineage: Eukaryota > Metazoa > Chordata > Actinopteri > Salmoniformes > Salmonidae > Salmo > Salmo salar. The sequence continues at coordinate 90,647,743 of NC_138294.1, read as the reverse complement.
TATAACCTACATCTTCTTTCTGTGCCCAAAAGCTAATGGAAGAACACATTCCACATTGCGAAAAGGTTTTTCCTGGGCAGGGACTATAGCAGGGATTTGTGGGGGCTGGCAGACTTCTGAGGGGTAGGGAAGGGTATCCTGAAGGGGCGGGGAAGAGCAGGCAGACATGAAAGGGCCAGAGTTGTTTTTGGGGATGGATTGGTTGGGGTTGCTTGGGGGGGGGGGGGGAGAAGGTGGGGTGGGGGCTGTCTGGCTGGTTTCTGAGGGGTTGATGTGGGTGCTGGCAGGGTTCTGTATGCCTAGGACAACAAAGTGGTAAACATAAATATTGGACAAGTAGGAAAGTCACATTACTAGTTTTAAAGATATACAGTACCAGTTAAAAGTTTGGACACACCTACTCATTCAAGGATTTTTCCTTATTTTTACTATTTTATACATTGTACAATAATAGTGAAGACATCAAAACTATGAAACAACACATATGGAATCATGTAGTAACCAAAAAAGTGTCAAACAAATCAAAATATATTTTATATTTGAGATTCTTTAAAGTAGCCACTCTTTGCCTTGATGACAGCTTTGCACACTCTTGGCATTCTCTCAACCAGCTTCATGAGGTAGTCACCTGGAATGCATTTCAATGAACAGGTGTGCTTTGTTAAAAGTTCATTTATGGAACTTCTTTCCTTTTATTATACACCAGCCCGAGAGGCTCCTATTTACATTGACAAGCATAGGAGGAACCTTTTAATTATACACCAGCCTGCGATTGTGTTAATAAGATGAAAATATATTTATATATCTATCAGCCAGCTAAGATACAGCTTGCTATATTAGCTCATTGCCCCAGAGAAAATAGCTAAGCAGTTAGTAAAAATAGTAGCTGTACTTGCTATAACATGTAACATTAGCTAGTTAGACGATTAAAAACATTAGCTAACTAGCTAAACAGCCAGCAAAGATGCAGCTAGCCAGCTAAGATGTATAGCTTGCTATTTTAGCTCATTGTTCCAGAGAAAATAGCTAGCTAAGCAGTTAGTAAAAGTAGTAGCTGTACGTGCTGCATTATGTAGTTAGATAAAAAGCATTAGCTAAATAGCCAGCCAATCTACAGCTAGCTAGCAAGCAAGCTAAGGTAGCTCTTTTGAAAAGATAACTAACCAGCAAAGTAGTTAATCTCATTTAGAGAGTGCCTTTAGAAAGTACTCCCATGTAACGCAGCAGTTTAAGGCACTGCATCTCAGTGCTAGAGGCGTCACTACAGACCCTGGTTTGATTCCAGGCTGTATCACAACTTGCCGTGATCGGGAGTCCCATAGGGTGGTACACAATTGGCCCAGCGTCGTCCAGGTTAGGGTTTAGCCAGGGTAGGCCGTCATTGTAAATAAAATATAAAAAAGTATTCATACCCCTTGACTTATTCCACATTTTGTTGTGTTACAGCCTGAATTCAAAATGGATCAAATAGATTCTAGAAAACTTTTGAAAAATGAAATACAGAAATATCTAATTTACATAAGTATTCACACCCTTGAGTCAATACTTTGTAGAAGCACCTTTCACAGCGATTAGAGCTGTGAGTCTTTTGGGGTAAGTCTCTAAGAGCTTTCCACACCTGGATTGTGCAACATTTGCCCATTATTATTTTCAAAATTCTTCAAGTTGGTTGTTGATCATTGCCAGACAAACATCTACTTCAAGTAGATTTAAGTCAAAACTGTAACTCAGCCACTCAGGAAATGTCTATCTTCTTGGTAAGCAACGCCAGTGTAGATTTGTCCTTGTGTTTTAGGTTATTGTCCTGCTGAAATGTGAATTCATCTCCCAGTGTCTGGTGGAAAGCAGACTGAACCAGGTTTTCCTCTAGGATTTTGCCTGTGCTTAGCGCCATTCCATACATTTTTTTATCCTGAAAAACTCCCCAGTCCTTAATGACTTCAAGCATACCCATAACATAATGCAGCCACCACTATGCTTAAAAAATGAAGAGTGGGACTCAGTAATGTGTTGTATTGGATTTGACCCAAACATAACACTTTGTATTCAAGACAAAAAGTTAATTGCATTGCCAGAGTATTACTTTAGTGCCTTGTTGCAAACAGGATGCATGTTTTGGAATATTTGTATTCTGTACAGTCTTCTTTCTTTTCACTCTGTCATTTAGGTTAGTATTGTGGAGTAACTACAATGTTGTTGATCCATCCTCAGTTTTCTCGTATCACAGCCATTAAACTCTGCAACTGTTTTAAAGTCACCATTGGTCTCATGGTGAAATTCCTGAGCGGTTTCTTTCCTCTCCGGCAACTGAGGAAGGACGCCTGTATCTTTGTAGTGACTGGGTGTATTGATACACCATCCAAAGTGTAATTAATAACTTCACCATGCTCAAAGGGATATTCAATGTGTGCTTGTTTTATTTATACCCATCTACCAATAGGTGCCCTTCTTTGCGAGGCTTTGGAAAACCTCCCTGGTCTTTGTGGTTGAATCTGTGTTTGAAATTCACTGCTCGACTGAGGGACCTTACAGATAATTATATGTGTGGGGTACAGAGATGAGGTAATCATTAAACATTCATGTTTAACACTATTTTTGCACACAGTGAGTCCACGCAACTTATTATTTGACTTGCTAAGCACATGTGTTCTCCTGAACTTATTTAGGCTTGCCTTAAATTTAAGGATATGCCCCTTTTTTTCAATTTTTCGTCTAAAATGTCATACCCAAATCTAACTGCCTGTAGCTCAGGCCCTGAAGCAAGAATATGCATATTCTTGGTACCATTTGAAAGGAAGCACTTTGAAGTTTGTGGAAATGTGAAAGGAATGTAGTAGAATATAACACAATAGATCTGGTAAAAGATAAATCAAAGAAAAAAAAAAACTGTTCTTTTGTATTTTTTTTATACCGTCATCTTTGAAATGCAAGAGAAAGGCCATGATGTATTATTCCAGCCCAGGTGCAATTTAGATTTTGGCCACTAGATGGCATCAGTGTATGTGCAAAGTTTTAGACTGATCCAATGAACCATTGCATTTCTGTTCAAAGTTTTGTATCAAGACTGCCCAAATGTGCCTAATTTGTTTATTAATAACTTTTCATGTTCAAAATTGTGCACTCTCCTCAAACAATAGCATGGTATTCTTTCACTGTAACAGCTACTGTAAATTGGACAGTGCAGTTAGATGAACAAGAATTTAATCTTTCTGCCCATATCAGATATGTCTATGTCCTGGGAAATGTTCTTGTTACTTACAACCTCATGCTAATCTCATTAGCCTACGTTAGCTCAATCATCCCGTGGACGGGACACCAATCCCGAATAGGTTTTTAACAAAAGGGGTTGAATACTTATTGACTCAAGACATTTCACCTTTTCGTTTTTTATTCATTTGTAAAAACATAACCCATAATGTTGAAGTAGAATTATTGTGTGTAGCCCAGTGACACAATCTAAATTTAATAAATTCTAAATTCAGGCTGTAACACAACAAAATGTGAAAAAGTCAAGGGGAGTGAATACTTTATGAAGGCGCTGTATGTCAGCCAGTATAATTTGGAAATAGTCTTGCCATTTTAGTGTTTTATATATTAGCCAGTATAATAAAGACATTTTATTGCCATTTTGTGTAGTTTTTTTTTGTTGCTTTCCTTTGTGATGTGCTAACGTTAGCTAGCTCTGATGGTCACTACCAAAGATTTGTATAACTAACCGAAGATAGACCACATCCTGTCATTTCCAATGAATGAACCATAGTGGGCAGAACAAGCAAGGAGGTGGGGAGAGCTATTTTAATTTGATTGGCTGATGAGGAAGAATGAACGGAGTTGCTTAAACAGTCTCCTCCCAGGCACCATACAAGTCACTTGTGCAACTCAATAGGTTCTTATTGGACAATTTACCTGTATGAAATATAATTATAGTATTCCCCAAAATGTCTTCAAATGTTCATAGTTATGTATACTGAACAAAAATATAAACGCAACATGCATCAACTTCAAAGATTTTACTGAGTTACAGTTCATATAAGAAAATTAGTCAATTGAAATCAATTCATTAGGCCCTAATCTATGGATTTCACATGACTGGGCAGGGGCGCTGCCTTGGGTGGGCCTGGGAGGGCATATGCCCACACACTGGGGAGCCAGGCCCAGCCAATCAGAATGAGGTTTTCCCCACAAAAGGGCTTTATTACAGACAGAGATACTCCTCCGTTTCATCAGCTGTCCAGGTGGCTGGTCTCAGACGATCCCGCAGGTGAAGAAGCCGGATGTGGAGGTCCTGGGCTGGCGTGGTTACACGTGGTCTGCGGCTGTGAGGCCAGTTGGACGTACTGCCATCTTCTCTAAAATGATGTTGGGGCGGCTTATGGTAGAGAAATTAACATTAAATTCTCTGGCAACAGCTCTGGTGGACATTCCTGCAGTCGGCATGCTAATTGCACGCTCCCTCAAAACTTGACACATCTGTGGCATTGTCTTGTCTGACAAAACTGCACATTTTACAGTGGCCTTTTATTGGCCCCAGCACAAGGTGCACCTGTGTAATGATCATGCTGTTTAATCAGCTTCTTGCTATGCCACACCTGTCAGGTGGATGGATTATCTTGGCAAAGGAGAAATGCTCACTAATAGAGATGTAAATAAATTTGTTCACAAAATTGGAGAGAAAGAAGCTTTTTTGTGCGTATTTAACATTTCTATGATCTTTTTATATCAGCTCATGAAACATGGGACAAACACTTTACATGTTGCATTTATATTTTTGTTCAGTATAGAATACACAACCTCATGAGTCAGGTGTACCAGATAGTATGGAGATGTTAAATGATTCACAGAATTGTGGTAAGATTGTGCCCAAAAAGCTGTCAGAATCATTGACTTTCTGAAGATGTTATGATCAATAATTGCAATATTTCACCTTTTTTTAAACTTGTAAAATGGATATGTACATGTGAATAGTCGTGGATGTGAGCTGATTAAAATGATGGTCCTTCATCTAGCTCTGACTTTTCTAGTGGCAAACATTTCCAAACTCTGTTATGCACATCATTTGTATATGCCTTAAACCTGTCCATTTCCACAGTCTGTTTTTCTCTCGTAAGAAGAAGCTAGTGTTTCTCCCTCATGGTTTTTTTTGAGTAACTTGGTTACGCGGCCAAAGATAAAAGAGTGACCAGTTTTTTTTTGGGGGGGGGGGGGGGGGGGGGCTCCATCCTATCATTTTCCGTATCTTTCAAAGGCACAGCTGTGTGTAGATATGAAGAGAACAGAGGCTAGCAGCGACAATTCTATCAGCAGAAAGGACTAAAGGACTTCCCTGTGGCTCAGTTGGTAGAGCATGGTGTGTGCAACGCCAGGGTTGTGGGTTCGATTCCCACGGGGGGCCAGTACAAAGAAATTATTAAAAAAATTAAAATGCATGAAATGTATGTATTCACTACTGTATGTTGCTCTGGATAAGATGAAAATATATTGTCATTAATAATATTCTAACACAACTGCCGTTATCACTTGTTTGTACGCTATGTTTCCACCAAGCTCTCTCACACACCTCTCTGAACTGCCACATACACTAAAGTGGTTGTATTTTCCTATAGAGGCTGAGACCCGACTCTTGTTTGTTAGGCTCTTGATTATTGCACCTGTTGTGCGATTGTTAACCAGCTTGTTTTGTCCAATCAATTGAATTTACCCACAGGTGGACTCCAATCAAGTTGTAGAAACATCTCAAGGATGATCAATGGAAACAGGATGCACCTGAGCTCAATTTGAAGTCTCATAGCAAAGAGTCTGAATACTTAAGTAAATAAGGTATTGCTGTTTTTTTTGTTTTTTTTTATCCATTTGCAAAAATGTCTAAAAAACATGTTTACGCTTGGTCATTATTGGGTATTGTGTGTTTTTTCATCAATTTTAGAATAAGGCTGTAACGTAACAAAATGTGGAAAAAGTTTAGGGGTTTGAATACTTTCCAAAGGCACTGTATGTATACATCTGGCACACCTAGATCACTTGATTGTGTTTTCTACATCACTATGAACATTTTAAAGATATTTTTAGCCATACTACAAAATTATATTTCATACAGGTATGATCATGTCAAATTATCTAATAAGACCCCATTAAGCAGTTTGGCAGCCATATTGGGTTAATGTGTGAATTCTATGATGGCCCTGTATCTACACATCTTTTTTTAAACCGTTTTTTCTAGTTGTGTGGGTGCAATCTGATGCCTCTTATCAGCCAAGTTACAATCCAAAATCATAGCTGCCCTATTATATGGTATTCTATGGCTAAGCTTTCAACAATGACACGATATTGGCGATTTTTAAAGGTGCAATGTTACTTTTTGGGCTACCTGAAATTCACACGTGAGTTGTAGAGCTGTCATTCTTATTTAACAGCCATTCTAAGAAGCGGTAGATCTGTTTTATGTGTGCTATTTCTAGAGCCATTTAGCATTTTAATAACACATTTCATGCAATTCTACCCATTCTGCCATGGGGCAGAATTTTTTTTTTGCAGTTTAAAAAATATTTTCTGCAATTCTACCCATTTTGCCATTGGGTGAAGAGAGATCTTTGTGGTTTTAAAGCAAATTTACTGCAATTCTATACATTTTGCCATGACTTATGCGATGTTAATGATATCTGAGTGAGAATGACTAACAAAATCAATGTGGGCCCCCTGGAGGTCAGGCCCCCTGGAGGTCAGGGCCCCCTGGAGGTCAGGCCCCCTGGAGGTCAGGGCCCCCTGGAGGTCAGGCCCCCTGGAGGTCAGGCCCCCTGGAGGTCAGCCCCCCTGGAGGTCAGGGCCCCCTTGGAGGTCAGGGGCCCTTGGGCACGTGCCCTGCATGTCCAGTCAGTATTCGGCCATGTTTACTACTAGTTTAGATAACTGGCTAGACTAACTACCAATTTAAAAAAAATTCACTGACATGGCTAATTGAGTGATTGTCAATGATGACAAAACAAGAAAAAAACTGATGCACAACCACATTTCGAATGTACACCTTGTGTATTCTACTACTCTAACAACAATACATTGAGACCCCGACTAAATTTCGATTGTGCTGAGTCGTGGGGCTACTGGGCAAAGTCCCGTTACAAGGCAGCAGGGCCCCCCTAGCGGCAGGCGACCGTTTATGCCTGGAGCCGGACCTGCTGCCTTTTTGCCAAAATGACCAAGAGGCACAGATTATTACTTTTTTAGTTGCGAAGAGGCACTCCTGCTCCTCCCTCCCCGATTTCGCCCGAAGATTCGCCAACCCGGAAGTGAATTTACCTTGGTCCTCGGAAGAAGACATTTGAGTGAGAAATAAGTATCGCAGAAACGTGATGGTTTGAAGCCGAAGGGCGTCTAAATTGTAGTATTATTATTCATTGTGTTTTATCAAAATGTCCAAACTACAGCTGTTGAATGTGTTTATCACCGAGCGGCTAATATCTGCGGCTGTTGATATATTTGGTTCGTCGGAAAAGACGTTAGCAGAGTACCAGGAGCGGCTAACAACAGCGGCATTTGAGATATTTGTTGTGGTGGAAAAGACGATCGCAGAGTTTCAGGGAGAAAACGATCGTCTACGGGATCTTCTTCTGGGTCATTTTGGTGCAGGTTTGTTGCGATTTAAAAAAAAAAAAAATCACGTTACTGATTTAACGTAAGGTTATTCAACATTTGATTACTGAATCACACTATTTATTGGCCAGCCTAATCTGTTCCACTGCCATCATGTTCCCACTAGGGTCTCGGTCTTTATCACCTAACGTTTTGGAACAAACATTTTAGTCATTTTAGCAGACGCTCTTATCCAGAGCGACTTACAGTAGTGAATGCATAGATTTCATTAAAAAAAATTCTTCCGTACTGGTCCCCCGTGGGAAGCGAACCCACAACCCTGGCGTTGCAAACACCATGCTCTACCAACTGAGCCACACGGGACCCATGCCTCTGTGAGATGAAGAATAAGGAATCAGCTCGGCTCTATTCCTTACATTTTTATCTGCACTGTTCGATAACTTTTGGCAAATGAACGAGGTCCAGGTATCAAGTATTAGAATGTGGGATATTTAGCCAATATTTTGTCGTTACATGTCGATAATGATAAAGAGCCTATGATGATAATATAAGATTTCACCCAAATAAGTTACATCGCGCTTTATTAATTGCCGTACAGAACCGTGCACGTCAGTGGTCACAAACCTTTTCTGAGTCGAGAACACTTCGACTTTTTTTCTTTCTTTCTATTAAAACATGAATAAAAATAAAAACGTAAACCTGTGCAACATTAACCAATTAAAAACTGTTATGTAGCAATGAGGTTTGTGCAGTAGGTTATAGGTCCAAAATATTATCACTGCATATTGGCTATAATTGAATTACCCTGCTAATGTTGTTCTTCTCAGACCATTTTGAAATTATATATATATATATATATATATATAAACTAATGGATCATTTGTTTTATTACTTGTGATGCACAGCTAAATGAGCATAATCATTTGCTTCTTTTTTTACTGGACTGATGGCCTGCATCTGATGATCAGTCTGAGGGAGTGAGCAGCGGTGAGACTGCCTCATTGTCCCCTATTCTGAGTGGAGGGACGGTCAGTCTTTCAGCTGATGAAGTCGCACTGCGTTATTTCTGCCTTTACACACCAATTCATGTTGTTACTCCTATGACCAGAGAGAAAGCAAAACTGATTCCTTGATATTAAAAAAAGACATGCTACTAATAATAATAACGGCAGTTTATGGGAACAGTTTGCTGTAGTCATTCATTACAGCTGCAGTGCTGGTTGTAGTGTGAGTGGAAGTAGGGAAAAGGTGCATTTTATGGCTTATAAAGGTGTTGAACAAAGTGTTGACAGTGCTGAATACGGCTGCTGCTGCTGAATCCGGGCTGCTGAATCAAGTGTATCTACTGCCAACAGCGCGAAAAACAAATAACAAAATCAGAACGCAAGGCTTTATCGTTACAGAAATGTTTGGTGGTCGACCAGCCGATCGCGGTGACCGCTGGTGTACGTGAACAGAACCCGTTGGACGTGTCTCAATCCGCTGAATCGGCACTAGAGTGGTATTTGTGAGACAAGGATGGATCTTTCTAGCGCAGTGGTTCCCAAACTTTTTATAGTCCCGGTCCCCTTCAAACATTCAACCACCAACAGCGTACCCCCTCTAGCACCAGGGTCAGAGCGCTCTCAGATGTGTTTTTTTTGCCATCATTGTAAGTCTGCCACAGACACACTATACGATACAGTTATTAAACATAAGAATGAGTGTGATTTTTTTTTTGTTGTCACAACCCGGCTCGTGGGAAGTGACAAAGAGCTCTTATAGGACCAGGGCACATATAATAATAATAATAATAATAATAATCAATAATTTTGCTCTTTATTTAACCATCTTACATATAAAACCTTATTTGTTAATTGAAAATTGTGAATAACTCACCACAGGTTAATGAGAAGGGTGTGCTTGAAAGGATGCACATAACTCTGCAATGTTGGGTTGTATTGGAGAGAGTCTCAGTCTTAAATCATTTTCCACACAGTCAGTGCCTGTATTTAGTTTTCATGCTAATGAGGGCCGAGAATTCACTCTCACATAGGTACCTGGTTGCAAAGAGCATCAGCGTCTTAGCGCGATTTGCCAAGGCCGGATACTCTGAGCGCAGCCCAATCCAGAAATCTGTCAGTGGCTTCTGATTAAATTCAATTTTCACAGAACCGCTTGCTGCAATTTCGATGAGGCTCTCTTGTTCAGATATCGGTAAGTGGACTAGAGCCAGGGTATGAAACGGATAACAAATCCAGTTGTTTGTCATCCGTTTCGGGAAAGTACCTCCGTAATTGTGGACCGAGCTCAGTCAGGTGCTTCGCTATATCACATTTGACATTGTCCGTAAGCTTGTTCATTTGCTCACAAAAAAATCATACAATGATAGAAAGACCTGTGTGTTGTCCTTGTTAATGCAGACAGAAAAGAGCTCCAACTTTTTAATCATAGCCGCAATCCTAGATTCAGATCATTCAGGTGAGAAAAAACATCACCCAGATAGGCCAGTCATGTGGGAAACTCATCTGACCGCTTGCACGATGACAAGTGAAAAATTATGGTCAGTAACGCATCTCTCAATTAAAAAAAAAAAAAAGGTGTCAAAACTTTACCCCTTGTATGTTGTAAAAGCGTTACATTGTCGCTGCCCATATCAGTTCATAGTACAGAAAATACACGAGAGTTCAGGGGCCTTGCTTTAACAAAGTTAACCATTTTCAGTGTCCAAAAAGTCTTTCAAGCTGTCAGGCATTCCCTTGGCAGCAGGAGCCTCTCGGTGGATGCTGCAGTGGACCCCAAGTGGCGTCGGGAGAAACTGCTTGCACGCTTTGTTACCACTCCACTATGTCTCCCTGTCATGGCTTTTGCGCCATCAGTACAGATACCAACACATCTTGACCACCAAAGTCCATTTGATGTCACAAAGCTGTCCAGTACTTTAAAAATATCCTCATGTTGTCCTGGTTTGCAGAAGAGGATATCTTCCTTAATTGACCCCCCCCCCCCCCCCCCCCCCCCCCCATAAACGTAACAGACATATCCCAGGAGCTGTGCCAGGCCCGCCACATCTGTTGACTCATCCAGCTGTAACGCATAGAATTCACTGGCTTGTATGCAAAGCAGTAATTGTTTCAAAACTTCTCCTGCCATGTCACTGATGCGTCGTGAAACAGTGTTGTTTGATAAAGACATTGTCTGTGTACAGTTTGTTTGTTGTTGTTGACCTTTTCTCCCAGCCTTGTCCCAGTCATATCTGTGGCAGCAGGAAGAATTAAGTCCTCCACAATAATATGGGGCTTGCCTGTCCTCGCCACTCGGTAGCTCACCATATAAGACGCTTCTAGTCTCTTCTTATTCATGGTATCTGTTGCTTTTATACATGTCTTAATTCTCACTCAAAAAACCTCCGTGGCTTATTTTTCAAATGGGCATGTTTTGTTTCTGAATGTCTGCGCAAGTGTGAAGGTTTCTTTGAGTTGTGAGATAGTACTTTATCACATATAACACACTGTGGCTGAGGAAAGGCACTACTCCCAATATAAGTGAAACCCAATCAATGTAGTTCTCATCATATTTGCGCCTCTTCGATGGTCCAACGTCCCTGTCTGTTGTTCGGTGCTTCCCTGGGTAAGGGGGGCAGTAGCTCTTCAGCTGCATCAGATTCACAACTGTCAGTGTCCATGCTAGCTGGGCTAACAACAAATGTAGAATTACTGATGCTACAGTTGGATGTGCTCGTGGAAGCAGAACAACTTGTGTTGTTGGCAGGTGTAGTACTGCTGGTAGTAGTAGGTGTAGTACTGCTGGTAGTAGTAGGTGTAGTACTGCTGGTAGTAGCAGGTGTAGTACTGCTGGTAGTAGCAGGTGTAGTACTGCTGGTAGTAGTAGGTGTAGTGCTGCTGGTAGTAGCAGGTGTAGTACTGCTGGTAGTAGCAGGTGTAGTACTGCTGGTAGTAGCAGGTGTAGTACTGCTGGTAGTAGCAGGTGTAGTACTAGTAGCAGTACTACCAGTAGAGCTGGTATGTGTCTCTATAGATGCGGGCCTTACTTTTTTTTAACCACTTATCCATTTTCGAGCAAACGGAATGAGCAGCAGCTACATTAGTGGAATTCCCGTGAGAGAGTAACGCTTAATGTGATTGGATGTTCATTATTTGACTGGGTTACCTGTGTTTGGCATTGTGTTGTTATTTCGCTGAACACCAGATGGTTACATTTTTGGCAGTGAAACGAGGCTACTCAGGCGAGGGGAAAAAAAAATCACCCAAATGTACAGCCCTGTTGGAAAATATAAATGGACTGTTTAAAAATGTGAATAAAAAATGTAAAAAATAAACATTTGATTAAAAAAAAAATCACATTTTTATTTGGCGTACCCCAGAATACCCAGAATACCCCAGCGGTTTCCTAATGAAAACGTTGGTAAAGTTCCCCATTCTGATGAGGAAGTGGCCCAATTCTGAAAAGTTTAGACTAGGGATGAGACAATTTTATAATTTGTCTTCATGTTTTAACTGCCTTTTTTTTTTAAGGTAAAAAATGTATAAAACACGAAATGAGGAGAATTTACAATTCAGATGTGGTTCTGCGTATGACCACTAGGGGGCAATGCAGTTCAATCTACCGCAGTCCTGGTTAACGACCTACCGGTTGTCAGTAGTTACAAAGTCAAAAAGCCTATTTCTAAAATGCATCTTCTTTAAAATGTGATTTTAAACCGAATCACACTGATAACATTATGCCTAAATTAAGGCCAAAAATATCATTTTTATTTTCATGAAATAGCTATTTTGACTGTGGCTGTGGTAACTAGTGGAAATCCTACCAGATGGCGCCCACTTAATTACTGTCCCCCACCCACTCAACGATGCTGTTTAGGTTCTCTGTTATGTGCCTCTCCTCCATGTCAGTACGTACTTCATGTCCCACTTCTTATCAATGTAATGGCTCGATGCAGTGATGTTTGACATGAGTGTTTATAGACATCCAACAATCTGTTGTTAACGCCACGTTATGGTGTTTGAGAGCTCGCGCTTTGTGACTTGCACTTGCAGAGGAATCATTGTACAATTTCTCCATCGGGGCTGTCTTGGTATTTCGACATAGGATCTTGTAGTCTGGTTCTAGGTATACCGTTAGGGTATTGAAGCCTACCATCCTTCAGACAAACATGCATCACAACTTTGTTCATTTGCACAATTTCTCTCATTCGGCGTTGCTTGTAAATTTCCACACTCACTGAAAATGCCATTCAGTAGCTACTAGCTATGCTTGTATAATTTTGAGCCTGATTTGCCTGTCTTTGCAATTAGTTTATATTCGTTTTCGCTTGTTAGCATTCTGCTAACAGCATCTGTGATTTCGCTATTAGTTTGTGCTAATTTTGTTAGCATTCTGGTAATGGATGCCAAATGTTCTTTTCCTGTGATTTTAGAGTCCCCGTGCTATGCCGGTAATATCCTGGAATGACGATATGAAGATCTGGATACCGCCCAAGTCTAGTGAAACGGATTATTTATTATAGTTTTTACGTTGCAATTTTTTACAAGGAGTACATGATGTGCTCCTAAGTAGAAATGTGGAAGCACACAAATAAATCTAGGAGAATAATAAAAAAATATTTGAGTATTTTTAATAAGAAATTACAAAGTTCATGAATAAACGTTTTTGGGAGTGATCCATGCTCAATCAAGCACAATCATTAGGCGAGACAAAAATGTTCAGCTGCCCCTTTAAGGGACGGGCCGTTACCATAGTAACTTGGACACTTGATGTCTGTGAAGGAAAAATGCATCTCAGACTGCGATGTCTTCCTAGCAGCAGATAGTTTGAGTTTCCTGCAACTAACATTGAAAAACAACCCAATGTGAACAAAAGTGATGTAACTGGCAAAGAAACACGAGGACAGAGTCACACTTGCCTTGTCAATTCGACCAACTTCTACGTGGGCTTTGATTATTATTCTTTTTAAATTTACTGTTCCCAAATGCAATGTGTAATAACAAGCCAACGTGCCTGGTGAAATGGACATTCTTACCCGCCAATGACAAAATATACCCACATTTGGCGGGTGTTAATCTCCAATCCTGCCCCTGAGTAAAGGTAAGCATTTTCAGAATGGACATTTTTACAAGAATCGACTGATGGTGACTCAATGTTGTTGCTAGAAAATCCAGGCGACCAGTTATCAAAACTCAATTACGCCTCGATTATAACAGGCTGACTACACCGCGAGCGTTGGAAAAAATAAATGTAGAAATCTATATTATTCAATTATTGCACCCACACTGCTCACAAGCGCCAACCAGCGTCTGCAAGTCCTGCCTCTCCCATCTCCTCATTGGTTTATAGAAGCAGGTACCCACATGCCATCTCCTCATTGGTTAATAGAAGCAGGTACCCACGTGGGTGACTGAAAGACGAACGAGGTCGGTGGCGGTAATGCACCTAATTTATAAAAGTTGCCAATCGCAATATAAAATAAAAGGGAAGAAAAGGCCTGGAAGGAAGAGACATGACTAGAGACGATTCTGTTGACCGTTTTATGTGTGGATTAATTGGCGGAGTAGAGGACCTTGTGCATTTCAGGTAAAATAACAACTCAATGTTTATATCCTAGTACAAAATTAGCTAGCAACAGCAAGCTAGCTAAATAGGACAAATTAGCTAGCAAGTGCAAACAAGCTAGCTAAATTGCCATAAATGTTTAATGCTTTTTGACCTGTCCCCAAATTAATATAATTGATTCAGAGTTTGTTTTGATATTTTAACCTGCGTGTCGTGATCGTGTTTGGTGTAGAGGGGGACAAAATACATTTATGCACGCCGGTTTGGGTTCGGTGTGAGAGAACGAAGTTGAGCGTTCCTCAGTCAACTAAAGTGGAGTTAGTAGGTAAAGATGGCCCTGTCCCAAATTACATTTTTTCTTCATCCCCGATGTTTTCCTGATGCTTTCCTATATCCGATGCATTTCAGGCAGCCCAAACAATAATTCCAGGGGTGTATGAGTCAGGTGGGACATGTCCCCCCCACCCACCCCAAATGTTAGCAGGTAAAATAGCCCCCTCCCAATAAATAACAAACTCAGTTGGGGGAGTTAAAATAGTAGAAAAAAATAGGTGCAATTTTGAAAATGTTGGTTGTGCATCATCAGTTTCTCTTATGTCAGTTACTGACAGTCACTCAATTTGTCCATGTCCGCTAACGATTTTCATATTGGTAAGTTAGTGTAACCAGCTATCTAAACTTGTAGATAGCTGGTGAATTACCGACGGGGGGGCACCATTGATTTTTGTTGGTCTTTCTAACTCAGATATCATATTAAAAACTGCGAATAATTGCAGGAAATTAGCTGTTAAACAACAACAAAAATATACGCCCCATGGCAAAATGTATAGAATTGCAGGAAATTAACTCTAATACACCTTTCAACCCAACACATTTTTTCCCCACTTTAGCATCCTGATTAACTTTTTGCTGACTTTTCTTTTATATATGAAAAGTATTGCCGACAACAAGCCCTTTACTTTTATTTCCTCCAACTGACCCAGTCTTAATAACTCCATTTTTTTCCCTTCTTATTATATTTTACATCATCTGAGGTGTTCGTTGTGCCAGTCATTGGTTGAGACACAGCATACTCTTGAATACAGGGTGTCATTTCAATCATAGAAATGGAATTCATAGAATGGACCTATCCCTTCAAACTCTGCAATTTAGCTGCTTACACCATTGCCATTTTAACCTCCAATTACTATCAGTTTGATGGCCGGTCCACCCACCGTCGAATGTCAACTTGAATGGGGAATGTCCTGTTCTATTATCTATATTTCTATGGTTTCAATAGGTTTCCTACAGAAGATTGACAGTTTCATTTGTAACAATGGATATTCCCACTCAAGTCAACATTCTTTGATGTGTGGACCATCTAACCATCTTTGTGGTACCAAATGTCAGCCAAAACATGGCACCCACCCTGTATTCAAGAGCATGCTGTGTCACAACCAATGGCAGGAACAATACAAACACCTCAGACGATGTCAAATAGGTTCTAAGCTACAACATATACTGAATAAACGTGATGATTATTATTTTTAACGTTTAAAAAAAAAAATGATAACTGACGTAAAAAAGCATGAAAAAATGTCAATTTTTATTTAAAAAAATACGTTTTTTCAAATCTATCCTAAAACAGTTTGACAGCCCTGGTTTTTTTGGAAACTTTTAAATTATATCAAATTCAGCTGTTTATCTTTTTTCAGTGATGAAGATATGGAATCGTCTTGCTAGGGTGGGGGGGGGGTGCAAAATGGGTCAACTTGGAGCACCTCGATCTCCTGAATATTTTGGTTTTCAGTTCCAAAAAGTCACTTTCTGTGCACTTCTAGTATAAAATACTATTCCATTAAATGTTGTTTTTTAAAAGTAGTCTGGCTCACCAACTTGACTCGCTCTGTCAAGATGTTTGCTTTCACAGCGCCTAAGGAATGGGACTTGACTGAGAGTCTATGGCACGAGCGGTGAAAACAGACGTTGATTTTAATTGGTGGATCTCTCTGTCTATCACATCTAGCATAACAATTAAAACCTCCCCCTTACATTGTGGGCTTCAAAGCACCAGATTTAAACAAGGAAGTGAATTTAGTTTTCATATTTAAGTTTTTTATGCCTGAACTCGTGGGCTTCCCAGAAATCGAGGGCTCGGTGCTGCCCCAAAAAATATGGTCAATGTGATACATTTTATTTTGATTAGTGATTTCTGTCATTTAAAAAAAAAAGTCCCATATAATACTAGTGTAGCGGGCGCTCCCGCCTCATTTTAACCACACACCTCTTTCAAGTTCCACTTTTGTGGCACAGTGTTACCAGGCTCCATGCGAAAGCAATTCGAGCCTGGGGACGAGGTTAGTGTTAAAGGGATACTGTGAGATTCTGGCATTTTAAGCCTTTTTTGTTCTACTTACCCAGAGTCAGATGAACTCGTGGATACCATTTTTATGTCACTGCATGTAGTATGAAGGAATTTGGTGGTAGTTTTGCGAGCTAATGCTAACTAGCATTAGCGAAAGGACTAGAATTCTACGGGTGACTGGAAGTCTAAAAATGCTACTTTACCTGTAGACTTTCAGCCATTGCGCTAACGCTAGTTGGTTAACGTTAGTATCCCTTTGATTAGCCTGAAGTAGTTAAAGGACATGTTCCACCTATATTTTAAATATCTCCAGCAGCATACATATCATTATCTATTATGTGAAAATGGCGTGCTAATAAATTGTAGTTAAAAATATGTTTCTAGAATAAATTATACCCTATAATATCATCAATCAATCAATCAATCAAATGTATTTATAAAGACCTTTTTACATCAGCTGATGTCACAAAGTGCTGTACAGAAGAAACCCAGCCTAAAACCCCAAACAGCAAGCAATGCAGGTGTAGAAGCACGGTGGCTAGGAAAAACTCTCTAGAAAGGCCATAACCTAGAGAGGAACCAGGCTCTGAGGGGTGGCCAGTCCTCTTCTGGCTGTGCCGGGATGATGGTGGAGATTATAACAGAACATGGCCAAGATGTTCAAATAATAATAATCACAGTGGTTGTAGAGGGTGCAACAGTTCAGCCGCAGGCAGAACAGTTGAAACTGGAGCAGCAGCACGACCAGGTGGACTGGGGACATCAAGGAGTCATCAGGCCAGGTAGTCTATGAGGCATGGTCCTAGGGCTCAGGTCCTCAGAGAGAGAGAGAGAAAATTAGAGGGAGCATACTTAAATTCACACAAGACACCAGATAAGACAGGAGAAATACTCCAGATATAAGACTGACCCTAGCCCCCCGACACAAACTAT
Organism: Salmo salar; assembly: GCF_965601325.2. NCBI lineage: Eukaryota > Metazoa > Chordata > Actinopteri > Salmoniformes > Salmonidae > Salmo > Salmo salar. The sequence continues at coordinate 90,630,333 of NC_138294.1, read as the reverse complement.
TGCCGCATTAATACTGGAGGCTGAGACAGGAGGGGTCGGGAGACACTGTGGCCCCGTCCGACTATACCCCCGGACAGGGCCAAACAGGCAGGACATAATCACACCCACTTTGCCAAGGCACAGCCCTCACACCACTAGAGGGATATCTTCAACCACCAACTTACCATCCTGAGACAAGGCTGAGTATAGCCAACAAAGATCTCCCCGACGGCACAAACCCAAGGGGGCCGCTAACCCGGACAGGAAGACCACGTCAGTGACTCAACCCACTCAAGTGACGCACCCCTCCTAGGGACGGCATAGAAGAGCACCAGTAAGCCAGTGACTCAGCCCGTGTAATAAAGGCAGAGAATCCCAGTGGAGAGAGTGGAACCGGCCAGGCTGAGACAGCAAGGGCGGTTCATCGCTCCAGTGCCTTTCCGTTCACCTTCACACTCCTGGGCCAGACTACACTCAATCATAGGACCTACTGGAGAGATGAGTCTTCAGTAAAGACTTAAAGGTTGAGACCGAGTCTGCGTCTCTCACATGGGTAGGCAGACCATTCCATAAAAATGGAGCTCTATAGGAGAAAGCCCTGCCTCCAGCTGTTTGCTTAGAAATTCTAGGGACAATTAGGAGGCCTGCATCTTGTGACCGTAGTGTACGTGTAGGTATATACGGCAGGACCAAATTGGAAAGATAGGTAGGAGCAAGCCCATGTAATGCTTTGTAGGTTAGCAGTAAAACCTTGAAATCAGCCCTTGCCTTAACAGGAAGCCAGTGTAGAGATGCTAGCACTGGAGTAATATGATCACATTTTTGGTTCTACTCAAGATTCTAGCAGCCGTGTTTAGCACTAACTGAAGTCTATTTAGTGCTTTATCTGGGTAGCTGGAAAGTAGAGCATTGCAGTAGTCTAACCTAGAAGTGACAGAAGCATGGATGAATTTTTCTGCATTTTTGGACGGAAAGTTCCTGATTTTTGCAATGTTACAAAGATTTAAAAAAAGCTGTCCATGAAATATTCTTGATATGTTCGTCAAAAGAGAGATCAGATTCCAGAGTAACGCCGAGGTCCTTTAGTTTTATTTGAGACGACTGTACAACCAAAGATTAATTGTCAGATTCAACAGAAGACCTCTTTGTTTCTTGGAACCTCGAACTAGCATCTCTGTTTTGTCCGAGTTTTAAAAGTAAAAAATTTGCCGCCATCCACTTCCTTATGTCTGAAACACAGGCTTCCAGGGAGGGCAATTTTGGGGCTTCACCATGTTTCATCAAAATGTACAGCTGTGTGTTGTCCGCATAGCAGTGAAAGTTAACATTATGTTTCCGAATGACATCCCCAAGAGGTAAAATATATAGTGAAAACAATAGTGGTCCTAAAACGGAACCTTGAGGAACACCGAAATTTACGGTTGATTTGTCAGAAGACAAACCATCCACGGAGACAAACTGATATCTTTCCAATAGATAAGATCTAAACCAGGCCAGAAGTTGTCTGTGTAGGCCAATTTGGGTTTCCAATCTCTCCAAAAGAATGTGGTGATCGATGGTATCAAAAGCAGCACTAAGGTCTAGTAGCACGAGGACAGATGCAGAGCCTCGGTCTGACGCCATTAAAAGGTCATTTACCACCTTCACAAGTGCAGTCTCAGTGCTATGATGGGGTCTAAAACCAGACTGAAGCGTTTCGTATACATTGTTTGTCTTCAGGAAGGCAGTGAGTTGCTGTGCAACAGCTTTTTCTAAAAGTTTGAAAGTAAAAAACAAAAGATTTAAAAAAGAAAATCCTGCAACAAATTTGTAGGGGCTTTTTGTCTTATTCTCATTTATGCAAAGAATTATTGGATATCAGAATCCTCTTCTTGTCCTAACCTGGATATATTCAACCTAGAGATGAATGAATTATTTCTTCTCCTCTCTCTCCAGAGCCCCAGCAGCTAACTCTCCCTGAAGAGGAGGTGTCCCCTAAGCAGCAGCAGCAGCATTGTGAACAGGAGTGGAACCCCAGTCCAGGGCAGGAGGACCCAGAGCCCACACAGATTACAGAGGAACAGGAGGAACTCAGGACCAGTCAGGAGGAAGAGCAGCTTCAAAGACTTAGGTCTGCTACCACAGAGGTTGTACAATTGATATTTATTCCTCCCTGTGTGGAAAGTGACTGTGACCAGGACAGCAAGACGGACTCTCTACCCGGCAACACAACTGAACAGACCCAATCAGCATTGGATGACGAGGATTACAGAGTATCACAACTAACCAGTCACTTTCATCCCCTCTCTGCAGTAAATCCACACTGTTCTTCAGCTCTGAGTGAAATCATTGTAAGTATTGATGAAGACGAGAGTGAAGAACTACCGTCGGGGTCAAAGAAAAAACAAAGCTCTCAAGTCTGCACTAAGGCCAAGACAACCAGTGAGCTGAAAGCATCTTTAAAGTCTCACACAAGCAGGAGACCATACAAGTGTTATTTCTGTCATAAAAGCTTTATCTCATTAATCAGTCTTAAACTACACCATAAAGGTGCGAAAGAGAGACGACAGAAATTTCTTGCGTGCTGTAAATCCTTTCATAGCACAGCTTCTTTAAAATATCATCAGATAATTCACACAGGGAAGAAATCACTTAAGTGCCAAAAAGGTGGCAGATCAGTCAGATGCAAGTACTACTTCAACAAGCATATGAGGACTACTCACCCAGGTGCCAAGACATACAGCTGTCCTGTGTGCAGTAAAGGCTTTAGGAAACCATGCAGTCTAAAGGAACACCAGATGCTTCATGGTGAGAAACCCAATCAGTCTTCTGTGTCCAGTACAGACTTTAACACCTTACCCAATTATAAAGTACATCAGAGCACTCGCACAGGAGAGAAATCGTTTAACTGTCCTGTGTGCATTAAAAGCTTCGCTAGTGCAAGTCTTTTAAAAATACACCAGATATATCACACAGGGGAGAAATCACATAAGTGCAAAGAATGTGACAAATGCTTCTATCACAAGGGACATCTGGTCAGGCATATGATGACTCACACAGGGGAGAAACTTTATAAGTGCTCTGTATGTGAAAAAAGCTTTATATCATTCTCTGCTCTAAAAAAACACGGTGAAATCGAAGATGACCCTTGTCATCATGAAGTTTGTGGCAAAAGCGTCATGTGGAAGGGAAGCTTGACAGAACACTTGAGTATGCACACAGGGGAGAAATCATCTAAGCGCCTTGTATATGAAAAAGGCCTCACATCATCAAGTGTTCTTAAACGCCACCAGTTGGATCGCTGTGGAGGGAAACCAGAAGAGAATCAATCAGAGAAAGAGTCGTATCTCTGCAGCGACTGTGGCAAAAGCTTCCGAACCATCAGTTACCTGAGGGTGCATATGAAGACTCACAGAGAGAGAGAGCTGCATAAATGTCCTGTATGTGGAAAGTGTTTCACGTCATCGGCTTATTTCAAACTCCACCAGCGAATCCACACCGGAGAGAAACAGCATCAGTGCTTCACTCTGAGTGGACACCTGACGGAACACATGAGGACTCACACAGGGGAGAAATCATTTAAGTGTCCTGTATGCGGGAAAAGTTTTACATCTTCAAGTGTTCTAAAACGCCACCAGCAGAATCACTGTGGAAAGACTGCAAAAGAGAAGCAATCTGAGGAAACGTCGTATCTCTGCAGCGACTGTGGCAAAAGCTTCAGAACTATGAGTTACCTGAGGGTGCATATGAAGACTCACAGAGAGAGAGAGCTGCATAAATGTCCTGTATGTGGAAAAGGCTTCAGGTGGGCCTCTTCGCTAAAAATCCATCAGAGAATTCACACAGGAGAGAAACCTTTTCTGTGCACGGTTTGTAGCAAAACCTTCACCTGGAAGGGAACCCTAATAGAACACATGAAGAATCACACAGGGGAGAAATCACATCAGTGCCACATCTGCAGCAAACGGTTTGTTTATAGCAGAAGCCTGTCTCGTCATATGATGTCTCACACAGGGGAGAAACCTTTTAAGTGTCCTGTATGTGGGATATGCTGTACAACATCAAGTCTTCTAAAATGCCACCAGCGAATTCACACCGGAGTGAAACCATATCTGTGTAACATTTGTAGCAAACAATTCACTTGGAAGGGAGGTCTGACACAACATATGAAAAGTCACACAGGTGAGAGACCTTATAAGTGCCCTGTGTGTGAAAAAGGCTTTATAACGTCTGGTGATCTGACACGCCACACACGAGTTCACACGGGAGAGAAACCATTTCGCTGCAATGATTGTAACAAATGCTTTAGTCAGATCAGTTCCCTTAAATCACACATGAAGAATATTCACTAGAGAGAGAGAGAACACGTAACAGTATAAAATGTGTCAGTCCCAAGGATGAAAGGTCCATTCTAATTGATACCGGTAAGGGCAAAACATATCATGGTTGAAAGGAATGACTGAACTTGTACTAGAACATTGTCTATAACCTACACTGAGTGTACAAAAAATTAAGAACACCTTCCTAATATTGAGTTTTCCCCCCTCAGAACAGCCTCAATTCATCAGAGCATGGACTCTACAAGGTGTCGAAAGTGTTCCACAGGGATGCTGGCCCATGTTGACTACAATGCTTCTCACAGTTGTCAAGATGTCCTATGGGTGGTGGGCCATTCTTTATACACACGGGAAACTGTTGAGTATGAAAAACCCAGCAGCGTTGCAGTTCTTGACACAAACCTACTACCATACCCCATTCAAAGGCACTTAAATATTTTGTCTTGCCCATTCACCCTCTTGAATGGCACGCATACACAATCCATGTCTCAATTGTCTCGAGGCTTAAAAATCCTTCTTGAATCGGGCTCCACCCCTTCATCTACACTGATTGAAGTGGATTTTGCAGATGCACCATGCAGAAATCGTTCTGCCATTTCCTGGTTGCATTTCCTGGTTGCATTTCCTGGTTGCAATTTCCTGGTTGCAAAAAGTCTTATGATTCACCTAATTTCAGTTTGTGACAAAGTATAGTGTAGAGAATCATTTAACCATCTAAACCACTGTGGAAATGTATTTTCCATAACCAAAAATATTAAATTTTACAGCTGTACGAAACTTAATGGAAAGCATAGAAATAGAACAGATCTACCGCTTCTTAGACTTGCTTTCAATGAGAATGACAGAGCTATAACTCACATTTCTATGTGCATTTGGTCACGTCTCCCCCCCCAAAAAAAAATGACATCAAGGGATCATAGCGTTCACCTGGTCCGTCTGTTGTGGAAAGAACGAGTGTTCCTAAACTTTTGTACATTCGTTGTATGTTTGTTATTTTTAAGAGAGCAGTATGTGAATTGGTAAGCATCAGGAGTCCTTGCTGATAAGAATGAAACAGGATATTTGAGCAATTTAGTTATTGTTAAAGGACAATGCTCATGGTTCACAAAAAATGTCTGCCTAAAATTATTACATCATTTTGAAGCAACTTTCTTTTTTTTTTCTTCCATGGCTATCAGAGTAAGACAGTAGGACCCGGTATTCATAAAGCCTCTCATGATGAATTTCCACCTGAGACTGACTCCATAGCAGTGTGGCTGTAGTGTTATTTTGTTTCCATCAAGGAGTGTGACACTAAAGTCTTGGGGCGAACAGAATCAACCACCTCTGTGTCATCAAGTAGCTTTGTGACACGGTGTTTAACTACAGCTGTTAATCCATGTTCACGGTTATCCGTTTTATTATGTCCATTCCAGCTGAGAAAAAAAATAATACCTGTGGTGTTTCCTTAGCCCCAAGTCAGAGTAGGTCTACTGGTCCCAAAGACAGTTATTATATAGGTCTATGGTTTCTCCACCTTTTGTCGGCGTAGATAAAGTCTATAAAAGGTAGAGGTGTACGGTCTCTCGAACCAATTCTTTCTCTCTTTGCTTTTAAAAAAAAATATGATTAATGGACCGGTAACAACTTTTAACATGTTTTCTAGCAGCTGAATTAGCTAATGTGTTTTATTTTTTAAGTGTCCCACTAGGGTATTTCAGACTACCTTTTTTTTCTTACTGAAGAATGTCTGGGTTTTTTTGAATGATTTTGTTTTTCTTTTCATTTATTGTTGTGTATAATGTTTAGTGTATATTGTATTTTGATGTGCATTGACTCAGTGTCAAAATAAAGGTGAAATAAAATAATTTGGGTATTGCAGCAAGAATAGGGTGACGTGGGATTTAAAAAAAAAAAAAAGTTAAACATATTTTTATGACACATTTTAATTACCATATTTAATCATTTACATTTACATTTAAGTAATTTAGCAGACGCTCTTATCCAGAGCGACTTACAAATTGGTGCATTCACCTTATAATATCCAGTGGAACAACCACTTTACAATAGTACATCTAAATCTTTAAGGGGGGGGGTTAGAAGGATTACTTTATCCTATCCCAGGTATTCCTTAATCACAACAAGGAAGTACACAGCGAGTCCAACTGCGAGTGATGATGTTGATTTTATTCAACGTTTTAGCCTCACGGCTGCTACGTCATGCCACATGCAGAATTATGAAACTAACATGTTCGACTTGCTAACTGGTTGGAACGTGGCATGTGTAGAGCTACAACCAGTTAGCATGTGTAGAGCTACAACCAGTTAGCATGTGTAGAGCTACAACCAGTTAGCATGTGTAGAGCTACAACCAGTTAGCATGTGTAGAGCTACAACCAGTTAGCATGTAGGACATTTCCTAGTACCGACTACCACGTGAACATTGCATTAGTTTTAGCAGACGCACCTCTGGAAATAGTGTTTTAGCTTGAATTTCAATGGGTCACCAATGAGGGGGGTTCGATTCATTTCAATGGTTCACCAATGAGGGGGTTCGATTCATTTCAACCGGGCGTCCGTGTATCCGTGTTTTGCGCTGGCCGAAAGTTGATTTGCGTTCCATTTTGGATCCGGTGTGGCAATACCAATGGTTTGTTTACATGGCAGGTTAGATGAATTAGAATGAGGTTAGGAAAAGGATTAAGGTTAAAGCCAGATTCATCCGATAATGTGGTTGTAGGCTCCGGAGGCATGCAGAGACCAAATCAAGTTTCGTACCTCTTTAAATGTTGTAACAATGCGGAGGGGGGCGGAAGTTCCTGTATAAACACAAACTCACTTCCTTCACAACAGCTCTGCAAAGCCAAAAAGTATGTTTGCTCTGACTTCTTCTGAGGCCGCATCACAGGAAATGCTGTATGGCCACTGCTGATTTTGGATTGACCATGCAGAGCCTTTTAGGCTTACGTGCTGACCACACCGCTCGTGTCGCGTCAACGTAGCCTGGCGCTAATTTATGCCCCGTCCAGCATAAAATAACTCTATGTCGCTTATATCAATTTAATTCAAAGGGCTTTCCACCACAACAATTACCTCCACCCCACTGCCGCTTTTGTTCGCCAACCCGGAAGTTGATTTACCTCGGTCCTCAGAAGACATTTGAGTGAGAAAGAAGTCACGCAGAAACATAAACCCGCATGGTTTGAAGTCGAAGAGCGTTTAATGTGTAATTTTTCCCTCCAAATGTACAAACTACAGCCACAGAGTTACTGTACTGTTTTTGCATTTTACATTTTTGTCATTCAGCAGACACTCCTATCCAGAGCGACTTACAGTAAGTAGTGAATGCATACATTTCATGCAATTTATTATATATATTTTTTTTGTACTGGCCCCCCGTGGGAATCGAACCCACAACCCTGGCGTTGCAAACACCATGCTCTACCAACTGAGCCACTGTTTATCACCTAGTGGCTAATATTGGTGGCTGTGAATATATTTGGTTCAGTGGAAAAGACAGTAGCAGTAGTGTTGGGAAACCAAGGCTTCTGAAGCTTTCACCAAATTGTTCTGAAAAACGGTTCATTACTCTGAGCTTTTAACACAATGCACATCAGTAACATCTGCTGGTCAGCAACTGAACAAAAATATTAACGCACTAATTAACCATTTTATTGAGTTACAGTTCATATGTTTGGCGCCGACAGATGGCCGCCTCGCTTCGCGTTCTTGGTAAACTATGCAGTATTTCTTTTTTTTAATGTATTATTTCTTACACTGTTACCCCAGGAAATCTTAAGTCTTATTACATACAGCCGGGAGGAACTATTGGATATAAGAGCAACGTCAACATTACGACCAGGAATACGACTTTCCTGAAGCGGATCCTCTGTTTTGTCCACCACCCAGGACAATGGATCGGTTCCCAGCCGGCGACCCAAAACAACGGCGCTGCAGAAGGGGCAGACGGAGCGGTCTTCTGGTCAGGCTCCGTAGACAGGCACGTCGCGCACCACTCCCGAGCATACTACTCGCCAATGTCCAGTCTCTTGACAACAAGGTAGACAATTCGAGCAAGGGTTGCCTTCCAGAGAGACATCAGAGATTGTAACATCCTTTGTTTCACGGGAAACATGGCTCACTCGGGATATGTTGTCAGAGTCGGTACAGCCACCTGGTTTCTTCATGCATCGCGCAGACAGAAACAAACATCTCTCTGGTAAGAAGAAGGGCGGGGGTGTATGCCTTATGATTAATGAGACGTGGTGTGATCATAACAACATACAGGAACTCAAGTCATTTTGTTCACCTGACTTAGAATTCCTCACTATCAAATGCCGACCGCATTATCTACCAAGAGAATTAGTTGTGATTATAATCACAGCCGTGTATATCCCCCCCAAGCAGACACCTCGACGTCCCTGAAAGAACTTCATTTGACTCTATGTAAACTGGAAACCACATATCCTGCGGCTGCATTTATTGTAGCTGGGGATTTTAACAAGGCTAATCTGAAAACAAGGTTCCCTAAATTTTATCAGCATATAAAATGCGCGACCAGGGCTGGCAACACCCTGGATCATTGCTACTCTAATTTCCGCGACGCATAGAGAGCCCTCCCTCGCCCTCCTTTCGGGAAATCTGACCACGACTCCATTTTGTTGCTCCCAGCCTATAGACAGAAACTAAAAGAGGAAACGCCCATGATCAGGTCTGTTCAACGCTGGTCCGACCAATCTGATTCCACGCTTCAAGATTCCTTCGATCACGTGGACTGGGATATGTTCCGGATAGCATCGGACAATAACATTGATGTATACGCTGATTCGGTGACCATTAAATCCTTCCTCAACCAGAAACCGTGGATTGATGGCAGCATTCGCGCAAAACTGAAAGTGCAAACCACTGCTTTTAATCAGGGAAAGGCGACCGGAAACAAACAGTGTAGCTATTCCCTCCGCAAGGCAATCAAACAAGCTAAGCGTCAGTATAGAGACAAAGTAGCCTTCCCTGTAGCTCAGTTGGTAGAGAATGGTGTTTGCAACGCCAGGGTTGTGGGTTCGATTCCCACGGGGGGCCAGCACAGGAAAATTTTTTTATGAAATGTATGCATTCACTACTGTAAGTCGCTCTGGATAAGAGCGTCTGCTATATCACTAAAATGTAAAAATGTAAATGTAAGTAGAGTCGCAATTCAACGGCTCAGACACGAGACATATGTGACAGGGTCTACAGTCAATCACGGACTACAAAAAGAAAACAAGCCCCGTCGCGGACACTGATGTCTTGCTCCCAGACAAACTGAACAACTTCTTTGCTTGCTTTGAGGACAATACAGTGCCAGTGACACGGCCCGCTACCAAAACCTGCGGGCTCTCCTTCACCGCGACCAACGTGAGTAAAACATTTAAACGTGTTAACCCTGGCAAGGCTGCAGGCCCAGACGGCATCCCCAGCCGCGTCCTCAGAGCATGCGCAGAACAGCTGGCTGGTGTGTTTACAGACATATTCAATCAAGCCTTATCCCAGTCTGCTGTTCCCACATGCTTCAAGAGGGCCACCATTGTTCCTGTTCCCAAGAAAACTAAGGTAACTGAGCTAAACGACTATCTGATGGGCCGCCCCCAGGTGATGAGGGTAGGAAACAACATCTCCACCCCGCTGATCCTCAACACTGGGGCCCCACAAGGGTGTGTTCTCAGCCCTCTCCTGTACTCCCTGTTCACCCATGACTGTGGTCATGCACGCCTCCAACTCAATCATCAAGTTTGCAGGTGACACTACAGTGGTAGGCTTGATTACCAACAACGACGAGACGGCCTACAGGGAGGAGGTGAGGGCCCTCGGAGTGTGGTGTCAGGAAAATAACCTCTCACTCAACGTCAACAAAACAAAGAGATGATCATGGACTTCAGGAAACAGCAGAGGGGGCACCCCCTATCCACATCGACGGAACAGTAGTGGAGATACTGCATACAGACTCAATCTCTAGCCACTTTAATAATGAATAAATAGATGTAATAAATGTATCACTAGTCACTTAAACAATGCCACTTTATATAATGTTTACATACCCTACATTACTCATCTCATATGTATATACTGTACTAAATACCATCTACTGCACCTTGCCTATGCCGTTCGGCCATCGCTCATCCATATATTTATATGTACATATTCTTATTCACTGCTTTACACTTGTATGTATAAGGTAGTTGTTGTGAAATTGTTAGATTACTTGTTAGATATTACTGCATGGTCGGAACTAGAAGCACAAGCATTTTGCTACACTCACATTAACATCTGCTAACCATGTGACCAATAAAATTTGATTTGATTTGACAATTTAAATTAATTAATTAGGCCCTAATCTATGGATTTCACATGACTGGGCAGGGGCACAGCCATGTGTGGGTCTGGGAGGACATACGTCCACCAATTTGGGAACCTGGCCCAGCCAATCAGAATAATTCTTTCACCACAAAAGGGCTTTATTACAGACAGAAATACTCCTCCGTTTCATCAGCTGTCCGGGTGGCTGGTCTCAGACGATCCCACAGGTGAAGAAGCCAGATGTGGAGGTCCTGGACTGGCGTGGTTACATGTGGTCTGCGGCTGTGAGGCCGGTTGGACGTAATGCCAAATTCTCTAAAACGACGTTGGAGGCAGCTTATGGTCGATACATTAACATTACATTTCATGGCAACAGCTTTGGTGGACATTCCTGCAGTCAGCATGCCAATTGCACGCTCACTCAAAACTTGAGACATCTGTGAAATTGTGTTATTTGACAAAACGGCACATTTTATAGTGGCCTTTTATTGTCCCCAGCACAAGGTGCACCTGTGTAATGATCATTCTGTTTAATCAAATTCTTGATATGCCACACCTGTTAGGTGGATGGATTATCTTGGCAAAGGAGAAATGCTCACTAACAGGGATGTAAACAAGTTTGTGCACAAAATTTGAGAGACATTTTTTTTGTGCGTATGGAACATTTCTGGGATCTTTTATTACAGCTCATGATACATGGGACCAACACTTTACATGTTGCATTTATATTTTTGTTCAGTATATATATATATATATATATATATATATATTACCAGTCAAAAGTTTGGACACACCTACTCATTCAAGGGTTTTTCTTCTTTTTCTTTTACTATTTGTGGTGAAGACATCAAAACTATCAAATAACACATATGGAATCATTTAGTAACCAAAAAAGTGTTAAACAAGTGATAAGAGAATTATCTAATAAAGGTAAATGAATCAATAAACCATGATGAATTATTAGTCATACAGCATGGTTTAATGAATAATCAATGTAATGATCAATGTAGGGATCGATTGGTCTGATTAGTTCCGGAAAGTCCAGGAACCACTGGAGAGGGAAAGAAATGTGTGTGTGCAATTAGTATAGAGAGATAGAGAAGCAGATGGTAAAGGGAGTAAAACTTCAAAGAGTTCCTAACCTTGAAGGAAAGGAACAGGCTGAGCTAGGCAGTGATAACAGTGTGAGAAGTCAATGGGGGTTGCAGGTCACCAACAGATTGTGTGTAAATGCATGTGCGTAAGTAAGCAAGAACTATATAATGATTGTTTTGTTATCCTGACGCCAGAACGTTCTCTGAATAAAGCTACAGAAACCTTTTGCAGAAAGCTGAGTCCTTGCCTAATTATTTTAACCCATTGTCTTACAAACCTTGGGCATTAGTCAAGGCGAATTGATTATTGATTATTATCATCAAGATATAAAATTCCTTTAACAACAAGTCAAAATATATTTTAGATTCTTCAAATTCTTTGAGATTCTTTGCCTTGATTACAGCTTTGCAGACTCTTGGCATTCTCTCAACCAGCTTCACCTGGAATGCTTTTCCAAAAGTCTTGAAGGAGTTCCCACATACGCTGAGCACTTGAAGGCTGCTTTTCCTTCAATCTGTGGTCCAACTCATCCCAAACCATCTTATTTGGGGTTGAGGTCGGGTGATTGTGGAGGCCAGGTCATCTGATGTAGCACTCCATCACTCTCCTTCTGGGTCAAATAGCCCTTACACAGCCTGGAGGTGTTGGGTCATTGTCCTATTGAAAAACAAATTATAGTCCCACTAAGCCAAAACCAGATGGGATGGCGTATCACTGTGGTAGCCATGCTGGTTAAGTGTGCCTTGAATTCAAAATAAATCACAGACAGTGTCACCAGAAAAGCACCATCACACCTCCTCCTCCATGCTTCACAGTGGGAATCACACATGCGGAGATCATCCGTTCACCTACTCTGTGTCTCAAAGACAAGGCGGTTGGAACCAAAAATATCACGTTTGGACTCATCAGATTTCCACCGGTCTAATATCCATTGCTCGTGTTTCTTGGCCCAAGCAAGTCTCTTCTTATTATTGGTGTCCTTTAGTAGTGGTTTCTTTGCAGCAATTTCACCGTGAAAGCCTGATGTTGAGATGTATCTGTTAATTGAACTCTCTGAAGCATTTATCTGGGCTGCAATCTGAGGTGCAGTTAACTCTAAAGAGCTTATCCTCTGCAGCAGAGGTAACTCTGGGTCTTTCCTGTGGCAGTCCTCATGAGAGCCAGTTTCATCATAGCACTTGATGGCTTTTGTGACTGCACTTGAAGAAACTTTCAAAGTTCTTGACATTTTCTGGATTGACTAACCTACATGTCTTGAAGTAATGATGCACTGTCATTTATCTTTGATAATTTGAGCTGTTTTTGCCATAATATGGACTTGGGTCTTTTACCAAATAGGGCTATCTTCTGTGTAAAAACCCTATCTTGTCACAACACAGCTGATTGGCTCAAACTCATTAAGAAGGAAAGAAATTCCCCAAATTAACTTTTAACAAGGCACACCTGTTAATTGAAATGCATTCCATGTGACTACCTCATGAAGCTGGTTGAGAGAATGCCAAGAGTGTGCAAAGCTGTCATCAAGGCAAAGAGTGGCTACTTTGAAGAATCTCAAATATAAAATATATTTTGATTTGTTGAACACTTTTTTTTTGGTTACTACATGATTCCATGTGGGTTATTTCATAGTTTTGATGTCTTCACTATTATTCTACAATGTAGGAAATAGTAAAAATAAAGGAAAACCCTTGAATGAGTAGGTGTGTCCAAACTTTTGACTGGTACTGTATATTTACTGTCGATTTACTGTTTTTAATTTGTTGCTTTTCCTCATCTGTGTTAAAAACAGCTCAGAGATGGGCAAAAATGACAAAATACAGTTACAAATAAAGATCAGTGTATCAAAATAAACGAATAAAATACATGTATTTTGACATTTAATTAAAATACAGAAATCCATGTGCAAGTAGGCGGCCCGAACAGCATCAACATTCTCAGTAACGTTTACAGAAACGTTTTTACTTGCTATGACTATGACATGTTGTTGTTTATCTACCTTAAGATGAACGCACTGACTGTAAGTCACTCTGGATAAGAATGTCTGCTAAATTACCACATTGTAAATGTATATGTGAAAATGAATGTACCAAAATGAACTGCAAAGCACACTGGGTATTATTATTGGCCTTGTTTCAGGGTCATATCTAGATGGGATACTGCTTAACATGGGATATATTCTCCTAACCTGCTGTGTTAATTCTCCTAACCTGCTGTGTTAATTCTCCTAACCTGCTGTGTTAATTCTCCTAACCTGCTGTGTTTATTCTCCTAACCTGCTGTGTTAATTCTCCTAACCTGCTGTGTTTATTCTCCTAACCTGCTGCCTGTGTTAATTCTCCTAACCTGCTGTGTTAATTCTCCTAACCTGCTGTGTTTATTCTCCTAACCTGCTGTGTTTATTCTCCTAACCTGCTGTGTTAATTCTCCTAACCTGCTGTGTTTATTCTCCTAACCTGCTGCCTGTGTTAATTCTCCTAACCTGCTACGAAAAGTACATTTTGAAATGTCCCTTCTTGACAAAATCTTTCTTCGTTAGAATAATACTCAGCATGCTTTGGAATTGTCCATTTGTACATTTATATTTAGTTACTTTAGCAGACACTCATAAAACCATAGTGACATCAGACTACTGAGGCAGGGTGAAAGGCGGCCACGAAATGGTGAACAGCTATAAAACATTTAAAAAATGTTTTATGAAGGCACTGCATTTAAACACTGCGTATAACAAACATTAGGTACACCTTCCTAATATTGAGTTGCGCCCCCCCCCCCCCCTCCCCTTTTGCCCCCAGAACAGGCTCAATTCGAGGTGTTGAATGCGCTCCTCAGGGATGCTGGCCCATGTTGACTCCAATGCTTCCAACAGTTGTGTCAAGATGGCTGGATGTCCTTTGGGTGGTGGACCATTCTTGATACACACGGGAAACTGTTGAGCGTGAAAAACTCAGCAGCGTTGCAGTTCTTGACACAAACTGGTGTTCCTGGCACCTACTACAATACCCCATTCAAAGGCACTTAAAAAAATGTTCTTGCCCATTCACCCTTTGAATGGCACACATACACAATCCATGTCTCAATTGTCTCAAGACTTTAAAATCCTTCTTTAACCCGTCTCCTCCCCTTCATCTACACTGATTGAAGTGGATTTAACAAGTGACCTCAATAAGGGATATAGACTGGTTAAATAGACTCAACAGACTGGTAAAATAGACTATACAGACTGGTAAAATAGACTATACAGACTGGTAAAATAGACTATACAGACTGGTAAAATAGACTCAATAGACTGGTTAAATAGACTATACAGACTGGTAAAATAGACTATGCAGACTGGTAAAATACACTCAATAGACTGGTAAAATAAAGATACAAAATAAAACACATTTAGTGGAATGACACACATTTTACTTATCAATCACATCTAGAATTATCTGCCTGTTAAAGCTCAGAGGTAAAAACATTTCATGTTATAATCCTACAAGGCTTTCATGCTCAACTGTATGTTTTATACTCACCTGTAGGTTGACTTTCACTGCTCATATGACATCTGGCAGTGTGTCTGTGGGCACTGTGGGCATGATACCATGGCAGTGTGTCTGTGGGCACTGTGGGCATGATACCATGGCAGTGTGTCTGTGGGCATGATACCATGTCATTAGTTGTAGTGGACCGTGAGGAGACAGGGATCTGGTGTCAGATGGAGGGAGTCGTGACCAGAAACGTCTCCTCCAACTCACCTTTTGAACTGCGGAGAGTGTGGAGACAATGTCACGTGTAGATTTGCATCTGCCTCAAAACAGGAAATGCGCCAACTGTAACCCACCAGGAGGTTTCAACCTGTTTCCTGTAAGTTTCTAGCCAGGGTGCTAGTCTGCTTCTGCTAACATCCCCACTCCTTGTTCTCCATTTGACAGCAGAAACAGACTGCTACCCAGGCTAGTAAGACTCTTATATTTTCAAACTTTTGCAATTCATCAGTCATAGAGCACAGTACACATCAAAAAGAAAATACATACAAAGTGTTTTTTCTCACACTTTCTTACCTATTATATTAACATAGTAATGTTTGTGCTCTTTTTTTGCCTACTTATTGCCTTTATTGAACATTCTTTATTTTATATTGTTACTGACGAGTACTTACTTGAGAGCTCAAATATGCATTTCATAGTTAGCCTGGGTACCAGTATGTTTGAGTTATCATGCCATTCCTTGTCATTATTTATTGTGGATCCCCATTAGTTCCTGCCAAGGCAGCAGCTACTCTTCCTGGGGTTTATTATGGATCCCCATTAGTTCCTGCCAAGGCAGCAGCTACTCTTTCTGAGGTTTATTATGGATCCCCATTAGTTCCTGTCAAGGCAGCAGCTACTCTTCCTGGGGTTTATTATGGATCTCCATTAGTTCCTGTCAAAGCAGCAGCTACTCTTTCTGAGGTTTATTATGGATCCCCATTAGTTCCTGTCAAGGCAGCAGCTACTCTTCCTGGGGTTTATTATGGATCCCCATTAGTTCCTGTCAAGGCAGCAGCTACTCTTCCTGGGGTGTATTATGGATCCCCATTAGTTCCTGCCAAGGCAGCAGCTACTCATCCTGGGGTTTATTATGGATCCCCATTAGTTCCTGCCAAGGCAGCAACTACTCTTCCTGGGGTTTATTATGGATCCCCATTAGTTCCTGCCAAGGCAGCAGCTACTCTTTCTGGGGTTTATTATGGATCCCCATTAGTTCCTGCCAAGGCAGCAGCTTCTCTTCCTGGGGTTTATTATGGATCCCCATTAGTTCCTGCCAAGGCAGCAGCTACTCTTCCTGGGGTTTATTATGGATCCCCATTAGTTCCTGCCAAGGCAGCAGCTACTCTTCCTGGGGTTTATTATGGATCCTCATTAGTTCCTGCCAAGGCAGCAGCTACTCTTCCTGGGGTTTATTATGGATCCCCATTAGTTCCTGCCAAGGCAGCAGCTACTCTTTCTGAGGTTTATTATGGATCCCCATTAGTTCCTGCCAAGGCAGCAGCTACTCTTTCTGAGGTTTATTATGGATCCCCATTAGTTCCTGCCAAGGCAGCAGCTACTCTTCCTGGGGTTTATTATGGATCCTCATTACTTCCTGCCAAGGCAGCAGCTACTCTTCCTGGGGTTTATTATGGATCCTCATTACTTCCTGCCAAGGCAGCAGCTACTCTTCCTGGGGTTTATTATGGATCCCCATTAGTTCCTGCCAAGGCAGCAGCTACTCTTCCTGGGGTTTATTATGGATCC
This sequence comes from Salmo salar, assembly GCF_965601325.2. Taxonomy (NCBI): domain Eukaryota; kingdom Metazoa; phylum Chordata; class Actinopteri; order Salmoniformes; family Salmonidae; genus Salmo; species Salmo salar. The sequence goes on along the minus strand of NC_138294.1, from coordinate 90,613,373 downwards.
CCATTAGTTCCTGCCAAGGCAGCAGCTACTCTTCCTGGGGTTTATTATGGATCCCCATTAGTTCCTGCCAAGGCAGCAGCTACTCTTCCTGGGGTTTATTATGGATCCTCATTAGTTCCTGCCAAGGCAGCAGCTACTCTTCCTGGGGTTTATTATGGATCCTCATTAGTTCCTGCCAAGGCAGCAGCTACTCTTCCTGGGGTTTATTATGGATCCCCATTAGTTCCTGCCAAGGCAGCAGCTACTCTTCCTGCGGTTTATTATGGATCCCCATTAGTTCCTGCCAAGGCAGCAGCTACTCTTCCTGGGGTTTATTATGGATCCCCATTAGTTCCTGCCAAGGCAGCAGCTACTCCTCCTGGGGTTTATTATGGATCCTCATTAGTTCCTGCCAAGGCAGCAGCTACTCCTCCTGGGGTTTATTATGGATCCTCATTAGTTCCTGTCAAGGCAGCAGCTACTCCTCCTGGGGTTTATTATGGATCCTCATTAGTTCCTGTCAAGGCAGCAGCTACTCTTCCTGGGGTTTATTATGGATCCCCATTAGTTCCTGCCAAGGCAGCAGCTACTCTTCCTGGGGTTTGTTATGGATCCCCATTAGTTCCTGCCAAGGCAGCAGCTACTCTTCCTGGGGTTTATGTCTACTCATGTTGGGATCCAGAAAAATTAAGGCAGTTTTACATTCTAAAAACATTCAGAACAGATTCGGTGTTGTTTAGAATGCTGTACGGTGCTGTTTAGAATGCTGTACGGTGTTGTTTAGAATGCTGTACGGTGCTGTTTAGAATGCTGTACGGTGCTGTTTAGAATGCTGTACGGTGCTGTTTAGAATGCTGTACGGTGCTGTTTAGAATGCTGTACGGTGCTGTTTAGAATGCTGTACGGTGTTGTTTAGAATGCTGTACGGTGTTGTTTAGAATGCTGTACGGTGTTGTTTAGAATGCTGTACGGTGTTGTTTAGAATGCTGTACGGTGTTGTTTAGAATGCTGTACGGTGTTGTTTAGAATGCTGTACGGTGTTGTTTAGAATGCTGTACGGTGTTGTTTAGAATGCTGTACGGTGTTGTTTAGAATGCTGTACGGTGTTGTTTAGAATGCTGTACGGTGTTGTTTAGAATGCTGTACGGTGCTGTTTAGAATGCTGTACGGTGCTGTTTAGAATGCTGTACGGTGTTGTTTAGAATGCTGTACGGTGCTGTTTAGAATGCTGTACGGTGCTGTTTAGAATGCTGTACGGTGCTGTTTAGAATGCTGTACGGTGCTGTTTAGAATGCTGTACGGTGCTGTTTAGAATGCTGTACGGTGCTGTTTAGAATGCTGTACGGTGCTGTTTAGAATGCTGTACGGTGCTGTTTAGAATGCTGTACGGTGCTGTTTAGAATGCTGTACGGTGTTGTTTAGAATGCTGTACGGTGTTGTTTAGAATGCTGTACGGTGCTGTTTAGAATGCTGTACGGTGTTGTTTAGAATGCTGTACGGTGCTGTTTAGAATGCTGTACGGTGCTGTTTAGAATGCTGTACGGTGCTGTTTAGAATGCTGTACGGTGCTGTTTAGAATGCTGTACGATGCTGTTTAGAATGCTGTTCGGTGAGTGTATTCTAGAGCAGATGGTGGTAACAAACTGTAGCATACCACACAGTATGTGGGGGGAGTGTGGTTGTGATGGAAGATGGGGTGGGTGCTTTTGTGATTAGAAAAGTGTGGTGAGTTAAATGAGTGAAAAATGAAAATGGTTTCAAATGCCAGAGCCCATGTGTGTCTGAGACCAGGAGTTGTGACAGAGTTTGCAATGTTGTGCAGGATGATAGATGTAATCTACAGGATGATAGATGTAATCTACAGGATGATAGATGTAATCTACAGGATGATAGATGTAATCTACTCCTCCATTAGGATGATAGATGTAATCTACAGGATGATAGATGTAATCTACACCTCCATTAGGATGAAAGATGATGGATGTAATCTACTCCTCCATTAGGATGATAGATGTAATCTACAGGATGATAGATGTAATCTACACCTCCATTAGGATGATAGATGTAATCTACAGGATGATAGATGTATTCTACAGGATGATAGATGTAATCTACAGGATGATAGATGTAATCTACACCTCCATTAGGATGATAGATGTATTCTACAGGATGATATATGTATTCTACAGGATGATAGATGTAATCTACAGGATGATAGATGTAATCTACACCTCCATTAGGATGATAGATGTAATCTACAGGATGATAGATGTAATCTACACCTCCGTTAGGATAACAAGATTGGCTTGTGGCCAGCAAATAAAACATTTGTTTTGTGAACTAAAAACACCAGACAATCATAACATTCTAGTACACAGTACACATTGCATAAACATTATTTTGTAAACTTCAAGGAGTTGGTTGGCCAGGTTGAAGTTCTGGCCTTAGGCCTTGATTTTGTTTTCAGTTGTGGAGTTGATCAGCTCTCTGAGGTAACCGAAAGTGACAGGAAACCTGTATATCCTCAACACGGTCGATAAGGTTTTTTGTGCAAAGCTTATTTAGCAGAATCCCAGTGAAACTTAAATCCTACACTGTGTGTGTGTGTGTGTGTGTGATGTCTCTGTGTGTGTGATGTGTGTGTGTGTGTGTGTGTGTGTGTGTGTGTGTGTGTGTGTGTGTGATCTGTGTGTGTGTGATGTCTCTGTGTGTGTGTGTGTGTGTGCCTGTGAAGGACTGTGCGTGATGATTGGCACCTTAGGAAGTTGAGTAGAACTACCCCGTGACATGAACTACGTTTAGGAAGTTGAGTAGAACTACCCCGTGAAATGAACTACGTTTAGGAAGTTGAGTAGAACTACCCCGTGACATGAACTACGTTTAGGAAGTTGAGTAGAACTACCCCGTGACATGAACTACGTTTAGGAAGTTGAGTAGAACTACCCCGTGACATGAACTACGTTTAATTGGTTGTTTTTGCATGTATGTAAATCTATTGCCACAGCAAATCTTATGAACAGATACAAACGTGTACTTGTTTAGAATGTTACTAGCTCTGTAGGTATGAAAACATATTTTTATTTATTTTTTAAACGAGGGCTAGATTAAATCCGGGAAAGATCAGCTTTATAGCGTGTTTGACATGTAAAGGTCGTTTCTGATTTACTTGACACATGCAGCATTATACTGTGAACGATGTCTCCACGAATGACTTGACACATGCAGGAACATTGCCTTTTAAATGTCAATCACGTTATAACACGGACCTTCCAGCACTCCCTGATTGAATCTAGGCGGCAGCCTTTAAAATCTATGTCATGTAAAGACCATCCACATCCATTTAGAGCTTATATGACCCTTCATATGCCCCAAGAGCATAGATTAATTTGCTTTAAAAAAATCATATAACCTACATCTTCTTTCTGTGCCCAAAAGCTAATGGAAGAACACATTCCACATTGCGAAAAGGTTTTTCCTGGGCAGGGACTATAGCAGGGATTTGTGGGGGCTGGCAGACTTCTGAGGGGTAGGGAAGGGTATCCTGAAGGGGCGGGGAAGAGCAGGCAGACATGAAAGGGCCAGAGTTGTTTTTGGGGATGGATTGGTTGGGGTTGCTTGGGGGGGGGGGGGGGGGAGAAGGTGGGGTGGGGGCTGTCTGGCTGGTTTCTGAGGGGTTGATGTGGGTGCTGGCAGGGTTCTGTATGCCTAGGACAACAAAGTGGTAAACATAAATATTGGACAAGTAGGAAAGTCACATTACTAGTTTTAAAGATATACAGTACCAGTTAAAAGTTTGGACACACCTACTCATTCAAGGATTTTTCCTTATTTGTACTATTTTATACATTGTACAATAATAGTGAAGACATCAAAACTATGAAACAACACATATGGAATCATGTAGTAACCAAAAAAGTGTCAAACAAATCAAAATATATTTTATATTTGAGATTCTTTAAAGTAGCCACTCTTTGCCTTGATGACAGCTTTGCACACTCTTGGCATTCTCTCAACCAGCTTCATGAGGTAGTCACCTGGAATGCATTTCAATGAACAGGTGTGCTTTGTTAAAAGTTCATTTATGGAACTTCTTTCCTTTTATTATACACCAGCCCGAGAGGCTCCTATTTACATTGACAAGCATACGAGGAACCTTTTAATTATACACCAGCCTGCGATTGTGTTAATAAGATGAAAATATATTTATATATCTATCAGCCAGCTAAGATACAGCTTGCTATATTAGCTCATTGCCCCAGAGAAAATAGCTAAGCAGTTAGTAAAAATAGTAGCTGTACTTGCTATAACATGTAACATTAGCTAGTTAGACGATTAAAAACATTAGCTAACTAGCTAAACAGCCAGCAAAGATGCAGCTAGCCAGCTAAGATGTATAGCTTGCTATTTTAGCTCATTGTTCCAGAGAAAATAGCTAGCTAAGCAGTTAGTAAAAGTAGTAGCTGTACGTGCTGCATTATGTAGTTAGATAAAAAGCATTAGCTAAATAGCCAGCCAATCTACAGCTAGCTAGCAAGCAAGCTAAGGTAGCTCTTTTGAAAAGATAACTAACCAGCAAAGTAGTTAATCTCATTTAGAGAGTGCCTTTAGAAAGTACTCCCATGTAACGCAGCAGTTTAAGGCACTGCATCTCAGTGCTAGAGGCGTCACTACAGACCCTGGTTTGATTCCAGGCTGTATCACAACTTGCCGTGATCGGGAGTCCCATAGGGTGGTACACAATTGGCCCAGCGTCGTCCAGGTTAGGGTTTAGCCAGGGTAGGCCGTCATTGTAAATAAAATATAAAAAAGTATTCATACCCCTTGACTTATTCCACATTTTGTTGTGTTACAGCCTGAATTCAAAATGGATCAAATAGATTCTAGAAAACTTTTGAAAAATGAAATACAGAAATATCTAATTTACATAAGTATTCACACCCTTGAGTCAATACTTTGTAGAAGCACCTTTCACAGCGATTAGAGCTGTGAGTCTTTTGGGGTAAGTCTCTAAGAGCTTTCCACACCTGGATTGTGCAACATTTGCCCATTATTATTTTCAAAATTCTTCAAGTTGGTTGTTGATCATTGCCAGACAAACATCTACTTCAAGTAGATTTAAGTCAAAACTGTAACTCAGCCACTCAGGAAATGTCTATCTTCTTGGTAAGCAACGCCAGTGTAGATTTGTCCTTGTGTTTTAGGTTATTGTCCTGCTGAAATGTGAATTCATCTCCCAGTGTCTGGTGGAAAGCAGACTGAACCAGGTTTTCCTCTAGGATTTTGCCTGTGCTTAGCGCCATTCCATACATTTTTTTATCCTGAAAAACTCCCCAGTCCTTAATGACTTCAAGCATACCCATAACATAATGCAGCCACCACTATGCTTAAAAAATGAAGAGTGGGACTCAGTAATGTGTTGTATTGGATTTGACCCAAACATAACACTTTGTATTCAAGACAAAAAGTTAATTGCATTGCCAGAGTATTACTTTAGTGCCTTGTTGCAAACAGGATGCATGTTTTGGAATATTTGTATTCTGTACAGTCTTCTTTCTTTTCACTCTGTCATTTAGGTTAGTATTGTGGAGTAACTACAATGTTGTTGATCCATCCTCAGTTTTCTCGTATCACAGCCATTAAACTCTGCAACTGTTTTAAAGTCACCATTGGTCTCATGGTGAAATCCCTGAGCGGTTTCTTTCCTCTCCGGCAACTGAGGAAGGACGCCTGTATCTTTGTAGTGACTGGGTGTATTGATACACCATCCAAAGTGTAATTAATAACTTCACCATGCTCAAAGGGATATTCAATGTGTGCTTGTTTTATTTATACCCATCTACCAATAGGTGCCCTTCTTTGCGAGGCTTTGGAAAACCTCCCTGGTCTTTGTGGTTGAATCTGTGTTTGAAATTCACTGCTCGACTGAGGGACCTTACAGATAATTATATGTGTGGGGTACAGAGATGAGGTAATCATTAAACATTCATGTTTAACACTATTTTTGCACACAATGAGTCCACGCAACTTATTATTTGACTTGTTAAGCACATGTGTTCTCCTGAACTTATTTAGGCTTGCCTTAAATTTAAGGATATGCCCCTTTTTTTCAATTTTTCGTCTAAAATGTCATACCCAAATCTAACTGCCTGTAGCTCAGGCCCTGAAGCAAGAATATGCATATTCTTGGTACCATTTGAAAGGAAGCACTTTGAAGTTTGTGGAAATGTGAAAGGAATGTAGTAGAATATAACACAATAGATCTGGTAAAAGATAAATCAAAGAAAAAAAACAACTGTTCTTTTGTATTTTTTTTATACCGTCATCTTTGAAATGCAAGAGAAAGGCCATGATGTATTATTCCAGCCCAGGTGCAATTTAGATTTTGGCCACTAGATGGCATCAGTGTATGTGCAAAGTTTTAGACTGATCCAATGAACCATTGCATTTCTGTTCAAAGTTTTGTATCAAGACTGCCCAAATGTGCCTAATTTGTTTATTAATAACTTTTCATGTTCAAAATTGTGCACTCTCCTCAAACAATAGCATGGTATTCTTTCACTGTAACAGCTACTGTAAATTGGACAGTGCAGTTAGATTAACAAGAATTTAATCTTTCTGCCCATATCAGATATGTCTATGTCCTGGGAAATGTTCTTGTTACTTACAACCTCATGCTAATCTCATTAGCCTACGTTAGCTCAATCATCCCGTGGACGGGACACCAATCCCGAATAGGTTTTTAACAAAAGGGGTTGAATACTTATTGACTCAAGACATTTCACCTTTTCGTTTTTTATTCATTTGTAAAAACATAACCCATAATGTTGAAGTAGAATTATTGTGTGTAGCCCAGTGACACAATCTAAATTTAATAAATTCTAAATTCAGGCTGTAACACAACAAAATGTGAAAAAGTCAAGGGGTGTGAATACTTTATGAAGGCGCAGTATGTCAGCCAGTATAATTTGGAAATAGTCTTGCCATTTTAGTGTTTTATATATTAGCCAGTATAATAAAGACATTTTATTGCCATTTTGTGTAGTTTTTTTGTTGTTGCTTTCCTTTGTGATGTGCTAACGTTAGCTAGCTCTGATGGTCACTACCAAAGATTTGTATAACTAACCGAAGATAGACCACATCCTGTCATTTCCAATGAATGAACCATAGTGGGCAGAACAAGCAAGGAGGTGGGGAGAGCTATTTTAATTTGATTGGCTGATGAGGAAGAATGAACGGAGTTGCTTAAACAGTCTCCTCCCAGGCACCATACAAGTCACTTGTGCAACTCAATAGGTTCTTATTGGACAATTTACCTGTATGAAATATAATTATAGTATTCCCCAAAATGTCTTCAAATGTTCATAGTTATGTATACTGAACAAAAATATAAACGCAACATGCATCAACTTCAAAGATTTTACTGAGTTACAGTTCATATAAGAAAATTAGTCAATTGAAATCAATTCATTAGGCCCTAATCTATGGATTTCACATGACTGGGCAGGGGCGCTGCCTTGGGTGGGCCTGGGAGGGCATATGCCCACACACTGGGGAGCCAGGCCCAGCCAATCAGAATGAGGTTTTCCCCACAAAAGGGCTTTATTACAGACAGAGATACTCCTCCGTTTCATCAGCTGTCCAGGTGGCTGGTCTCAGACGATCCCGCAGGTGAAGAAGCCGGATGTGGAGGTCCTGGGCTGGCATGGTTACACGTGGTCTGCGGCTGTGAGGCCAGTTGGACGTACTGCCATCTTCTCTAAAATGATGTTGGGGCGGCTTATGGTAGAGAAATTAACATTAAATTCTCTGGCAACAGCTCTGGTGGACATTCCTGCAGTCGGCATGCTAATTGCACGCTCCCTCAAAACTTGACACATCTGTGGCATTGTCTTGTCTGACAAAACTGCACATTTTACAGTGGCCTTTTATTGGCCCCAGCACAAGGTGCACCTGTGTAATGATCATGCTGTTTAATCAGCTTCTTGCTATGCCACACCTGTCAGGTGGATGGATTATCTTGGCAAAGGAGAAATGCTCACTAATAGAGATGTAAATAAATTTGTTCACAAAATTGGAGAGAAAGAAGCTTTTTTGTGCGTATTTAACATTTCTATGATCTTTTTATATCAGCTCATGAAACATGGGACAAACACTTTACATGTTGCATTTATATTTTTGTTCAGTATAGAATACACAACCTCATGAGTCAGGTGTACCAGATAGTATGGAGATGTTAAATGATTCACAGAATTGTGGTAAGATTGTGCCCAAAAAGCTGTCAGAATCATTGACTTTCTGAAGATGTTATGATCAATAATTGCAATATTTCACCTTTTTTTAAACTTGTAAAATGGATATGTACATGTGAATAGTCGTGGATGTGAGCTGATTAAAATGATGGTCCTTCATCTAGCTCTGACTTTTCTAGTGGCAAAAATTTCCAAACTCTGTTAAGCACATCATTTGTATATGCCTTAAACCTGTCCATTTCCACAGTCTGTTTTTCTCTCGTAAGAAGAAGCTAGTGTTTCTCCCTCATGTTTTTTTTTTAGTAACTTGGTTACGCGGCCAAAGATAAAAGAGTGACCAGTTTTTTTTTTGGGGGGGGGGGGGGGGGGGGCTCCATCCTATCATTTTCCGTATCTTTCAAAGGCACAGCTGTGTGTAGATATGAAGAGAACAGAGGCTAGCAGCGACAATTCTATCAGCAGAAAGGACTAAAGGACTTCCCTGTGGCTCAGTTGGTAGAGCATGGTGTGTGCAACGCCAGGGTTGTGGGTTCGATTCCCACGGGGGGCCAGTACAAAGAAATTATTTAAAAAATTAAAATGCATGAAATGTATGTATTCACTACTGTATGTTGCTCTGGATAAGATGAAAATATATTGTCATTAATAATATTCTAACACAACTGCCGTTATCACTTGTTTGTACGCTATGTTTCCACCAAGCTCTCTCACACACCTCTCTGAACTGCCACATACACTAAAGTGGTTGTATTTTCCTATAGAGGCTGAGACCCGACTCTTGTTTGTTAGGCTCTTGATTATTGCACCTGTTGTGCGATTGTTAACCAGCTTGTTTTGTCCAATCAATTGAATTTACCCACAGGTGGACTCCAATCAAGTTGTAGAAACATCTCAAGGATGATCAACGGAAACAGGATGCACCTGAGCTCAATTTGAAGTCTCATAGCAAAGGGTCTGAATACTTATGTAAATAAGGTATTTCTGTTTTTTTTTTATTTTTTTAATCCATTTGCAAAAATGTCTAAAAAACATGTTTACGCTTGGTCATTATTGAGTATTGTGTGTTTTTTCATCAATTTTAGAATAAGGCTGTAACGTAACAAAATGTGGAAAAAGTTTAGGGGTTTGAATACTTTCCAAAGGCACTGTATGTATAAATCTGGCACACCTGGATCACTTGATTGTGTTTTCTACATCACTATGAACATTTTAAAGATATTTTTAGCCATACTACAAAATTATATTTCATACAGGTATGATCATGTCAAATTATTTAATAAGACCCCATTAAGCAGTTTGGCAGCCATATTGGGTTAATGTGTGAATTCTATGATGGCCCTGTATCTACACATCTTTTTTAAACCGTTTTTCTAGTTGTGTGGGTGCAATCTGATGCCTCTTATCAGCCAAGTTACAATCCAAAATCATAGCTGCCCTATTATATGGTATTCTATGGCTAAGCTTTCAACAATGACACGATATTGGCGATTTTTAAAGGTGCAATGTTACTTTTTGGGCTACCTGAAATTCACACGTGAGTTGTAGATCTGTCATTCTTATTTAACAGCCATTCTAAGAAGCGGTAGATCTGTTTTATGTGTGCTATTTCTAGAGCCATTTAGCATTTTAATAACACATTTCATGCAATTCTACCCATTCTGCCATGGGGCAGAATTTTTTTTTTGCAGTTTAAAAAAGATTTTCTGCAATTCTACCCATTTTGCCATTGGGTGAAGAGAGATCTTTGTGGTTTTAAAGCAAATTTACTGCAATTCTATACATTTTGCCATGACTTATGCGATGTTAATGATATCTGAGTGAGAATGACTAACAAAATCAATGTGGGCCCCCTGGAGGTCAGGCCCCCTGGAGGTCAGGGCCCCCTGGAGGTCAGGCCCCCTGGAGGTCAGGGCCCCCTGGAGGTCAGGCCCCCTGGAGGTCAGGGCCCCCTGGAGGTCAGGCCCCCTGGAGGTCAGGGCCCCCTGGAGGTCAGGCCCCCTGGAGGTCAGGGCCCCCTGGAGGTCAGGCCCCCTGGAGGTCAGCCCCCCTGGAGGTCAGGCCCCCTGGAGGTCAGGGCCCCCTGGAGGTCAGGGCCCCCTGGAGGTCAGGCCCCCTGGAGGTCAGGCCCCCTGGAGGTCAGGCCCCCTGGAGGTCAGGGCCCTTGGGCACGTGCCCTGCATGTCCAGTCAGTATTCGGCCATGTTTACTACTAGTTTAGATAACTGGCTAGACTAACTACCAATTTAAAAAAAATTCACTGACATGGCTAATTGAGTGATTGTCAATGATGACAAAACAAGAAAAAAACTGATGCACAACCACATTTCGAATGTACACCTTGTGTATTCTACTACTCTAACAACAATACATTGAGACCCCGACTAAATTTCGATTGTGCTGAGTCGTGGGGCTACTGGGCAAAGTCCCGTTACAAGGCAGCAGGGCCCCCCTAGCGGCAGGCGACCGTTTATGCCTGGAGCCGGACCTGCTGCCTTTTTGCCAAAATGACCAAGAGGCACAGATTATTACTTTTTTAGTTGCGAAGAGGCACTCCTGCTCCTCCCTCCCCGATTTCGCCCGAAGATTCGCCAACCCGGAAGTGAATTTACCTTGGTCCTCGGAAGAAGACATTTGAGTGAGAAATAAGTATCGCAGAAACGTGATGGTTTGAAGCCGAAGGGCGTCTAAATTGTAGTATTATTATTCATTGTGTTTTATCAAAATGTCCAAACTACAGCTGTTGAATGTGTTTATCACCGAGCGGCTAATATCTGCGGCTGTTGATATATTTGGTTCGTCGGAAAAGACGTTAGCAGAGTACCAGGAGCGGCTAACAACAGCGGCATTTGAGATATTTGTCGTGGTGGAAAAGACGATCGCAGAGTTTCAGGGAGAAAACGATCGTCTACGGGATCTTCTTCTGGGTCATTTTGGTGCAGGTTTGTTGCGATTTAAAAAAAAAAAAATCACGTTACTGATTTAACGTAAGGTTATTCAACATTTGATTACTGAATCACACTATTTATTGGCCAGCCTAATCTGTTCCACTGCCATCATGTTCCCACTAGGGTCTCGGTCTTTATCACCTAACGTTTTGGAACAAACATTTTAGTCATTTTAGCAGACGCTCTTATCCAGAGCGACTTACAGTAGTGAATGCATAGATTTCATTAAAAAAAATTCTTCCGTACTGGTCCCCCGTGGGAAGCGAACCCACAACCCTGGCGTTGCAAACACCATGCTCTACCAACTGAGCCACACGGGACCCATGCCTCTGTGAGATGAAGAATAAGGAATCAGCTCGGCTCTATTCCTTACATTTTTATCTGCACTGTTCGATAACTTTTGGCAAATGAACGAGGTCCAGGTATCAAGTATTAGAATGTGGGATATTTAGCCAATATTTTGTCGTTACATGTCGATAATGATAAAGAGCCTATGATGATAATATAAGATTTCACCCAAATAAGTTACATCGCGCTTTATTAATTGCCGTACAGAACCGTGCACGTCAGTGGTCACAAACCTTTTCTGAGTCGAGAACACTTCGACTTTTTTTCTTTCTTTCTATTAAAACATGAATAAAAATAAAAACGTAAACCTGTGCAACATTAACCAATTAAAAACTGTTATGTAGCAATGAGGTTTGTGCAGTAGGTTATAGGTCCAAAATATTATCACTGCATATTGGCTATAATTGAATTACCCTGCTAATGTTGTTCTTCTCAGACCATTTTGAAATTATATATATATATAAACTAATGGATCATTTGTTTTATTACTTGTGATGCACAGCTAAATGAGCATAATCATTTGCTTCTTTTTTTACTGGACTGATGGCCTGCATCTGATGATCAGTCTGAGGGAGTGAGCAGCGGTGAGACTGCCTCATTGTCCCCTATTCTGAGTGGAGGGACGGTCAGTCTTTCAGCTGATGAAGTCGCACTGCGTTATTTCTGCCTTTACACACCAATTCATGTTGTTACTCCTATGACCAGAGAGAAAGCAAAACTGATTCCTTGATATTAAAAAAAGACATGCTACTAATAATAATAACGGCAGTTTATGGGAACAGTTTGCTGTAGTCATTCATTACAGCTGCAGTGCTGGTTGTAGTGTGAGTGGAAGTAGGGAGAAAGTGCATTTTATGGCTTATAAAGGTGTTGAACAAAGTGTTGACATTGCTGAATCCGGCTGCTGCTGCTGAATCCGGGCTGCTGAATCAAGTGTATCTACTGCCAACAGCGCGAAAAACAAATAACAAAATCAGAACGCAAGGCTTTATCGTTACAGAAATGTTTGGTGGTCGACCAGCCGATCGCGGTGACCGCTGGTGTACGTGAACAGAACCCGTTGGACGTGTCTCAATCCGCTGAATCGGCACTAGAGTGGTATTTGTGAGACAAGGATGGATCTTTCTAGCGCAGTGGTTCCCAAACTTTTTATAGTCCCGGTCCCCTTCAAACATTCAACCACCAACAGCGTACCCCCTCTAGCACCAGGGTCAGAGCGCTCTCAGATGTGTTTTTTTTGCCATCATTGTAAGTCTGCCACAGACACACTATACGATACAGTTATTAAACATAAGAATGAGTGTGATTTTTTTTTTTTGTCACAACCCGGCTCGTGGGAAGTGACAAAGAGCTCTTATAGGACCAGGGCACATATAATAATAATAATAATCAATAATTTTGCTCTTTATTTAACCATCTTACATATAAAACCTTATTTGTTAATTGAAAATTGTGAATAACTCACCACAGGTTAATGAGAAGGGTGTGCTTGAAAGGATGCACATAACTCTGCAATGTTGGGTTGTATTGGAGAGAGTCTCAGTCTTAAATCATTTTCCACACAGTCAGTGCCTGTATTTAGTTTTCATGCTAATGAGGGCCGAGAATTCACTCTCACATAGGTACCTGGTTGCAAAGAGCATCAGCGTCTTAGCGCGATTTGCCAAGGCCGGATACTCTGAGCGCAGCCCAATCCAGAAATCTGTCAGTGGCTTCTGATTAAATTCAATTTTCACAGAACCGCTTGCTGCAATTTCGATGAGGCTCTCTTGTTCAGATATCGGTAAGTGGACTAGAGCCAGGGCATGAAAGGGATAACGAATCCAGTTGTTTGTCATCCGTTTCGGGAAAGTACCTCCGTAATTGTGGACCGAGCTCAGTCAGGTGCTTTGCTATATCACATTTGACATTGTCCGTAAGCTTGTTCATTTGCTCACAAAAAAATCATACAATGATAGAAAGACCTGTGTGTTGTCCTTGTTAATGCAGACAGAAAAGAGCTCCAACTTTTTAATCATAGATTCAGATCATTCAGGTGAGAAAAAACATCACCCAGATAGGCCAGTCATGTGGGAAACTCATCTGACCGCTTGCACGATGACAAGTGAAAAATTATGGTCAGTAACGCATCTCTCAATTAAAAAAAAAAAAAACGTGTCAAAATTTTACCCCTTGTATGTTGTAAAAGCGTTACATTGTCGCTGCCCATATCAGTTCATAGTACAGAAAATACACGAGAGTTCAGGGGCCTTGCTTTAACAAAGTTAACCATTTTCAGTGTCCAAAAAGTCTTTCAAGCTGTCAGGCATTCCCTTGGCAGCAGGAGCCTCTCGGTGGATGCTGCAGTGGACCCCAAGTGGCGTCGGGAGAAACTGCTTGCACGCTTTGTTACCACTCCACTATGTCTCCCTGTCATGGCTTTTGCGCCATCAGTACAGATACCAACACATCTTGACCACCAAAGTCCATTTGATGTCACAAAGCTGTCCAGTACTTTAAAAATATCCTCATGTTGTCCTGGTTTGCAGAAGAGGATATCTTCCTTAATTGACCCCCCCCCCCCCCCCCCCCATAAACGTAACAGACATATCCCAGGAGCTGTGCCAGGCCCGCCACATCTGTTGACTCATCCAGCTGTAACGCATAGAATTCACTGGCTTGTATGCAAAGCAGTAATTGTTTCAAAACTTCTCCTGCCATGTCACTGATGCGTCGTGAAACAGTGTTGTTTGATAAAGACATTGTCTGTGTACAGTTTGTTTGTTGTTGTTGACCTTTTCTCCCAGCCTTGTCCCAGTCATATCTGTGGCAGCAGGAAGAATTAAGTCCTCCACAATAATATGGGGCTTGCCTGTCCTCGCCACTCGGTAGCTCACCATATAAGACGCTTCTAGTCTCTTCTTATTCATGGTATCTGTTGCTTTTATACATGTCTTAATTCTCACTCAAAAAACCTCCGTGGCTTATTTTCCAAACTGGCATGTTTTGTTTCTGAATGTCTGCGCAAGAGTGAAGGTTTCTTTGAGTTGTGAGATAGTACTTTATCACATATAACACACTGTGGCTGAGGAAAGGCACTACTCCCAATATAAGTGAAACCCAATCAATGTAGTTCTCATCATATTTGCGCCTCTTCGATGGTCCAACGTCCCTGTCTGTTGTTCGGTGCTTCCCTGGGTAAGGGGGGCAGTAGCTCTTCAGCTGCATCAGATTCACAACTGTCAGTGTCCATGCTAGCTGGGCTAACAACAAATGTAGAATTACTGATGCTACAGTTGGATGTGCTCGTGGAAGCAGAACAACTTGTGTTGTTGGCAGGTGTAGTACTGCTGGTAGTAGCAGGTGTAGTACTGCTGGTAGTAGCAGGTGTAGTACTGCTGGTAGTAGCAGGTGTAGTACTGCTGGTAGCAGCAGGTGTAGTGCTGCTGGTAGCAGCGGGTGTAGTGCTGCTGGTAGCAGCGGGTGTAGTGCTGCTGGTAGCAGCGGGTGTAGTGCTGCTGGTAGCAGCGGGTGTAGTGCTGCTGGTAGTAGCAGGTGCAGTGCTGCTGGTAGTAGCAGGTGTAGTACTGCTGGTAGTAGCAGGTGTAGTACTGCTGGTAGTACTGCTGGTAGTAGCAGGTGTAGTGCTGCTGGTAGTAGCAGGTGTAGTGCTGCTGGTAGTGGCAGGTGTAGTGCTGCTGGTAGTAGCAGGTGTAGTACTGCTGGTAGTAGCAGGTGTAGTGCTGCTGGTAGTAGCAGGTGTAGTGCTGCTGGTAGTAGCAGGTGTAGTACTGCTGGTAGTAGTAGGTGTAGTGCTGCTGGTAGTAGCAGGTGTAGTACTGCTGGTAGTAGCAGGTGTAGTACTGCTGGTAGTAGCAGGTGTAGTACTGCTGGTAGTAGCAGGTGTAGTACTGCTGGTAGTAGCAGGTGTAGTGCTGCTGGTAGTAGCAGGTGTAGTACTGCTGGTAGTAGTAGGTGTAGTACTGCTGGTAGTAGCAGGTGTAGTACTGCTGGTAGTAGCAGGTGTAGTACTGCTGGTAGTACTGCTGGTAGTAGCAGGTGTAGTACTGCTGGTAGTAGCAGGTGTAGTGCTGCTGGTAGTAGCAGGTGTAGTACTGCTGGTAGTAGCAGGTGTAGTGCTGCTGGTAGTAGCAGGTGTAGTACTGCTGGTAGTAGCAGGTGTAGTACTGCTGGTAGTAGCAGGTGTAGTGCTGCTGGTAGTAGCAGGTGTAGTACTGCTGGTAGTAGTAGGTGTAGTACTGCTGGTAGTAGCAGGTGTAGTACTGCTGGTAGTAGCAGGTGTAGTACTGCTGGTAGTACTGCTGGTAGTAGCAGGTGTAGTACTGCTGGTAGTAGCAGGTGTAGTGCTGCTGGTAGTAGCAGGTGTAGTACTGCTGGTAGTAGCAGGTGTAGTACTGCTGGTAGTAGCAGGTGTAGTGCTGCTGGTAGTAGCAGGTGTAGTACTGCTGGTAGTAGTAGGTGTAGTGCTGCTGGTAGTAGCAGGTGTAGTACTGCTGGTAGTAGCAGGTGTAGTACTGCTGGTAGTAGCAGGTGTAGTACTGCTGGTAGTAGCAGGTGTAGTACTAGTAGCAGTACTACCAGTAGAGCTGGTATGTGTCTCTATAGATGCGGGCCTTACTTTTTTTTAACCATTTATCCATTTTCGAGCAAACGGAATGAGCAGCAGCTACATTAGTGGAATTCCCGTGAGAGAGTAACGCTTAATGTGATTGGATGTTCATTATTTGACTGGGTTACCTGTGTTTGGCATTGTGTTGTTATTTCGCTGAACACCAGATGGTTACATTTTTGGCAGTGAAACGAGGCTACTCAGGCGAGGGGAAAAAAAACTCACCCAAATGTACAGCCCTGTTGGAAAATATAAATGGACTGTTTAAAAATGTGAATAAAAAATGTAAAAAATAAACATTTGATTAAAAAAAAATCACATTTTTATTTGGCGTACTGCAGAATACCCAGAATACCCCAGCGGTTTCCTAATGAAAACGTTGGTAAAGTTCCCCATTCTGATGAGGAAGTGGCCCAATTCTGAAAAGTTTAGACTAGGGATGAGACAATTTTATAATTTGTCTTCATGTTTTAACTGCCTTTTTTTTTTAAGGTAAAAAATGTATAAAACACGAAATGAGGAGAATTTACAATTCAGATGTGGTTCTGCGTATGACCACTAGGGGGCAATGCAGTTCAATCTACCGCAGTCCTGGTTAACGACCTACCGGTTGTCAGTAGTTACAAAGTCAAAAAGCCTATTTCTAAAATGCATCTTCTTTAAAATGTGATTTTAAACCGAATCACACTGATAACATTATGCCTAAATTAAGGCCAAAAATATCATTTTTATTTTCATGAAATAGCTATTTTGACTGTGGCTGTGGTAACTAGTGGAAATCCTACCAGATGGCGCCCACTTAATTACTGTC
This sequence comes from Salmo salar, assembly GCF_965601325.2. Lineage (NCBI taxonomy): Eukaryota > Metazoa > Chordata > Actinopteri > Salmoniformes > Salmonidae > Salmo > Salmo salar. The sequence goes on along the minus strand of NC_138294.1, from coordinate 90,596,432 downwards.
CCCCACCCACTCAACGATGCTGTTTAGGTTCTCTGTTATGTGCCTCTCCTCCATGTCAGTACGTACTTCATGTCCCACTTCTTATCAATGTAATGGCTCGATGCAGTGATGTTTGACATGAGTGTTTATAGACATCCAACAATCTGTTGTTAACGCCACGTTATGGTGTTTGAGAGCTCGCGCTTTGTGACTTGCACTTGCAGAGGAATCATTGTACAATTTCTCCATCGGGGCTGTCTTGGTATTTCGACATAGGATCTTGTAGTCTGGTTCTAGGTATACCGTTAGGGTATTGAAGCCTACCATCCTTCAGACAAACATGCATCACAACTTTGTTCATTTGCACAATTTCTCTCATTCGGCGTTGCTTGTAAATTTCCACACTCACTGAAAATGCCATTCAGTAGCTACTAGCTATGCTTGTATAATTTTGAGCCTGATTTGCCTGTCTTTGCAATTAGTTTATATTCGTTTTCGCTTGTTAGCATTCTGCTAACAGCATCTGTGATTTCGCTATTAGTTTGTGCTAATTTTGTTAGCATTCTGGTAATGGATGCCAAATGTTCTTTTCCTGTGATTTTAGAGTCCCCGTGCTATGCCGGTAATATCCTGGAATGACGATATGAAGATCTGGATACCGCCCAAGTCTAGTGAAACGGATTATTTATTATAGTTTTTACGTTGCAATTTTTTACAAGGAGTACATGATGTGCTCCTAAGTAGAAATGTGGAAGCACACAAATAAATCTAGGAGAATAATAAAAAAATATTTGAGTATTTTTAATAAGAAATTACAAAGTTCATGAATAAACGTTTTTGGGAGTGATCCATGCTCAATCAAGCACAATCATTAGGCGAGACAAAAATGTTCAGCTGCCCCTTTAAGGGACGGGCCGTTACCATAGTAACTTGGACACTTGATGTCTGTGAAGGAAAAATGCATCTCAGACTGCGATGTCTTCCTAGCAGCAGATAGTTTGAGTTTCCTGCAACTAACATTGAAAAACAACCCAATGTGAACAAAAGTGATGTAACTGGCAAAGAAACACGAGGACAGAGTCACACTTGCCTTGTCAATTCGACCAACTTCTACGTGGGCTTTGATTATTATTCTTTTTAAATTTACTGTTCCCAAATGCAATGTGTAATAACAAGCCAACGTGCCTGGTGAAATGGACATTCTTACCCGCCAATGACAAAATATACCCACATTTGGCGGGTGTTAATCTCCAATCCTGCCCCTGAGTAAAGGTAAGCATTTTCAGAATGGACATTTTTACAAGAATCGACTGATGGTGACTCAATGTTGTTGCTAGAAAATCCAGGCGACCAGTTATCAAAACTCAATTACGCCTCGATTATAACAGGCTGACTACACCGCGAGCGTTGGAAAAAATAAATGTAGAAATCTATATTATTCAATTATTGCACCCACACTGCTCACAAGCGCCAACCAGCGTCTGCAAGTCCTGCCTCTCCCATCTCCTCATTGGTTTATAGAAGCAGGTACCCACATGCCATCTCCTCATTGGTTAATAGAAGCAGGTACCCACGTGGGTGACTGAAAGACGAACGAGGTCGGTGGCGGTAATGCACCTAATTTATAAAAGTTGCCAATCGCAATATAAAATAAAAGGGAAGAAAAGGCCTGGAAGGAAGAGACATGACTAGAGACGATTCTGTTGACCGTTTTATGTGTGGATTAATTGGCGGAGTAGAGGACCTTGTGCATTTCAGGTAAAATAACAACTCAATGTTTATATCCTAGTACAAAATTAGCTAGCAACAGCAAGCTAGCTAAATAGGACAAATTAGCTAGCAAGTGCAAACAAGCTAGCTAAATTGCCATAAATGTTTAATGCTTTTTGACCTGTCCCCAAATTAATATAATTGATTCAGAGTTTGTTTTGATATTTTAACCTGCGTGTCGTGATCGTGTTTGGTGTAGAGGGGGACAAAATACATTTATGCACGCCGGTTTGGGTTCGGTGTGAGAGAACGAAGTTGAGCGTTCCTCAGTCAACTAAAGTGGAGTTAGTAGGTAAAGATGGCCCTGTCCCAAATTACATTTTTTCTTCATCCCCGATGTTTTCCTGATGCTTTCCTATATCCGATGCATTTCAGGCAGCCCAAACAATAATTCCAGGGGTGTATGAGTCAGGTGGGACATGTCCCCCCCACCCACCCCAAATGTTAGCAGGTAAAATAGCCCCCTCCCAATAAATAACAAACTCAGTTGGGGGAGTTAAAATAGTAGAAAAAAATAGGTGCAATTTTGAAAATGTTGGTTGTGCATCATCAGTTTCTCTTATGTCAGTTACTGACAGTCACTCAATTTGTCCATGTCCGCTAACGATTTTCATATTGGTAAGTTAGTGTAACCAGCTATCTAAACTTGTAGATAGCTGGTGAATTACCGACGGGGGGGCACCATTGATTTTTGTTGGTCTTTCTAACTCAGATATCATATTAAAAACTGCGAATAATTGCAGGAAATTAGCTGTTAAACAACAACAAAAATATACGCCCCATGGCAAAATGTATAGAATTGCAGGAAATTAACTCTAATACACCTTTCAACCCAACACATTTTTTCCCCACTTTAGCATCCTGATTAACTTTTTGCTGACTTTTCTTTTATATATGAAAAGTATTGCCGACAACAAGCCCTTTACTTTTATTTCCTCCAACTGACCCAGTCTTAATAACTCCATTTTTTTCCCTTCTTATTATATTTTACATCATCTGAGGTGTTCGTTGTGCCAGTCATTGGTTGAGACACAGCATACTCTTGAATACAGGGTGTCATTTCAATCATAGAAATGGAATTCATAGAATGGACCTATCCCTTCAAACTCTGCAATTTAGCTGCTTACACCATTGCCATTTTAACCTCCAATTACTATCAGTTTGATGGCCGGTCCACCCACCGTCGAATGTCAACTTGAATGGGGAATGTCCTGTTCTATTATCTATATTTCTATGGTTTCAATAGGTTTCCTACAGAAGATTGACAGTTTCATTTGTAACAATGGATATTCCCACTCAAGTCAACATTCTTTGATGTGTGGACCATCTAACCATCTTTGTGGTACCAAATGTCAGCCAAAACATGGCACCCACCCTGTATTCAAGAGCATGCTGTGTCACAACCAATGGCAGGAACAATACAAACACCTCAGACGATGTCAAATAGGTTCTAAGCTACAACATATACTGAATAAACGTGATGATTATTATTTTTAACGTTTAAAAAAAAAATGATAACTGATGTAAAAAAGCATGAAAAAATGTCAATTTTTATTTTAAAAAATATTTTTTTTCAAATCTATCCTAAAACAGTTTGACAGCCCTGTTTTTTTTGGAAACTTTTAAATTATATCAAATTCAGCTGTTTATCTTTTTTCAGTGATGAAGATATGGAATCGTCTTGCTAGGGTGGGGGGGGTGCAAAATGGGTCAACTTGGAGCACCTCGATCTCCTGAATATTTTGGTTTTCAGTTCCAAAAAGTCACTTTCTGTGCACTTCTAGTATAAAATACTATTCCATTAAATGTTGTGTTTTTTTAAAAGTAGTCTGGCTCACCAACTTGACTCGCTCTGTCAAGATGTTTGCTTTCACAGCGCCTAAGGAATGGGACTTGACTGAGAGTCTATGGCACGAGCGGTGAAAACAGACGTTGATTTTAATTGGTGGATCTCTCTGTCTATCACATCTAGCATAACAATGAAAACCTCCCCCTTACATTGTGGGCTTCAAAGCACCAGATTTAAACAAGGAAGTGAATTTAGTTTTCACATTTAAGTTTTTTATGCCTGAACTCGTGGGCTTCCCAGAAATCGAGGGCTCGGTGCTGCCCCAAAAAATATGGTCAATGTGATACATTTTATTTTGATTAGTGGTTTCTGTCATTTAAAAAAAAAAAGTCCCATATAATACTAGTGTAGCGGGCGCTCCCGCCTCATTTTAACCACACACCTCTTTCAAGTTCCACTTTTGTGGCACAGTGTTACCAGGCTCCATGCGAAAGCAATTCGAGCCTGGGGACGAGGTTAGTGTTAAAGGGATACTGTGAGATTCTGGCATTTTAAGCCTTTTTTGTTCTACTTACCCAGAGTCAGATGAACTCGTGGATACCATTTTTATGTCACTGCATGTAGTATGAAGGAATTTGGTGGTAGTTTTGCGAGCTAATGCTAACTAGCATTAGCGAAAGGACTAGAATTCTACGGGTGACTGGAAGTCTAAAAATGCTACTTTACCTGTAGACTTTCAGCCATTGCGCTAACGCTAGTTGGTTAACGTTAGTATCCCTTTGATTAGCCTGAAGTAGTTAAAGGACATGTTCCACCTATATTTTAAATATCTCCAGCAGCATACATATCATTATCTATTATGTGAAAATGGCGTGCTAATAAATTGTAGTTAAAAATATGTTTCTAGAATAAATTATACCCTATAATATCATCAATCAATCAATCAATCAAATGTATTTATAAAGACCTTTTTACATCAGCTGATGTCACAAAGTGCTGTACAGAAGAAACCCAGCCTAAAACCCCAAACAGCAAGCAATGCAGGTGTAGAAGCACGGTGGCTAGGAAAAACTCTCTAGAAAGGCCATAACCTAGAGAGGAACCAGGCTCTGAGGGGTGGCCAGTCCTCTTCTGGCTGTGCCGGGATGATGGTGGAGATTATAACAGAACATGGCCAAGATGTTCAAATAATAATAATCACAGTGGTTGTAGAGGGTGCAACAGTTCAGCCGCAGGCAGAACAGTTGAAACTGGAGCAGCAGCACGACCAGGTGGACTGGGGACATCAAGGAGTCATCAGGCCAGGTAGTCTATGAGGCATGGTCCTAGGGCTCAGGTCCTCAGAGAGAGAGAGAGAAAATTAGAGGGAGCATACTTAAATTCACACAAGACACCAGATAAGACAGGAGAAATACTCCAGATATAAGACTGACCCTAGCCCCCCGACACAAACTATTGCCGCATTAATACTGGAGGCTGAGACAGGAGGGGTCGGGAGACACTGTGGCCCCGTCCGACTATACCCCCGGACAGGGCCAAACAGGCAGGACATAATCACACCCACTTTGCCAAGGCACAGCCCTCACACCACTAGAGGGATATCTTCAACCACCAACTTACCATCCTGAGACAAGGCTCAGTATAGCCAACAAAGATCTCCCCGACGGCACGAACCCAAGGGGGCCGCTAACCCGGACAGGAAGACCACGTCAGTGACTCAACCCACTCAAGTGACGCACCCCTCCTAGGGACGGCATAGAAGAGCACCAGTAAGCCAGTGACTCAGCCCGTGTAATAAAGGCAGAGAATCCCAGTGGAGAGAGTGGAACCGGCCAGGCAGAGACAGCAAGGGCAGTTCGTCGCTCCAGTGCCTTTCCGTTCACCTTCACACTCCTGGGCCAGACTACACTCAATCATAGGACCTACTGAAGAGATGAGTCTTAAGTAAAGACTTAAAGGTTGAGACTGAGTCTGCGTCTCTCACATGGGTAGGCAGACCATTCCATAAAAATGGAGCTCTATAGGAGAAAGCCCTGCCTCCAGCTGTTTGCTTAGAAATTCTAGGGACAATTAGGAGGCCTGCATCTTGTGACCGTAGTGTACGTGTAGGTATATACGGCAGGACCAAATTGGAAAGATAGGTAGGAGCAAGCCCATGTAATGCTTTGTAGGTTAGCAGTAAAACCTTGAAATCAGCCCTTGCCTTAACAGGAAGCCAGTGTAGAGAGGCTAGCACTGGAGTAATATGATCACATTTTTGGTTCTACTCAAGATTCTAGCAGCCGTGTTTTGCACTAACTGAAGTCTATTTAGTGCTTTATCTGGGTAGCTGGAAAGTAGAGCATTGCAGTAGTCTAACCTAGAAGTGACAGAAGCATGGATGAATTTTTCTGCATTTTTGGACAGAAAGTTCCTGATTTTTGCAATGTTACAAAGATTTTAAAAAAGCTGTCCTTGAAATATTCTTGATATGTTCGTCAAAAGAGATCAGATTCCAGAGTAACGCCGAGGTCCTTTAGTTTTATTTGAGATGATTGTACAACCAAAGATTAATTGTCAGATTCAACAGAAGACCTCTTTGTTTCTTGGAACCTCGAACTAGCATCTCTGTTTTGTCCGAGTTTTAAAAGTAAAAAATTTGCCGCCATCCACTTCCTTATGTCTGAAACACAGGCTTCCAGGGAGGGCAATTTTGGGGCTTCACCACGTTTCATCAAAATGTACAGCTGTGTGTCGTCCGCATAGCAGTGAAAGTTAACATTATGTTTCCGAATGACATCCCCAAGAGGTAAAATATATAGTGAAAACAATAGTGGTCCTAAAACGGAACCTTGAGGAACACCGAAATTTACGGTTGATTTGTCAGAAGACAAACCATCCACAGAGACAAACTGATATCTTTCCAATAGATAAGATCTAAACCAGGCCAGAAGTTGTCTGTGTAGGCCAATTTGGGTTTCCAATCTCTCCAAAAGAATGTGGTGATCAATGGTATCAAAAGCAGCACTAAGGTCTAGGAGCACGAGGACAGATGCAGAACCTCGGTCTGACGCCATTAAAAGGTCATTTACCACCTTCACGAGTGCAGTCTCAGTGCTATGATGGGGTCCAAAACCAGACTGAAGCGTTTCGTATACATTGTTTGTCTTCAGGAAGGCAGTGAGTTGCTGTGCAACAGCTTTTTCTAAAAGTTTGAAAGTAAAAAACAAAAGATTTAAAAAAGAAAATCCTGCAACAAATTTGTAGGGGCTTTTTGTCTTATTCTCATTTATGCAAAGAATTATTGGATATCAGAATCCTCTTCTTGTCCTAACCTGGATATATTCAACCTAGAGATGAATGAATTATTTCTTCTCCTCTCTCTCCAGAGCCCCAGCAGCTAACTCTCCCTGAAGAGGAGGTGTCCCCTAAGCAGCAGCAGCAGCATTGTGAACAGGAGTGGAGCCCCAGTCCAGGGCAGGAGGACCCAGAGCCCACACAGATTACAGAGGAACAGGAGGAACTCAGGACCAGTCAGGAGGAAGAGCAGCTTCAAAGACTTAGGTCTGCTACCACAGAGGTTGTACAATTGATATTTATTCCTCCCTGTGTGGAAAGTGACTGTGACCAGGACAGCAAGACGGACTCTCTACCCGGCAACACAACTGAACAGACCCAATCAGCATTGGATGACGAGGATTACAGAGTATCACAACTAACCAGTCACTTTCATCCCCTCTCTGCAGTAAATCCACACTGTTCTTCTGCTCTGAGTGAAATCATTGTAAGTATTGATGAAGACGAGAGTGAAGAACTACCGTCAAGGTCAAAGAAAAAACAAAGCTCTCAAGTCTGCACTAAGGCCAAGACAACCAGTGAGCTGAAAGCATCTTTAAAGTCTCACACAAGCAGGAGACCATACAAGTGTTATTTCTGTCATAAAAGCTTTATCTCATTAATCAGTCTTAAACTACACCATAAAGGTGCGAAAGAGAGACGACAGAAATTTCTTGCGTGCTGTAAATCCTTTCATAGCACAGCTTCTTTAAAATATCATCAGATAATTCACACAGGGAAGAAATCACTTAAGTGCCAAAAAGGTGGCAGATCAGTCAGATGCAAGTACTACTTCAACAAGCATATGAGGACTGCTCACCCAGGTGCCAAGACATACAGCTGTCCTGTGTGCAGTAAAGGCTTTAGGAAACCATGCAGTCTAAAGGAACACCAGATGCTTCATGGTGAGAAACCCAATCAGTCTTCTGTGTGCAGTACAGACTTTAACACCTTACCCAATTATAAAGTACATCAGAGCACTCGCACAGGAGAGAAATCGTTTAACTGTCCTGTGTGCATTAAAAGCTTCGCTAGTGCAAGTCTTTTAAAAATACACCAGATATATCACACAGGGGAGAAATCACATAAGTGCAAAGAATGTGACAAATGCTTCTATCACAAGGGACATCTGGTCAGGCATATGATGACTCACACAGGGGAGAAACTTTATAAGTGCTCTGTATGTGAAAAAAGCTTTATATCATTCTCTGCTCTAAAAAAACACGGTGAAAACGAAGATGACCCTTGTCATCATGAAGTTTGTGGCAAAAGCGTCATGTGGAAGGGAAGCTTGACAGAACACTTGAGTATGCACACAGGGGAGAAATCATCTAAGCGCCTTGTATATGAAAAAGGCCTCACATCATCAAGTGTTCTTAAACGCCACCAGTTGGATCGCTGTGGAGGGAAACCAGAAGAGAATCAATCAGAGAAAGAGTCGTATCTCTGCAGCGACTGTGGCAAAAGCTTCCGAACCATCAGTTACCTGAGGGTGCATATGAAGACTCACAGAGAGAGAGAGCTGCATAAATGTCCTGTATGTGGAAAGTGTTTCACGTCATCGGCTTATTTCAAACTCCACCAGCGAATCCACACCGGAGAGAAACAGCATCAGTGCTTCACTCTGAGTGGACACCTGACGGAACACATGAGGACTCACACAGGGGAGAAATCATTTAAGTGTCCTGTATGCGGGAAAAGTTTTACATCTTCAAGTGTTCTAAAACGCCACCAGCAGAATCACTGTGGAAAGACTGCAAAAGAGAAGCAATCTGAGGAAACGTCGTATCTCTGCAGCGACTGTGGCAAAAGCTTCAGAACTATGAGTTACCTGAGGGTGCATATGAAGACTCACAGAGAGAGAGAGCTGCATAAATGTCCTGTATGTGGAAAAGGCTTCAGGTGGGCCTCTTCGCTAAAAATCCATCAGAGAATTCACACAGGAGAGAAACCTTTTCTGTGCACGGTTTGTAGCAAAACCTTCACCTGGAAGGGAACCCTAATAGAACACATGAAGAATCACACAGGGGAGAAATCACATCAGTGCCACATCTGCAGCAAACGGTTTGTTTATAGCAGAAGCCTGTCTCGTCATATGATGTCTCACACAGGGGAGAAACCTTTTAAGTGTCCTGTATGTGGGATATGCTGTACAACATCAAGTCTTCTAAAATGCCACCAGCGAATTCACACCGGAGTGAAACCATATCTGTGTAACATTTGTAGCAAACAATTCACTTGGAAGGGAGGTCTGACACAACATATGAAAAGTCACACAGGTGAGAGACCTTATAAGTGCCCTGTGTGTGAAAAAGGCTTTATAACGTCTGGTGATCTGACACGCCACACACGAGTTCACACGGGAGAGAAACCATTTCGCTGCAATGATTGTAACAAATGCTTTAGTCAGATCAGTTCCCTTAAATCACACATGAAGAATATTCACTAGAGAGAGAGAGAGAGAGAGAGAACACGTAACAGTATAAAATGTGTCAGTCCCAAGGATGAAAGGTCCATTCTAATTGATACCGGTAAGGGCAAAACATATCATGGTTGAAAGGAATGACTGAACTTGTACTAGAACATTGTCTATAACCTACACTGAGTGTACAAAAAATTAAGAACACCTTCCTAATATTGAGTTTTCCCCCCTCAGAACAGCCTCAATTCATCAGAGCATGGACTCTACAAGGTGTCGAAAGTGTTCCACAGGGATGCTGGCCCATGTTGACTACAATGCTTCTCACAGTTGTCAAGATGTCCTATGGGTGGTGGGCCATTCTTTATACACACGGGAAACTGTTGAGTATGAAAAACCCAGCAGCGTTGCAGTTCTTGACACAAACCTACTACCATACCCCATTCAAAGGCACTTAAATATTTTGTCTTGCCCATTCACCCTCTTGAATGGCACGCATACACAATCCATGTCTCAATTGTCTCGAGGCTTAAAAATCCTTCTTGAATCGGGCTCCACCCCTTCATCTACACTGATTGAAGTGGATTTTGCAGATGCACCATGCAGAAATCGTTCTGCCATTTCCTGGTTGCATTTCCTGGTTGCAATTTCCTGGTTGCAAAAAGTCTTATGATTCACCTAATTTCAGTTTGTGACAAAGTATAGTGTAGAGAATCATTTAACCATCTAAACCACTGTGGAAATGTATTTTCCATAACCAAAAATATTAAATTTTACAGCTGTACGAAACTTAATGGAAAGCATAGAAATAGAACAGATCTACCGCTTCTTAGACTTGCTTTCAATGAGAATGACAGAGCTATAACTCACATTTCTATGTGCATTTGGTCACGTCTCCCCCCCCCAAAAAAAATGACATCAAGGGATCATAGCGTTCACCTGGTCCGTCTGTTGTGGAAAGAACGAGTGTTCCTAAACTTTTGTACATTCGTTGTATGTTTGTTATTTTTAAGAGAGCAGTATGTGAATTGGTAAGCATCAGGAGTCCTTGCTGATAAGAATGAAACAGGATATTTGAGCAATTTAGTTATTGTTAAAGGACAATGCTCATGGTTCACAAAAAATGTCTGCCTAAAATTATTACATCATTTTGAAGCAACTTTCTTTTTTTTTTCTTCCATGGCTATCAGAGTAAGACAGTAGGACCCGGTATTCATAAAGCCTGTCATGATGAATTTCCACCTGAGACTGACTCCATAGCAGTGTGGCTGTAGTGTTATTTTGTTTCCATCAAGGAGTGTGACACTAAAGTCTTGAAGCGAACAGAATCAACCACCTCTGTGTCATCAAGTAGCTTTGTGACAAGGTGTTTAACTACAGCTGTTAATCCATGTTCACGGTTATCCGTTTTATTATGTCCATTCCAGCTGAGAAAAAAAATAATACCTGTGGTGTTTCCTTAGCCCCAAGTCAGAGTAGGTCTACTGGTCCCAAAGACAGTTATTATATAGGTCTATGGTTTCTCCACCTTTTGTCGGCGTAGATAAAGTCTATAAAAGGTAGAGGTGTACGGTCTCTCGAACCAATTCTTTCTCTCTTTGCTTTTAAAAAAAAATATGATTAATGGACCGGTAACAACTTTTAACATGTTTTCTAGCAGCTGAATTGGCTAATGTGTTTTATTTTTTAAGTGTCCCACTAGGGTATTTCAGACTACCTTTTTTTTTTTTTACTGAAGAATGTCTGGGTTTTTTTATGATTTTGTTTTTCTTTTCATTTATTGTTGTGTATAATGTTTAGTGTATATTGTATTTTGATGTGCATTGACTCAGTGTCAAAATAAAGGTGAAATAAAATAATTTGGGTATTGCAGCAAGAATAGGGTGACGTGGGATTTAAAAAAAAAAAAAAGTTAAACATATTTTTATGACACATTTTAATTACCATATTTAATCATTTACATTTACATTTAAGTAATTTAGCAGACGCTCTTATCCAGAGCGACTTACAAATTGGTGCATTCACCTTATAATATCCAGTGGAACAACCACTTTACAATAGTGCATCTAAATCTTTAAGGGGGGGTTAGAAGGATTACTTTATCCTATCCCAGGTATTCCTTAATCACAACAAGGAAGTACACAGCGAGTCCAACTGCGAGTGATGATGTTGATTTTATTCAACGTTTTAGCCTCACGGCTGCTACGTCATGCCACATGCAGAATTATGAAACTAACATTTTCGACTTGCTAACTGGTTGGAACGTAGCATGTGTAGAGCTACAACCAGTTAGCATGTGTAGAGCTACAACCAGTTAGCATGTGTAGAGCTACAACCAGTTAGCATGTGTAGAGCTACAACCAGTTAGCATGTAGGACATTTCCTAGTACCGACTACCACGTGAACATTGCATTAGTTTTAGCAGACGCACCTCTGGAAATAGTGTTTTAGCTTGAATTTCAATGGGTCACCAATGAGGGGGGTTCGATTCATTTTAATGGTTCACCAATGAGGGGGTTCGATTCATTTCAACCGGGCGTCCGTGTATCCGTGTTTTGCGCTGGCCGAAAGTTGATTTGCGTTCCATTTTGGATCCGGTGTGGCAATACCAATGGTTTGTTTACATGGCAGGTTAGATGAATTAGAATGAGGTTAGGAAAAGGATTAAGGTTAAAGCCAGATTCATCCGATAATGTGGTTGTAGGCTCCGGAGGCATGCAGAGACCAAATCAAGTTTCGTACCTCTTTAAATGTTGTAACAATGCGGAGGGGGGCGGAAGTTCCTGTATAAACACAAACTCACTTCCTTCACAACAGCTCTGCAAAGCCAAAAAGTATGTTTGCTCTGACTTCTTCTGAGGCCGCATCACAGGAAATGCTGTATGGCCACTGCTGATTTTGGATTGACCATGCAGAGCCTTTTAGGTTTACGTGCTGACCACACCGCTCGTGTCGCGTCAACGTAGCCTGGCGCTAATTTATGCCCCGTCCAGCATAAAATAACTCTATGTCGCTTATATCAATTTAATTCAAAGGGCTTTCCACCACAACAATTACCTCCACCCCACTGCCGCTTTTGTTCGCCAACCCGGAAGTTGATTTACCTCGGTCCTCAGAAGACATTTGAGTGAGAAAGAAGTCACGCAGAAACATAAACCCGCATGGTTTGAAGTCGAAGAGCGTTTAATGTGTAATTTTTCCCTCCAAATGTACAAACTACAGCCACAGAGTTACTGTACTGTTTTTGCATTTTACATTTTTGTCATTCAGCAGACACTCCTATCCAGAGCGACTTACAGTAAGTAGTGAATGCATACATTTCATGCAATTTATTATATATATATTTTTTGTACTGGCCCCCCGTGGGAATCGAACCCACAACCCTGGCGTTGCAAACACCATGCTCTACCAACTGAGCCACTGTTTATCACCTAGTGGCTAATATTGGTGGCTGTGAATATATTTGGTTCAGTGGAAAAGACAGTAGCAGTAGTGTTGGGAAACCAAGGCTTCTGAAGCTTTCACCAAATTGTTCTGAAAAACGGTTCATTACTCTGAGCTTTTAACACAATGCACATCAGTAACATCTGCTGGTCAGCAACTGAACAAAAATATTAACGCACTAATTAACCATTTTATTGAGTTACAGTTCATATGTTTGGCGCCGACAGATGGCCGCCTCGCTTCGCGTTCTTGGTAAACTATGCAGTATTTCTTTTTTTTAATGTATTATTTCTTACACTGTTACCCCAGGAAATCTTAAGTCTTATTACATACAGCCGGGAGGAACTATTGGATATAAGAGCAACGTCAACATTACGACCAGGAATACGACTTTCCTGAAGCGGATCCTCTGTTTTGTCCACCACCCAGGACAATGGATCGGTTCCCAGCCGGCGACCCAAAACAACGGCGCTGCAGAAGGGGCAGACGGAGCGGTCTTCTGGTCAGGCTCCGTAGACAGGCACGTCGCGCACCACTCCCGAGCATACTACTCGCCAATGTCCAGTCTCTTGACAACAAGGTAGACAATTCGAGCAAGGGTTGCCTTCCAGAGAGACATCAGAGATTGTAACATCCTTTGTTTCACGGGAAACATGGCTCACTCGGGATATGTTGTCAGAGTCGGTACAGCCACCTGGTTTCTTCATGCATCGCGCAGACAGAAACAAACATCTCTCTGGTAAGAAGAAGGGTGGGGGTGTATGCCTTATGATTAATGAGACGTGGTGTGATCATAACAACATACAGGAACTCAAGTCATTTTGTTCACCTGACTTAGAATTCCTCACTATCAAATGCCGACCGCATTATCTACCAAGAGAATTAGTTGTGATTATAATCACAGCCGTGTATATCCCCCCCAAGCAGACACCTCGACGTCCCTGAAAGAACTTCATTGGACTCTATGTAAACTGGAAATCACATATCCTGCGGCTGCATTTATTGTAGCTGGGGATTTTAACAAGGCTAATCTGAAAACAAGGTTCCCTAAATTTTATCAGCATATAAAATGCGCGACCAGGGCTGGCAACACCCTGGATCATTGCTACTCTAATTTCCGCGACGCATAGAGAGCCCTCCCTCGCCCTCCTTTCGGGAAATCTGACCACGACTCCATTTTGTTGCTCCCAGCCTATAGACAGAAACTAAAAGAGGAAACGCCCATGATCAGGTCTGTTCAACGCTGGTCCGACCAATCTGATTCCACGCTTCAAGATTCCTTCGATCACGTGGACTGGGATATGTTCCGGATAGCATCGGACAATAACATTGATGTATACGCTGATTCGGTGACCATTAAATCCTTCCTCAACCAGAAACCGTGGATTGATGGCAGCATTCGCGCAAAACTGAAAGTGCAAACCACTGCTTTTAATCAGGGAAAGGCGACCGGAAACAAACAGTGTAGCTATTCCCTCCGCAAGGCAATCAAACAAGCTAAGCGTCAGTATAGAGACAAAGTAGCCTTCCCTGTAGCTCAGTTGGTAGAGAATGGTGTTTGGGTTCGATTCCCACGGGGGGCCAGCACAGGAAAAAAAATGTATGAAATGTATGCATTCACTACTGTAAGTCGCTCTGGATAAGAGCGTCTGCTATATCACTAAAATGTAAAAATGTAAATGTAAGTAGAGTCGCAATTCAACGGCTCAGACACGAGACATATGTGACAGGGTCTACAGTCAATCACGGACTACAAAAAGAAAACAAGCCCCGTCGCGGACACTGATGTCTTGCTCCCAGACAAACTGAACAACTTCTTTGCTTGCTTTGAGGACAATACAGTGCCAGTGACACGGCCCGCTACCAAAACCTGCGGGCTCTCCTTCACCGCGACCAACGTGAGTAAAACATTTAAACGTGTTAACCCTGGCAAGGCTGCAGGCCCAGACGGCATCCCCAGCCGCGTCCTCAGAGCATGCGCAGAACAGCTGGCTGGTGTGTTTACAGACATATTCAATCAAGCCTTATCCCAGTCTGCTGTTCCCACATGCTTCAAGAGGGCCACCATTGTTCCTGTTCCCAAGAAAACTAAGGTAACTGAGCTAAACGACTATCTGATGGGCCGCCCCCAGGTGATGAGGGTAGGAAACAACATCTCCACCCCGCTGATCCTCAACACTGGGGCCCCACAAGGGTGTGTTCTCAGCCCTCTCCTGTACTCCCTGTTCACCCATGACTGTGGTCATGCACGCCTCCAACTCAATCATCAAGTTTGCAGGTGACACTACAGTGGAAGGCTTGATTACCAACAACGACGAGACGGCCTACAGGGAGGAGGTGAGGGCCCTCGGAGTGTGGTGTCAGGAAAATAACCTCTCACTCAACGTCAACAAAACAAAGAGATGATCATGGACTTCAGGAAACAGCAGAGGGGGCACCCCCTATCTACATCGATGGGACAGTAGTGGAGATACTGCATACAGACTCAATCTCTAGCCACTTTAATAATGAATAAATAGATGTAATAAATGTATCACTAGTCACTTAAACAATGCCACTTTATATAATGTTTACATACCCTACATTACTCATCTCATATGTATATACTGTACTAAATACCATCTACTGCACCTTGCCTATGCCGTTCGGCCATCGCTCATCCATATATTTATATGTACATATTCTTATTCACTGCTTTACACTTGTATGTATAAGGTAGTTGTTGTGAAATTGTTAGATTACTTGTTAGATATTACTGCATGGTCGGAACTAGAAGCACAAGCATTTTGCTACACTCACATTAACATCTGCTAACCATGTGACCAATAAAATTTGATTTGATTTGACAATTTAAATTAATTAATTAGGCCCTAATCTATGGATTTCACATGACTGGGCAGGGGCACAGCCATGTGTGGGTCTGGGAGGACATACGTCCACCAATTTGGGAACCTGGCCCAGCCAATCAGAATAATTCTTTCACCACAAAAGGGCTTTATTACAGACAGAAATACTCCTCCGTTTCATCAGCTGTCCGGGTGGCTGGTCTCAGACGATCCCGCAGGTGAAGAAGCCAGATGTGGAGGTCCTGGACTGGCGTGGTTACATGTGGTCTGCGGCTGTGAGGCCGGTTGGACGTAATGCCAAATTCTCTAAAACGACGTTGGAGGCAGCTTATGGTCGATACATTAACATTACATTTCATGGCAACAGCTTTGGTGGACATTCCTGCAGTCAGCATGCCAATTGCACGCTCACTCAAAACTTGAGACATCTGTGAAATTGTGTTATTTGACAAAACGGCACATTTTATAGTGGCCTTTTATTGTCCCCAGCACAAGGTGCACCTGTGTAATGATCATTCTGTTTAATCAAATTCTTGATATGCCACACCTGTTAGGTGGATGGATTATCTTGGCAAAGGAGAAATGCTCACTAACAGGGATGTAAACAAGTTTGTGCACAAAATTTGAGAGACATTTTTTTTGTGCGTATGGAACATTTCTGGGATCTTTTATTACAGCTCATGATACATGGGACCAACACTTTACATGTTGCATTTATATTTTTGTTCAGTATATATATATATATATATATTACCAGTCAAAAGTTTGGACACACCTACTCATTCAAGGGTTTTTCTTCTTTTTCTTTTACTATTTGTGGTGAAGACATCAAAACTATGAAATAACACATATGGAATCATTTAGTAACCAAAAAAGTGTCAAACAAGTGATAAGAGAATTATCTAATAAAGGTAAATGAATCAATAAAGCATGATGAATTATTAGTCATACAGCATGGTTAATGAATAATCAATGTAATGATCAATGTAGTGATCGATTGGTCTGATTAGTTCCGGAAAGTCCAGGAACCACTGGAGAGGGAAAGAAATGTGTGTGTGCAATTAGTATAGAGAGCTACAGAAGCAGATGGTCAAGGGAGTAAAACTTCAAAGAGTTCCTAACCTTGAAGGAAAGGAACAGGCTGAGCCAGGTAGTGATAACAGTGTGAGAAGTCAATGGGGGTTGCAGGTCACCAACAGATTGTGTGTAAATGCATGTGCGTAAGTAAGCAAGAACTATATAATGACTGTTTTGTTATCCTGACGCCAGAACGTTCTCTGAATAAAGCTACAGAAACCTTTTGCAGAAAGCTGAGTCCTTGCCTAATTATTTTAACCCATTGTCTTACAAACCTTGGGCATTAGTCAAGGCGAATTGATTATTGATTATTATCATCAAGATATAAAATTCCTTTAACAACAAGTCAAAATATATTTTAGATTCTTCAAATTCTTTGAGATTCTTTGCCTTGATGACAGCTTTGCAGACTCTTGGCATTCTCTCAACCAGCTTCACCTGGAATGCTTTTCCAAAAGTCTTGAAGGAGTTCCCACATACGCTGAGCACTTGAAGGCTGCTTTTCCTTCAATCTGTGGTCCAACTCATCCCAAACCATATTATTTGGGGTTGAGGTCGGGTGATTGTGGAGGCCAGGTCATCTGATGTAGCACTCCATCACTCTCCTTCTGGGTCAAATAGCCCTTACACAGCCTGGAGGTGTTGGGTCATTGTCCTATTGAAAAACAAATTATAGTCCCACTAAGCCAAAACCAGATGGGATGGCGTATCACTGTGGTAGCCATGCTGGTTAAGTGTGCCTTGAATTCAAAATAAATCACAGACAGTGTCACTAGAAAAGCACCATCACACCTCCTCCTCCATGCTTCACAGTGGGAATCACACATGCGGAGATCATCCGTTCACCTACTCTGTGTCTCAAAGACAAGGCGGTTGGAACCAAAAATATCACGTTTGGACTCATCAGATTTCCACCGGTCTAATATCCATTGCTCGTGTTTCTTGGCCCAAGCAAGTCTCTTCTTATTATTGGTGTCCTTTAGTAGTGGTTTCTTTGCAGCAATTTCACCGTGAAAGCCTGATGTTGAGATGTATCTGTTAATTGAACTCTCTGAAGCATTTATCTGGGCTGCAATCTGAGGTGCAGTTAACTCTAAAGAGCTTATCCTCTGCAGCAGAGGTAACTCTGGGTCTTTCCTGTGGCAGTCCTCATGAGAGCCAGTTTCATCATAGCTCTTGATGGCTTTTGTGACTGCACTTGAAGAAACTTTCAAAGTTCTTGACATTTTCTGGATTGACTAACCTACATGTCTTGAAGTAATGATGCACTGTCATTTATCTTTGATAATTTGAGCTGTTTTTGCCATAATATGGACTTGGGTCTTTTACCAAATAGGGCTATCTTCTGTGTAAAAACCCTATCTTGTCACAACACAGCTGATTGGCTCAAACTCATTAAGAAGGAAAGAAATTCCCCAAATTAACTTTTAACAAGGCACACCTGTTAATTGAAATGCATTCCATGTGACTACCTCATGAAGCTGGTTGAGAGAATGCCAAGAGTGTGCAAAGCTGTCATCAAGGCAAAGAGTGGCTACTTTGAAGAATCTCAAATATAAAATATATTTTGATTTGTTGAACACTTTTTTTTTGGTTACTACATGATTCCATGTGGGTTATTTCATAGTTTTGATGTCTTCACTATTATTCTACAATGTAGGAAATAGTAAAAATAAAGGAAAACCCTTGAATGAGTAGGTGTGTCCAAACTTTTGACTGGTACTGTATATTTACTGTCGATTTACTGTTTTTAATTTGTTGCTTTTCCTCATCTGTGTTAAAAACAGCTCAGAGATGGGCAAAAATGACAAAATACAGTTACAAATAAAGATCAGTGTATCAAAATAAACGAATAAAATACATGTATTTTGACATTTAATTAAAATACAGAAATCCATGTGCAAGTAGGCGGCCCGAACAGCATCAACATTCTCAGTAACGTTTACAGAAACGTTTTTACTTGCTATGACTATGACATGTTGTTGTTTATCTACCTTAAGATGAACGCACTGACTGTAAGTCACTCTGGATAAGAATGTCTGCTAAATTACCACATTGTAAATGTATATGTGAAAATGAATGTACCAAAATGAACTGCAAAGCACACTGGGTATTATTATTGGCCTTGTTTCAGGGTCATATCTAGATGGGATACTGCTTAACATGGGATATATTCTCCTAACCTGCTGTGTGTTATTCTCCTAACCTGCTGTGTTAATTCCCACCTGCGGCTCCAACCGCGGACCCTCCGCTGTGTTTATTCTCCTAACCTGCTGTGTTAATTCTCCTAACCTGCTGTGTTTATTCTCCTAACCTGCTGGCCCTCCGCTGTGTAATTCTCCTAACCTGCTGTGTTACCCACCTGCTGGCTCCTAACCTGCTGGACCCCCGCGGAACCCAACCGCTGGACCCACCTGCTGCCTGTGAACCCACCTGCTCGGCGGCCCTTCTTGACAAAATCTTTCTTCGTTAGAATAATACTCAGCATGCTTTGGAATTGTCCATTTGTACATTTATATTTAGTTACTTTAGCAGACACTCATAAAACCATAGTGACATCAGACTACTGAGGCAGGGTGAAAGGGGGCCACGAAATGGTGAACAGCTATAAAACATTTAAAAAATGTTTTATGAAGGCACTGCATTTAAACACTGCGTATAACAAACATTAGGTACACCTTCCTAATATTGAGTTGCGCCCCCCCCCCCCTCCCCTTTTGCCCCCAGAACAGGCTCAATTCGAGGTGTTGAATGCGCTCCTCAGGGATGCTGGCCCATGTTTACTCCAATGCTTCCAACAGTTGTGTCAAGATGGCTGGATGTCCTTTGGGTGGTGGACCATTCTTGATACACACGGGAAACTGTTGAGCGTGAAAAACTCAGCAGCGTTGCAGTTCTTGACACAAACTGGTGTTCCTGGCACCTACTACAATACCCCATTCAAAGGCATTTAAAAAGAAATTATTGCCCATTCACCCTCTGAATGGCACACATACACAATCCATGTCTCAATTGTCTCGAGGCTTAAAAATCCTTCTTTAACCCGTCTCCTCCCCTTCATCTACACTGATTGAAGTGGATTTAACAAGTGACATCAATAAGGGATATAGACTGGTTAAATAGACTCAACAGACTGGTAAAATAGACTATACAGACTGGTAAAATAGACTCAACAGACTGGTAAAATAGACTATACAGACTGGTAAAATAGACTATACAGACTGGTAAAATAGACTATACAGACTGGTAAAATAGACTCAACAGACTGGTAAAATAGACTATACAGACTGGTAAAATAGACTATACAGACTGGTAAAATAGACTATACAGACTGGTAAAATAGACTATACAGACTGGTAAAATAGACTATACAGACTGGTAAAATAGACTATATAGACTGGTAAAATAGACTCAACAGACTGGTAAAATAGACTATACAGACTGGTAAAATAGACTATACAGACTGGTAAAATAGACTCTACAGACTGGTAAAATAGACTATATAGACTGGTAAAATAGACTATACAGACTGGTAAAATAGACTATACAGACTGGTAAAATAGACTCAATAGACTGGTTAAATAGACTATACAGACTGGTAAAATAGACTATATAGACTGGTAAAATAGACTATACAGACTGGTAAAATAGACTATGCAGACTGGTAAAATAGACTCAATAGACTGGTAAAATAAAGATACAAAATAAAACACATTTAGTGGAATGACACACATTTTACTTATCAATCACATCTAGAATTATCTGCCTGTTAAAGCTCAGAGGTAAAAACATTTCATGTTATAATCCTACAAGGCTTTCATGCTCAACTGTATGTTTTATACTCACCTGTAGGTTGACTTTCACTGCTCATATGACATCTGGCAGTGTGTCTGTGGGCACTGTGGGCATGATACCATGGCAGTGTGTCTGTGGGCACTGTGGGCATGATACCATGGCAGTGTGTCTGTGGGCATGATACCATGTCATTAGTTGTAGTGGACCGTGAGGAGACAGGGATCTGGTGTCAGATGGAGGGAGTCGTGACCAGAAACGTCTCCTCCAACTCACCTTTTGAACTGCGGAGAGTGTGGAGACAATGTCACGTGTAGATTTGCATCTGCCTCAAAACAGGAAATGCGCCAACTGTAACCCACCAGGAGGTTTCAACCTGTTTCCTGTAAGTTTCTAGCCAGGGTGCTAGTCTGCTTCTGCTAACATCCCCACTCCTTGTTCTCCATTTGACAGCAGAAACAGACTGCTACCCAGGCTAGTAAGACTCTTATATTTTCAAACTTTTGCAATTCATCAGTCATAGAGCACAGTACACATCAAAAAGAAAATACATACAAAGTGTTTTTTCTCACACTTTCTTACCTATTATATTAACATAGTAATGTTTGTGCTCTTTTTTTGCCTACTTATTGCCTTTATTGAACATTCTTTATTTTATATTGTTACTGACGAGTACTTACTTGAGAGCTCAAATATGCATTTCATAGTTAGCCTGGGTACCAGTCTGTTTGAGTTATCATGCAATTCCTTGTCATTATTTATTGTGGATCCCCATTAGTTCCTGCCAAGGCAGCAGCTACTCTTCCTGGGGTTTATTATGGATCCCCATTAGTTCCTGCCAAGGCAGCAGCTACTCTTTCTGAGGTTTATTATGGATCCCCATTAGTTCCTGCCAAGGCAGCAGCTACTCTTCCTGGGGTTTATTATGGATCCCCATTAGTTCCTGCCAAGGCAGCAGCTACTCTTCCTGGGGTTTATTATGGATCCTCATTAGTTCCTGCCAAGGCAGCAGCTACTCTTCCTGGGGTTTATTATGGATCCTCATTAGTTCCTGCCAAGGCAGCAGCTACTCTTCCTGGGGTTTATTATGGATCCCCATTAGTTCCTGCCAAGGCAGCAGCTACTCTTCCTGGGGTTTATTATGGATCCCCATTAGTTCCTGCCAAGGCAGCAGCTACTCTTCCTGGGGTTTATTATGGATCCTCATTAGTTCCTGCCAAGGCAGCAGCTACTCTTCCTGGGGTTTATTATGGATCCTCATTAGTTCCTGCCAAGGCAGCAGCTACTCCTCCTGGGGTTTATTATGGATCCCCATTAGTTCCTGCCAAGGCAGCAGCTACTCTTTCTGAGGTTTATTATGGATCCCCATTAGTTCCTGCCAAGGCAGCAGCTACTCTTCCTGGGGTTTATTATGGATCCTCATTAGTTCCTGTCAAAGCAGCAGCTACTCTTCCTGGGGTTTATTATGGATCCCCATTAGTTCCTGCCAAGGCAGCAGCTACTCTTTCTGAGGTTTATTATGGATCCCCATTAGTTCCTGCCAAGGCAGCAGCTACTCCTTCTGAGGTTTATTATGGATCCCCATTAGTTCCTGCCAAGGCAGCAGCTACTCTTTCTGAGGTTTATTATGGATCCCCATTAGTTCCTGCAAAGGCAGCAGCTACTCTTCCTGGGGTTTATTATGGATCCCCATTAGTTCCTGCCAAGGCAGCAGCTACTCTTCCTGGGGTTTATTATGGATCCTCATTAGTTCCTGCCAAGGCAGCAGCTACTCTTCCTGGGGTTTATTATGGATCCTCATTAGTTCCTGCCAAGGCAGCAGCTACTCTTCCTGGGGTTTATTATGGATCCCCATTAGTTCCTGCCAAGGCAGCAGCTACTCTTCCTGGGGTTTATTATGGATCCCCATTAGTTCCTGCCAAGGCAGCAGCTACTCTTCCTGGGGTTTATTATGGATCCCCATTACTTCCTGCCAAGGCAGCAGCTACTCTTCCTGGGGTTTATTATGGATCCCCATTAGTTCCTGCCAAGGCAGCAGCTACTCTTCCTGGGGTTTATTATGGATCCTCATTAGTTCCTGTCAAGGCAGCAGCTACTCCTCCTGGGGTTTATTATGGATCCTCATTAGTTCCTGCCAAGGCAGCAGCTACTCTTCCTGGGGTTTATTATGGATCCCCATTAGTTCCTGCCAAGGCAGCAGCTACTCCTCCTGGGGTTTATTATGGATCCACATTAGTTCCTGCCAAGGCAGCAGCTACTCTTCCTGGGGTTTATTATGGATCCCCATTACTTCCTGCCAAGGCAGCAGCTACTCCTCCTGGGGTTTATTATGGATCCTCATTAGTTCCTGCCAAGGCAGCAGCTACTCTTCCTGGGGTTTATTATGGATCCCCATTACTTCCTGCCAAGGCAGCAGCTACTCCTCCTGGGGTTTATTATGGATCCTCATTAGTTCCTGCCAAGGCAGCAGCTACTCTTCCTGGGGTTTATTATGGATCCCCATTAGTTCCTGCCAAGGCAGCAGCTACTCTTCCTGGGGTTTATTATGGATCCCCATTAGTTCCTGCCAAGGCAGCAGCTACTCTTCCTGGGGTTTATTATTGTGGGGTTTATTATGGATCCTCATTACTTCCTGCCAAGGCAGCAGCTACTCTTCCTGGGGTTTATTATGGATCCTCATTACTTCCTGCCAAGGCAGCAGCTACTCTTCCTGGGGTTTATTATGGATCCCCATTAGTTCCTGCCAAGGCAGCAGCTACTCTTCCTGGGGTTTATTATGGATCCCCATTAGTTCCTGCCAAGGCAGCAGCTACTCTTCCTGGGGTTTATTATGGATCCCCATTAGTTCCTGCCAAGGCAGCAGCTACTCTTCCTGGGGTTTATTATGGATCCTCATTAGTTCCTGCCAAGGCAGCAGCTACTCTTCCTGGGGTTTATTATGGATCCTCATTAGTTCCTGTCAAGGCAGCAGCTACTCCTCCTGGGGTTTATTATGGATCCTCATTAGTTCCTGCCAAGGCAGCAGCTACTCTTCCTGGGGTTTATTATGGATCCCCATTAGTTCCTGCCAAGGCAGCAGCTACTACTCCTCCTGGGGTTTATTATGGATCCCCATTAGTTCCTGCCAAGGCAGCAGCTACTCTTCCTGGGGTTTATTATGGATCCCCATTAGTTCCTGCCAAGGCAGCAGCTACTCTTCCTGGGGTTTATTATGGATCCCCATTAGTTCCTGCCAAGGCAGCAGCTACTCTTCCTGGGGTTTATTATGGATCCCCATTAGTTCCTGCCAAGGCAGCAGCTACTCTTCCTGGGGTTTATTATGGATCCCCATTAGTTCCTGCCAAGGCAGCAGCTACTCTTCCTGGGGTTTATTATGGATCCCCATTAGTTCCTGCCAAGGCAGCAGCTACTCTTCCTGGGGTTTATTATGGATCCTCATTAGTTCCTGTCAAGGCAGCAGCTACTCTTCCTGGGGTTTATTATGGATCCCCATTAGTTCCTGCCAAGGCAGCAGCTACTCTTCCTGGGGTTTATTATGGATCCTCATTAGTTCCTGCCAAGGTGGCAGCTTTGTTTATTGTTTTTGTATAGTGTATATTTTATCATGAGCACTCAACACGCTGCACCTTGGTCTACTCCTTTTGATGATCGTCACAGAAGATCCCACCACAAAAGGACCAAGCAGCGTGGTCAGGACAACTGGACATGAGAGGAGATTCTGGACGGGAAAGGACCCTGGAGTCAGGCTGGGGAGTATCGCCGCCCGAGGGAGGAGATTGAGGCAGCGAAAGCGGAGCGGCGTTATTATGAGGCACTATACCAACCACGAGGCAAGTGCGAGAGGCAGCCCCAAACATTTTTTGGGGGGGGCACACGGGGAGATTGGCAGAGTCAGGTTGGAGACCTGAGCCAACTCCACGTGCTTACTGTGGGGAGCGAGTGATCGAGCAAGCACCATGTTATGCGAGGATGCGCACTGTGTCGCCAGTGCGCAGCTACAGCCCAGTGCGCTCGGTGCAAGCTTCCCACAGTTGCCGTGCTAGAGTTGGCATTCAGCCAGGAAGGAGTATGCCGGCTCAGCGTTCCTGGTCTCCGGTGCGTCTTCTCAGCCCAGGTTATCCTGCGCCAGCTCTACGCACGGTAACCCCAGTTCGCCAACACAAACCTGTGCGACCTGTGCCAGCGACCCGCCCTTGCCGGACTAAAGTAAGTATCCAGCCAGGACGGGTTGTGCCAGGCATAAGCTCCAGACCTCCAGTGCGCCTCCAAGGCCCAGTATACCCTGTGCCTGCTCTGTGCACCCGGCCTCCAGCGACGTTCCCTAGTCCAGAACTCCCAGCGACGTTTCCCAGTCCGGAGCCTCCAGCGACATTCCCTAGTCCGGTGAGACCTATTCCGGCTCCACGTACGAAGCCTCCAGTGATGATCCATGGCCCGGAGCCTGTAGGGATAATCCATGGCAAGAAGCCTGTAGGGATGAACCATGGCCCGGAGCCTGTAGTGATGATCCATGGCACAAAGCTTCCAGTGATAAACCATGGCCCGGAGCCCCCAGTGATCATCCATGGCACAAAGCCTCCAGTGGTGATCCATGGCATGGAGCCTGTAGTGACGGTCCCCTGTATGGAACCTCCTGAGACGGCCTGCAGCCCGGAACCTCCTGAGACGGCCTGCAGCCCGGAACCTCCAGCGGCGGCCTGCAGCCCGGAACCTCCAGCGGCGGCCTGCAGCCCAGAACCTCCAGCGGCGGTCTGTAGTACAGAGCCTCCGGCGATGATCCACGGTCCGGTGGCACAGAAGCAGAGGGATCAGCGGGAAGAGCAGGGGTTACGCCCCGAACCAGAGCCGCCTCCTCTACTAAAGGATTCGCTGGATGATTAGGTTCTGGGTACTGCACCAGAGCCGCCATAAACACTGGTTACCCTCCCTACCTTCCCTTTTAGTTTTTTAGTTTTGTTTTTAGTTACATTCGGAGTCTGCACCTTTTGGGGGGGTACTGTCACGTCCTGACCATGGTAAGCTGTTATTTTCTATGGTAGAGGAGGTCAGGGCGTGACAGACAAGTTATTCTATGTTTTCTATGTCTATGTTGTTAGGTTATAGTTTTGGTATTTCTATGTTGGTTTGTTTGGGATGATTTCCAATTAGAGGCAGCTGGTCCTCGTTGTCTCTAATTGGAGATCATACTTAAGTAGGGTTTTTTTCCACCTGGGTTTGTGGGATATAGTTTTTGTATTGCTCTGTAAAGCCTGCAGAACGTGACGTTCGTGTTTCTTTGTTCATTGTTTTTGTATAGTGTTCTGAGTTAAAAAAATAAAATATTTATCATGAGCACTCAACACGCTGCACCTTGGTCTACTCCTTTTGACGATCATCACACCTTCCAGTTCTCTGCTGACAATGACTGGAACGAAATGCAAAAATCTCTGAAGCTGGAGACTCTTACCCCCCTCACTAGCTTTAAGCACCAGCTGTCAGAGCAGCTCACAGATCACTGCACCTTTACATAGCTCATCTGTAATATTCCCATCCAATCTACTTCATCCCCATACTGTATTTATTTATCTTGTTCCTTTGCACCCCAGTATCTCTACTTGCACATTCATCTTCTGTACATCCTACCATTCCAGTGTTTAATTGCTATATTGTAATTACTTCGCCACCATGGCCTATTTATTGCCTTACCTCTCTTATCCTACCTCATTTGCACATGCTGTATATAGATTTTTCTACTGTATTTTTGATTGTATGTTTGTTTATTCCATGTGTAACTCTGTGTTGTTGTATGTGTCGAACTGCTTTGCTTTATCTTGGCCAGGTCGCAGTTGCAAATGAGAACTTGTTCTCAACTAGCCTACCTGGTTAAATAAAGGTGAGAGAACCTGGAATTCCTGTCCCACAAGATTCCCCACATATTCCAAGAGAATGGCTTTGGGAAGTTCACCTAGTAGTTTGAAATCTTCCACAACAGTCATTTCATCAGGATGGTGGATCCAGCCAGTTACCCAGTGGAGGTGTGTATGCAGCGGAGGTAGTTCAGTGAACTATGCTCTCAAATAATGACTTACCTGGCTCTAAGACCGGACGTTATACATCCAAAGTTAATGCCTAGCGTTTTAGCTTATTGGGCTAACAGTCTTGAGTCATGCTGATGACCCAGCTTCAAGTAGCCAGATGTTGCAGCATTCAGTTAGCCAATGAATACTGCCCTTTTTACTTCTCAAGAGGACTTAGCTGATGTACAGACAAATAACCGTAGTTGGCAGACATTTAGGATTAGTTTACTCTCCCCAAACCTTAACCGTAATAATTCTGGGGTCAGGAGTTAATCTGATTTTAGAACAGTGTCCAGGAAATAACGTAATCCTTCTTCTTCGTTGTGGTTCCAGGTGGATCTGAAGGAGATGGTCTCCATGGAGATCACAACCTCTGTCCTCAACACTGAGATGTTTGTGGATTCCTGCTCTCAGACAACCCGAATGATCCTGACCACTACATCCAAAATGGGTCAGGGACAAAAAAAAAAAAAAAACATTGGTTCCTTGTTGTATACGTTCATTATATACTTTACTGCAGCGCTCCTGCCGGTTAAAACACTATATACAATACTTTATATACCACAGCATATACAACAGTAGGAGTCACCTCCATGACCAAGACTCTTCTACCCCGATTGCTCAGTTTGGCCGGGCGGCCAGCTGTAGGAAGAGTCTTTGTGGTTCCAAACTTCTTCCATTTAAGAATGATGGAGACCACTGTGTTCTTGGGGACCTTCAATGCTGCATACATTTTTTGATACCCTTCCCCAGGTATGTGCCTCGACACAATCCTGTCTCGGAGCTCTACAGACAATTCCTTCGAACCTCATGGCTTGGTTTTTGCTCTGACATGCACTGTCAACTGTGTCTGTCATATATAGACAGGTGTGTGTACCTTTCCAAATCATGTCCAATCAATTGAATTTACCACAGGTGGACTCCAATCAAGTTGTAGAAACATCTCATGGATGATTCATGGAAACCGGATGCACCTGAGATCAATTTTGAGTCTCATATCAAAGAGTCTGAATACTTATGTAAATAAGGTATCTGTTTTTTATTTTCAATAAATCTGCAAAGATTTCTAAAAAACTGTTTTCGCTTTGTCACTATGGGGTATTGTGTGTAGATTGATGAGGATTTAATTTTTTTTTTAATCCATTTTAGAATAAGGCTGTAACGTAACAAAATGTGGAAAAAGTCAAGGGGTCTGAATACTTTTCGAAGGCACTGTATCAACATAGACTACATTACTTCAGAGAAGGTAAACAAAGTTTTCTACCTTGTTTTTGTGTCTTGAGTTCAGTCACCTCTGATCCTGATTGGCTGTGAGCTTGATTGTGACCTCTAACCCTTCCAGGTGTACATCAGCTGTGTGGTGATCCTGTGTGAGGCGTGGGACCCCAGCACCCGGTGTGTCAGCACGGCATCGCCACGGGAGAAAGGCCATCCTGGAGACCGCCAAGCACTCCATCTCCCAGGGGCCTTTGCGTGTGAGGAGGAGCGCTGACAGTGACAGGAAAGGTAATCCTGAAAAACCTGTTCAAGTCAATGGCTTAATCAGATTTCGAATCAGTATATGGTCATGGTTTCAATACTTAGTCAGGTGGGATAAAGTATATAGCCAACAACTGTAGATATTTTGTTATATTGTGTTATATTGATTCATATCTCATGTCAATACCTTTCTAGTATTTTTTTAAATCAATTCATTTTCTCTCTCCAGCTGCTGATGTGGCTTTAAACCAGAACTTGGTGTTCGTCGCTGGATGTTTCCTGGCAGCAATCGCCATGGTGCGCGGAGCTGTCATCGATAGATCCAGACAGTCAAAGGTCAAATATCAACCACTAGTTGATCAACCATGAGTAGGGTGTAAAATCACAATACTGACCTTTAGATTAGTGACTAGAGACAATTGTATCCCCTGCTGACCCCTCAACGCCATTGGCCGTCATCTAACCCACTTTTGAAATAGAATCTCAAACTGATGCTTTAATGAGGAGCGCGGTTTCATGAACAACTACATTAACTGTTTTTTTTAGAGACATAAATAAATAAATAAAAATTACAATCAAGATTTACGATCTGTCTGAGGTGGTTTGGAAAGAAATTCCTTCCGTAATGCCTTGTGCGTCAGGGGGGGGGGGGGGGGCCCCGTGCCCATTTTGGGGAGTGGGATGTATGAAGTATTTTTAAAAGGGGAAAGAAATTCCCCGGCCGGCGCGGGGGGGGGGGGGGGCCCCGGCCGATTCCGTAATGCCTCATTTTGGGGAGTGGGACATATGAGGTATTTTAATAAGGGGAAACATTTTATATGAAGTTGCTGTGTGACCCTGTGTAGCAACACTGTGACTGTAGTTAATAGGGATCGTTCCTCATTCCACTTGTGTAATAACAGGTCGTTACAAAGCATGTAATAGAGTACTTTATAACAATATGCTAATTCAATAGATGAATTACAGTGATATGGGTAAAACAGCCAGTCATTGTGGACTATAACCAATATGAAGTGTAGATTTGTGATGAAATGAAACTGTGTATTGTTTTCTATCATTTTCTGAGGAATACAATGCACTACTTTGGGCCAGTTGATTGGGCCAGTAGATTTGATCAGTAGTTTGGGCCAGTAGGTTGGGGCAGTAGATGGGCCAGTAAATTGGGCCAGTAGATGGGCCAGTAATTTGGGCCAGTAGAATGGGCTAGTAGAATGGGCCAGTAGTTTGGGTCAGTAGCGTGGGCCAGTACTTGGGCCAGTAGTTTGGGTCAGTAGCATGGGCCAGTAGTTGGGCTAGTAGATTAGGCCAGTAGTTTGGGTCAGTAGTTGGGCCAGTAGGTGGGTCAGTAGCATGGGCCAGTAGATTGGGCCAGTAGATTGGGCCAGTAGCATGGGCCAGTAGATTGGGCCAGTAGAATGGGCCAGTAGATTGGGTCAGTCAAAAATATAAACGCAACATGTAAAGTGTTGGTCCCATGTTTTATGAGCTGAAATAAAAGATCCCAGAAATGTTCCATACGCACAAAAAAAAGTCTCTCAAATGTTGTGCACAAATTTGTTTACATCCCTGTTAGTGAGCATTTCTCCTTTGCCAAGATAATCCATCCACCTGACAGGTGTGGCATATCAAGGAGCTGATTAAACAGCATGATCATTACACAGGTGCACCTTGTGCTGGGGACAATAAAAGGCCACTCTAAAATGTATCGTTTTTCCACATAACACAATGCCACAGATGTCTCAAGTTTTGAGGGAGTGTGCAATTGGCATGCTGACTGCAGGAATGTCCACCAGAGCTGTTGGCAGATAATTGAATGTTCCTTTCTCTACCATAAGCCGCCCCAACATCATTTTAGGGATAAGTCCAACCAGCCTCCCAACTGCAGACCTCATGTACGGCGTCGTGTGGGTGAGCGGCTTGCTGATGTCAACGTTGTGAACAGAGTGCCCCATGGTGGAGGTGGGGTTATGGTATGGGTGTCCGGCAGGCATAAGCTACGGACAACCAACACAATTGCATTTATTGATGGCAATATGAATGCACAAGGATACCGTGACAAGATCCCTGAGGCCCATTGTCGTGCCAATCATCCTCCTCCAACACCTAATTTTCAGCATACGATCTGTACACAATTCCTGGAAGAAGCAAGTTATAAAATAAAAATGTAAAAGTCTTTGCTCTGCACAACAACATACACATCTGTACCTGTTGCATATCAACAGTGATAGGAGTTGTTGTATTTCTTTTTACATTGAGCAATGAGCCCCTCATGTGGCCACTGGTGTAAATACAGTCATGCCTGGAAGCAGCAGCAAAGTACCACACAGAGAGAGAGAGAGAGAGAGAGAGAGAGAGCAGAGCAGTTTAGAGAGCAGGAGGGAGAACCGTCCCAGAGCGAGTCGTTAGTAGCATCCTCAGGGAGGGAGAAGCCCAGAGCTGGAGGGCAGGGGATGCTGGGAGGGAGGAGGGCAGGGAATGCTGGGAGGCAGGCAAAAGACTGGGGCTGCCCTATTATTCCCTATATAGTGCACTACCAGAGGAGGCTGGTGGGAGGAGCTATAGGAGGACGGGCTCATTGTAACGTCTGGAATGGAATCAATGGAACAGAGTCAAAACACGTTGTTTCCATTGTGTTTGATGCGTTTGGTACCATCCCATTGACTCCATTTCCAGCCATGACAATAAGCCATCCTCCTATAGCTCACCCCAACAACCTCCTCTGTGCACTATTTTTGACCAGTGCTCTCTATAAGGGCATAAAGTGCCATTTGGGATGCACACAGAAACAGGAGACAACAGAACTCTCATTGTTTGCCTACACAACCCATAGTCGTTGTTTGTGATTATGGACCCTTGTCACGACTCCCGCCAAAGTCGGTCCCTCTCCTTGTTCGGGCGGCGTTCGGCGGTCGACGTCACCGGTCTTCTAGCCATCGCCGCTCCACCTGTCATTTTCCATTTGTTTTGTCTTGTTTTCCCGCACACCTGGTTTACATCCCCTCATTACTCTACGTGTATATTATCCTCTGTTCCCCCCCTATGTCTGTGTGTGGTATTGTTTTTTCATTACGTGCGTGTCGCTTCAGGCTGGTTTTGCGCCGGGTATTGTTATAACCCGTGGATTGGTTATTTTGTACCATTTTGTGTAATTTGCGCGCTATCGCTTTGTTCTTTGGGCCGGAGTGTTGTGACGCGGCTGCGTCCGGCTGTTTTTCCTCAGCCTGAATAAAGTGTGCCTGTTCACTCATCTCTGCTCTCCTGCACCTGACTTCTTTCGACCAGTTGCTCACGCTCTGACAACCCTGGAGGTTTATGGACACTAACTAAGCTGATGGGTTCCTATTGAAGATTCTCTGGAGGGGAATCTCCAACAGTGTTTAGTTAGAGGTTAGTGTGATAAGTTCAAATTAAAGTTTATTGGTCGCGTGCACAGTTCTACAGATGTTTTCTCACGTTCAGTGAAATGCTTATGTTTCTAACTCCAAAAATGCAGCAAAGGTTTTGAATAAAAATTGAAATTATGAAATATCAGAACAAGCAATATCAATGTCAGAGACCCGGAATATACATATTGATGGTGTGTACAGCAGTAGTTATATAAAGGATGAGACATAACTAGAATACAGTATATAAAGTGGGTCAAACAATATGTAAACATTATTAAAAGTGTCTCTGTGTTCTATCAGTCTCTCATCCCAACTTTGATGCACCTGTACTGTCTCCACCTTCTAGATCGGGGGTTGCCAAACTTTTTCCATTCGGGGGCTCCCTTCCAGGATTGGTGAACATCCTGTGTCTATCCTGCGCATTCGTCATGTCTACAGTGCATTCAGAAAGTATTCAGACCCCTTGACTTTTTCCACATTTTGTTATGTTACAGCCTTATTCTAAAATGGATTAAATAGTTCCCCCCATCTATCTACACACAATACCCCATAATGACAAAGCAAAAACAGGTTTATATTTTTTTTGCTAATTTATTAAAAATGAAAAACAGAAATATCACATTTACAAGAATGGCACACCTGTATTTGGGGAGTTTCTCCCCCATTCTTCTCTGCAGATCCTCTCAAGCTCTGTCAAGTTGGACGGGGAGCGTTGCTGCACAACTATTTTCGGTTCTCTACAGAGATCGGGTTCAACTCTGGGCTCTGGCTGGGCGACTCAAGGACATTCAGAGACTTGTCCCGAAGCAACTCCTGCGTTGTCTTGGCTGTCTTAGGGTAGTTTTACTGAGGAGTCTGGCCACTCTACCATAAAGGCCTGATTGGTGGAGTGCTGCAGAGATGGTTGTCCTTCTGGAAGGTTCTCACATCACCACAGAGGAACTCTGGAGTTCTGTCAGAGTGACCATCGGGTTCTTGGTCACCTCCCTGACAAGGCCTCTTCTCCCCCGATTGCTCAGTTTGGCCAGAAGACCAGCTCTAGGAAGAAGACCAGCCAGAAGACCAGCTCTTGGTGGTTCCAAACTTCTTCCATTTCAGACTGATGGAGGCCACTGTGTTCTTGTGGACCTTCAATGCTGCAGAAATGTTTTGGTATCCTTCCCCAGATCTGTGCCTCGACACAATCCTGTCTTGGAGCTCTATGGACAATTCTTTCGACCTCATGGCTTGGTTTTTGCTCTGACATGCACTCTCAACTGTAGGACCTTATATAGACAGCTGTGTGCCTTTTCAAATCATGTCCCATCAATTGAATTTACCACAGGTGGACTCCAATCAAGTTGTAGAAACATCTCAAGGATGATCAATGGAAATAGGATGCACCTGACCTCAATTTCGAATCTCATAGCAAAGGGTCTGAATACTTATGTAAATAAGGTATTTCTGTGTTTTATTTTTAATACATTTGCAATTGTATCTAAAAACCTGTTTTCGCTTCGTCATTATGGGCTATTAGATTGATGAGGAAAATGTATTATTTAAATAATTTTAGTATAAGGCTGTAACGTAACAAAATATGGAAGAAGTCAAGGGGTCTGAATACTTTCCAAAGGCACTGTATTTCTATGGGTACATGACAAACTGTTCACACCACTCTTGTTGGTGGAGAGAATTTTGCAGGATTAAAAGCTTATTTCCTGCAATACTACACATGTTGTCATAGGGTGCAAAGCACATTTTGCAGTTTTAAAGCTACTTTTCTTGCAATTCTATACACTTTGCCATGTCTTCAAGTGAAAAATTACAACAATATCTATGGGCTAAAAAAACAAAATCAAAATACATTAGCTGACATGGGCTAGTTTATTTTATTTAACCTTTATTTGACTAGGCAAGTCAGTTAAGAACAAATTCTTATCTAAAATGATGGCCTACCAAAAGGCAAAAGGCCTCCTCTCGGGGACGGGGGATTAAAACATATATATATATATATAAATATTGGACAAAACACAAGAGAAACAACACAACACTACATAAAGAGAGACCTAAGACAACAACATAGCAAGGCAACAACACATAACAACACAGCATGGTAGCAACACAACAAGGTAGCAGCACAGAACATGCTAGTTGATCTGGACATTTCTGACAAGTTAGAAATAGCTCTCCAATGACTGACATACCAAGAGGTCCTTGATGATCTTCTTGGCCTTCCTGTGACACCGTAGATGATGCGTTGGGCAGACCGCACCACCCTCTGGAGAGCCCTGTGGTTGTGGGCGGTGCAGTTGCCGTACCAGGTGGTGATACAGCCCGACAGGATGCTCTCAACGGTGCATCTATAGAAGTTTGTGAGTGTCTCAGATGCCAAGCCAAATTTCTCCAGCCTCCTGGAGGTTGAAGCGACCGCTGTTGTGCCTTCTTCACCACGGTGTCGTGTGAAGGGACAATTTCAGCTCCTCAGCAGTAGTGGTGTCTGGGTAAAATCACTGGAAAAGATAGCCATATTACAATCTATGTGTTGTGATGATTGAGTTGTTTGCTCTATAACCTTTTAGTTCATATGTCTTGACACCGTGATACAGTTGAAGTCGGAAGTTCACATACACTTTAGCCAAATACATTTAAACTCAGTTTTTCACAATTCCTGACATTTAATCACAGTAAAAATTCCCTGTCTTAGGTCAGTTAGGATCACCACTTTATTTTAAGAATGTGAAATGTCAGAATAATAGTAGAGAGAATGATTTATTTCAGCTTTTATTTCACATTCCCAGTGGGTCAGAAGTTTACATACACTTAATTAGTATTTGGTAACATTGCCTTGAAATTGTTTAACTTGGGTCAAACGTTTCGGGTAGACTTCCACAAGCTTCCCACAATAAGTTGGGTGAATTTTGGCCCATTCCTCCTGACAGAGCTGGTGTAACTGAGTCAGGTTTGTAGGCCTCCTTGCTCGCACACGCATTTTCAGTTCTGCACACAAATTTTCTATGGGATTGAGATCAGGGCTTTGTGATGGCCACTCCAATACCTTGACTTTGTTGTCCTTAAGCCATTTTGCCACAACTTTGGAAGTATGTTTGGGGTCATTGTCCATTTGGAAGACGAATTTGCGACCAAGCTTTAACTTCCTGACTGATGTCTTGAGATCCTGCCTCATGATGCCATCTATTTTGTGAAGTGCACCAGTCCCTCCTGCAGCAAAGCACCCCCACAACATGATGCTGCCACCCCCGTGCTTCACGGTTGGGATGGTGTTCTTCGGCTTGCAAGCTTCCCCCTTTTTCCTCCAAACATAACGATGGTCATTATGGCCAAACAGTTGTATTTTTGTTTCATCAGACCAGAAAACATTTCTCCAAAAAGTATGATCTTTGTCCCAATGTGCAGTTGCAAACCGTAGTCTGGCTTTTTTATGGCGGTTTTGGAGCAGTGGCTTCTTCCATGCTGAGCAGCCTTTCAGGTTATGGGATATAGGACTCGTTTTACTGTGGATATAGATACTTTTGTACCCGTTTCCTCCAGCCTCTTTACAAGGTCCTTTGCTGTTGTTTTGGGATTGATTTCCACGGCTGCGTGGTCCCATGGTGTTTGTACTTGTGCACTATTGTTTGTACAGATGAACGTGGTACCTTCAGGTGTTTGGAAATTGCTCCCAAGGATGAACCAGACTTGTGGAGGTCTACAATTTCTTTTCTGAGGTCTTGGCTGATTTATTTTGATTTTCCCATGATGTCAAGCAAAGAGGCACGGAGTTTGAAGGTAGGCCTTGAAATACATCCACAGGTACACCTCCAATTGACTAAAATTATGTCAATTAGCCTATCAGAAGCTTCTAAAGCCATGACATCAAACTTCTGACGCACTGGAATTGTGATCCAGTGAATTATAAGTGAAATAATATGTCTGTAAACAATTGTTGGAAAAATTACTTGTGTCATGTACAAAGTAGATGTCCTAACCGACTTGCCAAAACTATAGTTGGTTAACAAGAAATTTGTGGAGTGGTTGAAAAACAAGTTTTAATGATTCCAACCTAAGTGTATGTAAACTTATGACTTCAATTGTATATAGGCCTACAGGCCAAGACAATAAGAAGACTCAGTGGCAGAATACATTTAACCACACCTGTGCTTCATCACAAAACCAGAGAGCAACATCTGTCCAATGAAGTCCACAAAGCATACTGCATGTTACAAACAGTTACCTTCAGCATGGTCAAGTGTCACTGTTGTCGTAAGGAGAAGCGGACCAAAGTGCAGCGTGTGTGTCGTTCCACATTTTATTTACACTGTGAAACTATGCAATACATAAATAAACTAAACAAACAAACAAACAAACAAACAAACAAAAACAACAAACCGTGACACAGAGTAAAACATACACTACTCAAAAAACAATCTCCCACAAACCCAGGTAGAAAAAAAACCCTACTTAAGTATGATCTCCAATTAGAGACAACGAGGACCAGCTGCCTCTAATTGGAGATCATCCCAAACAAAACCCAACATAGAAATACAAAACTAGAACATGACAACATAGAAAAACTAAACTAGAAAAAAAAACCTGTTCACGCCCTGACCTACTCTACCATAGAAAATAACAGCTTTCTATGGTCAGGACGTGACATCAAGCAAGTTAATGTTTCCGACATTTTCGGACTACTAAACAACTATTGATTTAGAAGCACAGAGTTAGTCACCTCAAGGCACAAAGAAAACAAGGAGCTGCTGCCTCCACTATTCCAGCACCGTTACATCATCAAATCACCTATACTTAGTGTAATACAACTAAAAGATACAAAAACAATTTAGTCCAATCAACCTAAGATAAATATGATGTGGCTGTCCATGGTGATGTGTGTGTGTGTGTGTGTTGTGTGTGTGTGTGTGTGTGTGTGTGTGTGTGTGTGTGTGTGTGTGTGTGTGTGTGTGTGTGTGTGTGTGTGTGTGTGTGTGTGTGTGTGTGTGTTGTTGACTCACCCTAATGCCATCCTCCTCTCTTTCATGTTGAGGAAACAGTCTATGACTCATACAGTACACACTTTTATGTGTTGTTGTCCCTGGCTACCTGGCTAAAATGCTCGCTCGCTAGCCTAACTTCCATTCATGGTCAACGTTAGCTAGTTAGCATTAGCCTTCTATATCTCGCTACATATTGAGCTTCCATCTTCTCAGGTCAGGGGCACAACAATGTATGAATTAATGGTTGGATCAGAATCACCGTTATAATCATTAGCCAGTATGGAGAATTAAGTAAAACCACAAGTCCAAATCCCCATCTCCATCCATTGCGATTTTAGGAAAATTTACAATTTTAGCTAGCTAGCCACCGGAGGACAACAAGACAACGAGATGCAACAATTTGCTTTTTTTCTTTCTTCTGTTAATGACATTTGATGTGATGTGAATAGTGCGAAGCCAAATTCAAACTGACTTCCCTTAAACACTTTTTTTTGGTGTGCCAGGACCATTCACAGCTGAGCTCGCTCAGTTTAGTTCAATGCTGATTGGCTATGATTGGCAATGCTGGAGGCCAAATTCTCGCTGCCTTCCTTTGTATTCAATGCTACGTGTGCGGCAACAATATCATACTGTTTTTGACCCTTGTGGGGCCCCGGTGTTGAGGATCAGCGTGGCGGAGGTGTTGTTACCTACCTTCACCACCTGGGGTCGGCCTGTCAGGAAGTCCAGGTAGAGGGTAAATTCAATTATCTCTATCATCTCTGACATTAACAGGATAGGGCTAAACCGTTGTAGTTAAGGCTTGTGGATCAGTCGATCGTCTGCCGATCGTTTAGCGCGCTGTGTTTTTAGGGACCACCCGCTGTAGACGTCATGATGTAGACGGGATGTGTTTTCAGGGACCACCCGCTGTAGACGTCATGATGTAGACGGGATGTGTTTTTAGGGACCACCCGCTGTAGACGTCATGATGTAGACGGGATGTGTTTTCAGGGACCACCCGCTGTAGACGTCATGAGATTCTACTCATAGCAAACGCTACTGGCGTGTCTGAGAAAAAACATGAGGCGGTTATGGAGGGAAATCACACATAGCCTGGCACATAGATAGAGAGAGAGAGAGAGAGACAGAGAGAGAGAGATACAGAGAGATACAGAGACAGAGATATAGAGAGACAGAGATATAGAGAGACAGAGAGAGAGAGACAGAGAGAGAGAGAGAGAGAGACAGCGAGAGAGAGACAGAGAGAGACAGAGACAGAGACAGAGAGAGAGAGAGAGAGAGAGAGAGAGAGACAGAGATAGAGAGAGACAGAGAGAGAGACAGAGAGAGACAGAGAGAGAGAGAGAGACAGAGAGAGACAGAGAGACAGAGAGAGAGAGACAGAGAGAGAGAGAGAGAGAGAGAGAGAGAGACAGAGAGAGAGAGAGAGAGAGACAGAGAGAGAGACAGAGAGACAGAGAGACAGAGAGAGAGACAGAGAGACAGAGAGAGAGAGAGAGAGAGAGACAGACAGACAGAGAGAGAGAGAGACAGAGAGAGAGACAGAGAGACAGAGAGAGAGAGAGAGAGACAGACAGAGACAGAGAGAGAGAGAACCGGTTGTTCAGTGTTTCTCTCCCTCTCTCTCTCTTCCAGCAGCATACTTCCCCAGCGCCTGGATACAGACCACACAGACAGGACCTGATTCCCATCGTCAGGACAACGGGGCCACCCACCAGCCAATCAGGGCTCTGGAAGATCTGTCCTGCATGCTGATTGGCTGCCTGGCCTGCAGCCTGTTGTGGAATGCCCATCCTTAACCCTTTCCCAACCATGAACACATCACGCCTCTTCTCAGAAAACACACTTTCTCTGTCCCAAATCCCAATAAGTTTGAAGAGAATCTTCAAAGCCAAATATACTTGTCTCCCTTCCTTAAAAATGTGATTATGCTATGCCTATATGGTATGACTCAAACCTGAGTCTCTGACTTGGTCACTCCTTACACCTTACACCAAGAGGACCAAACCTCTTGACCAGGTGGTTAGGTGATGTCCTCCCAAGGATGCTACAGTATTATAATGAGCCTTCTACCTCTACCCACCCAAACCTCTTAGATGAGTGAATAGACACCCTTTAAAGTGGCACTCCAGTCTCCTTTTCACCTCATTTAACACCGGATTTACTGAAACAAAAAGGTCTCAATAGGGGGTCCAGGTAAGTCATGACATAGCACATGACATAGCACTAGACATAGCACATGACATTGCACATGACATAGCACAAGACATAGCACTAGACATAGCACTAGACATAGCACATGACATAGCACTAGACATAGCACTAGAGATAGTACTAGACATAGCACATGACATAGCACTAGACATAGCACATGACATAGCACTAGACATAGCACTAGACATAGCACAAGACACAGCACTAGACATAGCACTAGGCATAGCACAAGACATAGCACAAGACATATCACAAGACATAGCACTAGACATAGCACAAGACATAGCACTAGACATAGCACTAGACATAGCACAAGACACAGCACTAGACATAGCACTAGGCATAGCACAAGACATATCACAAGACATAGCACTAGACATAGCACAAGACATATCACAAGACATAGCACTAGACATAGCACTAGACATAGCACAAGACATAGCAGTAGACATAGCACTAGACATAGCACTAGACATATCACTATTGCTCCTCTATTGTTCCTCAGGCAAAGGAGGGAGCATAGAGATTCTATTAAATTCCTAATTCTATGGGGGGAGGCCAATGACATCACGGGTTCCCATCAGCAGGGCCGGATTAAGAAATCTTATGCCCCGGGGCTTTTGGTTTCGTGGCACACCATCATTTTCGGGTAAACAAATCCATGCACCAAGATGCCCATTGTAAATGTACTGTTGAAGAAAAAAGATCCTTTACAATAAAGCCATAATAACATTTGTAACATGTGACATAGGCTACAGTTGAGCAGAGGATTTCCACACCATGGGATTTTTTTGTTGTTGTTGTTGCTGGGTCTGAAAAAAAATAAGCCTTTAAAAAAAATAAAAAAAAATAAACATTTCATGCAATTCTATGTAATTTACATGACAGGAAATCTTAGCTGAATCTTTTTTAATAACACACAAATGACCGAAATGAGTGGCTTATCTGACTGACAAATTGAGATGAATCTAGTCTTGAATTCAAACAAACATCAGCCCAGGCCAATGAAGCGACACACAGATTGTATAATATTTTAGGAGGCAATATATATACAGTATATATATCATAGGATACTAAATAACATTTCCAGTGGCACAGTGACTCACCTAATGATGAAGTTGAAGCCACAGGCTACCACTCACGGTGATGGCCGACGCGCTCGGCGTGGAAATAGCCTGTCTCAAGATGAGCTACTTTGAAAACCAGTGCTCCTGTTCGCATAAAATTGGGAGTTGTTGATAAAAAATGGTTTCTATTGGTTCTACAGACAGATTAGTATTTTCTTTTCAGCAGTAAGTATTTGCTTTCCAAACTGTACGTTTTTCCTGCAACTGTATTTGAGTCTGCAAAACCGACAGGCGCAATAAACCATAGAATGTAAATAGTCCGGGTGGCCATTTGATTAATTGTTCAGCAGTCTAATGGCTTGGGGGTAGAAGCTGTTAAGGAGCCTTTTGGTCCAAGACTTGGCGCTCCGGTACCGCTTGCAGTGCGGTAGCAGAGAGAACAGTCTAAGACTTGGGTGACTGGAGTCTTTGACAATTATTTGGGCCTTCCTCTGACATCGCCTAGTATATAGGTCCTAGATGTCAGGAAGCTTGGCCACAGTGATGTACTGGGCCGTACTCACTACCCTCTGTAGCGCCTTACGGTCAGATGCCGAGCAGTTGCCATACCAGGCGGTGATGCAACCGGTCAGGATGCTCTCGATGGTGCAGCTGTAGAACTGTTTTAGGATCTGGGAACCCATGCCAAATATTTTCAGTCTCCTGAGGCAGAAAAGGTGTTGTCGTGCCCTCTTCACAACTGTCTTGGTGTGTT
Organism: Salmo salar; assembly: GCF_965601325.2. NCBI lineage: Eukaryota > Metazoa > Chordata > Actinopteri > Salmoniformes > Salmonidae > Salmo > Salmo salar. Next base: position 90,556,075 of record NC_138294.1, on the reverse strand, counting down.
TGGACTATGATAGTTTGTTGGTGATGTGGACACCAAGGAACTTGAAACTCTAGACCTGCTCCACTTCAGCCCCGTCAATGTTAATGGGGGCCTGTTCGGCCCTCCTTTTCCTGTAGTCCACGATCATCTCCTTTGTCTTTGTTACTTTGAGGGAGAGGTTGTTGTCCTGGCTCCACACTGCCAGGTCTCTGACCTCCTCCCTATATAGGCTCTCATCGTTGTCTGTGATCCCGCCTACCACTGTTATGTCATCAGCAAACTAAATGATGATGTTGGAGTCGTGCTTGGCCACGCAGTCGTAGGTGAACAGGGAGTACAGGAGGGGACTAAACACTCACTCCTGAGGGGTCCCAGTGTTGAGGATCAGCGTGGCAGATGTATAGTTGCCTACCCTTACCACCTGGGGGCGGCCCGTCAGGAAGTCCAGGATCCAGTTGCAGAGGGAGATGTTTAGTCCTAGGGTCCTTAGTTTAGTGATGAGCTTTGTGGGTACTATGGTGTTGAACACTGAGCTGTAGTCAATGAATAGCATTCTCACATAGGTGTTCCTTTTGTCCAGGTGGGAAAAGGCAGTGTGGAGTGCAATTGAGATTGCGTCATCTGTGGATCTGTTAGGGCGGTATGCGAATTGGCGTGGGTCTCGGGTTTCTGGCATGATGGTGTTGATGTGAGCCATGACCAGCCTTTCAAAGCACTTCATGGCTACCGACGTGAGGACTACGGGGCGGTAATCATTTAGGCAGGTTACCTTCGCTTCCTTGGGCACAGGGACTATGGTGGTCTGTTTGAAACATGTAGGTATTACAGATTCGGTCAGGGAGAGGTTGAAAATGTCAGTGAAGACGTTTGCCGCATGCTTTGCGTACACGTCCTGGTAATCCGTCTGGCCCCGCGGCTTTGTGAATGTTGCTCATATCGGCTACGGAGAGCGTGATCACACAGTCGTCTGGAACAGCTGGTGCTCTCATGCATGCTTCAGCGTTGCTTGCCTAGAAGCGACCATAAGAGGCATTTAGCTTGTCTGGTAGGCTCGCGTCACTGGGCAGCTCACTGGATTTCCTTTATAGTCCGTAATATTTTTCAAGCCCTGCCAGATCCGACGAGTGTCAGAGCCGGTGTAGCAGGATTCAATCTTAGTCCTGTATTGACGCTATGCCTGTTTGATGGTTTGTCTGAGGGCATAGAGGGATTTCTTATAAGCGTCCGGGTTAAAACCCCATAATGACAAAGCAGAAACAGATTTTTAGATTTTTTTTGCAAATGCATCCTGTTTCCATTGATCATCATTGAGATGTTTCTACAACTAGATTGGAGTCCACTTTTGGTAAAGTTATTTGATTGGACATGATCTAGGGGCATGAAAGTAAACGGAAAGGCACTGGCGTGACGAACCACCCTTGCTGTCTCTGCATGGCCTGTTTCCCTCTCTCCACCAGGATTCTCTGCCTCGAACCCTATTACTGGGGCTGAGTCACTGGCTTACTGGTGCTCTTCCCTCCCGTTCCTTGGAGGGGTGCGTCACTTCAGTGGGTTGAGTCACTGACGTGATCTTCTTGTCCAGGTTTGGCGCCTCCCTCGGGTTCGTGCCATGGGGGGGGGGGGGGGGGGGGGGGATCTTCGTGGGCTATACTCGGCCTTGTCCCAGGGTAGTAAGTTGGTGCTTGAAGATATCCTTCTAGTGGTGTGGGGGCTGTGCTTTGGCAAAGTGGGTGGGGTTATATCCTGCCCGTTTAGCCCTGTCCGGTGGTATTGTCGGACGGGGCCACAGTGTCTCCCTACCCCTCATGTCCCAGCCTCCAGTATTTATGTTGCAATAGTTTATGTGTCGGGGGGGCTAGGGTCAGTCTGTTATATCTGGAGTATTTCTCCTGTCTTATCCGGTGTCCTTTGTGAATTTAAGGATGCTCCCTCTAATTCTCTCTCTCTTTCTCTCGGAGGACCTGAGCCCTAGGACCATGCCTCCGGACTACCTGGCCTCATGACTCCTTGCTGTCCCCAGTCCACCTGGTCATGCTGCTGCTCCAGTTCCAACTGTTCTGCCTGCGGCTATGGAACCCTGACCTGTTCACCGGACATGCTGTTTTCGACTCTCTCTCTCTACTGCACCTGCTGCCTCTAACTCTGAATGATCGGCTATGAAAAGCCAACTGACATTTACTCCTGAGGTGCTGACCTGCTGCACCCTCTACAACCACTGTGAATATTATTATTTGACCCTGCTGGTCATCTATGAACGTTTGAACATCTTGGCCACGTTCTGTTATAATCTCCACCCGGCACAGCCAGAAGAGGACTGGCCACCCATCAGAGCCTGGTTCCTCTCTAGGTTTCTTCCTAGGTTCCTGCCTTTATAGGGAGTTTTTCCTAGCCACCGTGCTTCTACATCTGCATTGCTTGCTGTTTGGGGTTTTAGGCTGGGTTTCTGTATAGCACTTTGTAACATCGGCTGATGTAAAAAGAGCTTTATAAATACATTTGACTGATTGATTGATTGATTGGGAAATGAACACATCTGTCTATATAAGGTCCCACAGTTGAAAGTGCATGTTAGAGCAAAAACCAAGCCATGAGGTTGAAGGAATTGTCCGCAGAGTTCCTGAGACAGGATTGTGTCGAAGCACAGATGATGGAGGCCACTGTGTTCTGCAATGCTGCAGAATTTTTTTGGTACCTTTCCCTACAATTGAATTTACCACAGGAGGACTCCAATCAAGTTGTGGAAACATCTCACGGATGATCAATGGAAACAGGATGCACCTTAATATTTTGTGTATTACGTCATGTTTCATGTTTTGTGTGGACCCCAGAAAGAGTAGCTGCTGCTTTTGCAACAGCTAATGTTGCTTGAGAAATTGCTCTTGCTAAAGAAGCTATTTTTGTATCTTTTTGACCATTTTGAGGTACTTATTAATTGTCATTCAGAAATGATTTGATATGGCGATAAAAACAGCTACATTGGGCCTTTAAGAACACAGAGAGAGGTGACTGGGGCGTTGAATAAAGGACTGCACAGTGAGTTATATAAATAGAGTCAACAAACACACTGCATGCCCTGGAGGCCTGGACTATAAATAGGGGACAAGACATATATTCAGCACCTGAACCCACTGAGTATGAAATGTCTTGTCCCAAATGGCACTCTATTTCCTATACAGTGCACTACTTTTGACCATAGGGATTCAAAGTAGTACAGTATGTAGGGAATAGAGTGCTATTTGGGAATCAGACTCTCTCTCTCTCTCTCACTGATGTTTTATGTAGAGTATAAATCTCACTTTGGATGAGACTTCAGGGGTTCACTTTGAAATACATTCTATTGACTAAACTTTATATGAAATATTGGTGTGCCCACATTGAAACTCATATGAGATCTAGAGATCACTGGAGGTCAGGTGACCTGACCTGAACCAGCCAGCACCTAGGTAAGTGAAGCTGTTTCATGCAATGTGTGTGTGTGTGTGTGTGTGTGTGTGTGTGTGTGTGTGTGTGTGTGTGTGTGTGTGTGTGTGTGTGTGTGTGTGTGTGTGTGTATGTGTGTGTGTGTGTGTGAGAGAGAGAGAGAGATAGAGAGACTGTCTGAACCTCTCTACGGCATGACAAAGAGCAGATGTAGTGGCAAACTGAATACAAAAGAAGTCAAACGGTTTAGTCAGTCTTGGACACTGCAAAAGGACCCAATGCTATAATTGCAGCAGTGCATGCATCATACAGATATATGGTGAATGCTAAAGCTCAGTTAGGACTATGGGTGCGTGTGAGTTATTTGGGCTATTTGTGGCAAGGGTTAGACTTAGATCGTAATCAGCTAAGGAGCTCAGCAAAACCGAGGAAGACTGAGGACTCAGGACACACACACACACACACACACACACACCCTGACCTCACATCGGTGCAATACAGAAAAGGGGACACAAACTATAAATCTATAAATAAGGATAAACCACCTGGTACCGACAACCTGGATGGTAAATTGCTGAGGTTGGTAGTGGAATACATTGCGACTCCTTTTTTGCACCTTTATCAATTTAAGCCTAGAAGACGTTGTGTGCTCTCAGACATGAAGGGAGTCAAAGGTCAATCCGCTACCCAAGAATAGCAGAGCACTCTTTAATGGTTCAAACAGCCGAACAACTAGCCTGTTACAAGTGATTAGCAAACTTTTGGAGAAAAAAAATGGTGTTTGATCAAAAAAATGTATTTTACAGAAAACAAATTAACAACAGACTTTCATCATGCTTATAGGGAAGGGCACTCAACATGCTTGGCACTGACACAAATAACTGATGATTGGTTGAAAGAAATATATAGTAAGAAGGGTTGGGGGGGAAACACCTAAAACTTGTATCTCAAACAAACCCTTTAAAAAAATGCTTGCTACTTCCTCATAAAGGATGACCTTATCCTCCTGAGGAAGTGGAGCCGGCCAATCAGCGGTCTACTACCGTGAATATTTTTTATGACTGGTATACGCCCACACCATTCCAACACAGAAAAGCTGCTTTCAACATACTTAAAAATATATTGGACAGTTACTTTAAAGGTTGAGTTTGGGGGAAAAAGGCAAAAAATAACGGCTTTAAACTGTATAACTAATCAATCCACCATCGTACCAGGTCATGTAATGATTAAAAACAAAACAAAATGGCCGAATAAGATATTTGGCTACAGAAGTGCCATTTCTTACCAATCTCTACAGCCCCCCCCCCCCCCCCCCAAAAAAAAAACCCTCATCCTGTGAAATGATGTCAACACATACTGGAGGAGTTACTGGTTAGCTACAAGTAACTAGCTTAGCTAACAAACTAGGTACATTGGTCAAGGTGTGCATGACCAGATGACACATCAATGACCCACCAAAGCCACAAACCCATTTCTGTTTGAAAATGTACAAAAAGTAGGAGTTGGATATTTTTTTGGGGGGGCCCAAAGTTAAAGCTTATTTCCTACTTATTTTGGGGGGCATGTCCCCCCCCATCCACCAGCTGCAATTTCGCCTATGCTGTCATATAACCAAATATGAGTTCCCTCTTTGCCACACCTCCTCCACCCTACCGGTGGGGATCCAGATTGCGGAGGTTGACTAGATGACTCGCAGGGGGATAGCGGACGGTAACTTCAGCACCCACCCGGGGGAAACAGCGACAAGGCCATTCAAGGGAAACAACCTTGTGGGCCAAAGTGGCACACTAATCGTACGGGCTGGAACTAAGGCTGGTTGTCGCCTTTCAAGTTTTAACGGAGTTTTGCATGTTTTGACATATTTTGCCCCGTGATTGTCAGAAAAGAGGAGGGGAGGGGTGAAATCTCACAGCCGCCATCTTTGGAAACTGACTAGGAGGAGTAGAGAACTTCGTTGTCTGGCAGGTTTGTTACTAAGAAATCGTTAGCATATTTTCAGGACCTCGACTGACCTGTTATTCTCTACACTTGTTTTTTTCCCTCTCGGTTGACAGCACACAACGAGTCGGGCATCGCACAATCTGTGGGAGAAAAAGAATTAGAAAAAGCTAGCAAGCAAACTCCAATCTGTACTTCAGACTGGAGTCAGTTGGTTACGACCTTTCTGTACCATAGTCCTTCCTTGCCTTTGGTCCTTTTTCTCCGGTTCTACCTGAACCTGGCCTCTGATAAGGTAAGTGTCAGCTGAAAGATTCAGGTAGTTGGTGAGGAAAATGTTTTTAATCTGGCTAGCTAACGTTAGCTGGGTTTCTTAGCTTAGCCAATTTAGCTAATGAGCTATTGCTACATTTGATAGGATATATAGCCAACTAGGACGCATATGATGTGGATGGTTACCTAGTTAGCTAAGTTAACTGGATGTCGGAAAATAAATAATATTTCCTTTTACTGTACATTTTTGGGGGAATGATAACTAACGTATGTAGCTAGCTATATGGCTAACCAACAGTAGCTAGCTAGTTAACGGTTATAAGCTTGAAGCGAATTGTCTTCTTTTTTTTTTTACGTGTAAACATTTTAAGTGGCAACTAACGTTAACTACCCTGGTTAACTGACAAGACAGATTTGTTTAAAATGTAGACAAAACAACTAGATAGTCACCTTTTTTTTTAGCTACAGGTATCTGCAGCTGTGTGTGTCACGGCTGCAGTGTCACTGGAAAAATACTGTCCGCAGCAGTTGTGTTAAACAGTGTTTCAGTAAGTGTATATTTAGTATTTGTGGAAATATTGTTGTTGTGATATGAAGAGGGCTTTATGTTTCTACAACCTCACCACAATATTGAGAATTGATTCACGTTTAGATTTGAGTATTTGGCTGTTTTTGCCTGTAAACAGAACATGTAAGGTCCTTGGACTATAAGGTGTAATGTTCATTATGTCGTTTAGTTTTTTTTTTGTCCATTATGGGTTAGTATCAAGCTATCCTCAGATGTGCTACTAGCCAGCTAATCCTTTTCGATGTCGTTTTTTTTCTCCCTCTGTGACACTCCCTTGTTGTTTTTCCTCAGTGTGTAACTCCTCCAAGCTACTAGCTGGTGGGGTTTCCACTGCAACAATGCTCAATATCACGGCACCGGACTGGGACACGGCAGGTGTGTGTTCATTACGTCTCACTACGGAAACGGTTTACTGTTTAAAACAACCTAAACGGAAACGTAAACAACGAGAAGGAGGAGGGACCAAGACGAATTGGTCCAAAAACCGAAAACGAGAGATTTATGTTGGAGTAAAACGGTTTATTTGTTGCAGAATCGACGTAATGAATACAACCCGGTTTCCACTGCTAAGTGAAATGTTTACAGCCATTTAACTTGACAAATCGGTTGTAGTTATTCTGGGTATGGCTTCCAGGTACGCTTGTGTTCATTCATGGCCGCTGCTGGCTGGTTTGTGAGTCGCATTCCTCATTTCGTAACATTCTGACTCGACAAGCTCTCATGGTCCTGCCTGTTCGCCAGTGTTGCATACTCAAATGGTGACACAATGTACTTAGAGCGTTTTTGCCATTTTATGTTTTTATTTGTTAGATAATGTCAAGTTGGCAACAACTCTCCATTTTGTCCTTCCTGCAGCACATCCATGTGGAGTGTTGGGAATGATGCAATATATTATTGCGTCTTATAAACAACATTGTATTTTGAAGCACTTAGCTTTCTAGGAGTCTGAATGTACAGTACAGTAGGCTATATCACAGCCAGTGGTATTAGCTAGTTATCAACAAACTAAGAAGGCCTCACCTGCAATACATGATTGAATCGTCCATCACTAGACTAGTGAGAGTTTAGCTACATTTACATTTAAGTCATTTAGCAGACGCTCTTATCCAGAGCGACTTACAAATTGGTGCATTCACCTTATAATATCCAGTGGAACAACCACTTTACAATAGTGCATCAAAATCTTTTAAGGGGGGGTTAGAAGGATTACTTTATCCTATACCAGGTATTCCTTAAAGAGGTGGGGTTTCAGGTGTCTCCGGAAGGTGGTGATTGACTCCGCTGTCCTGGCGTCGTGAGGGAGCTTGTTCCACCATTGGGGAACTACATGGGTAGTAGCTATTTTAAATGTTTTCAAACAAACACATTATTAAACAATGCAAGGATAGTGGGTTTGATTCTCGCGACCACCCACATGACTGTACTTTGCTTTGGATAAAAGCGTCTGCTAAATGGCGTATGATCTATGAATGATTTGAAACGGCGCGTTGGGCCGTTGAACTAATTCAACCTACATCAGTCAATTAGTTGTTTAATAACTGGCCCCACTGGGAACGGAATAACGTGCTAATTAACGACAATGACCATAATCCATTGTGTATAACATAGTGCTTGACTTGATTTCACAAGTGAATTATTAAGATTTCTCTCTAGAGATCCTGCGTGTTGTAGTGGAGGGGGCCAACTAATTAACTAATTGACTGATGGTTGGTTCAATAACTTCACTTCCACGTAGCTTGTTTTTTCCCGTGAGCCCAATGTGCCGCAGGGCTCCAAAAAAAATAAATAATACCTACATGGAATTTAAGTAATTGAACCGACCAGCCAGAGCCAGTCCACCCCAGGCTCCATGCAGTCTCTCTCTCTTTCTCTCTCTTTCTCTCTCTTTCTCTCTCTTTCTCTCTCTTTCTCTCTCTCCCAGCCAGAGCCAGTCCACCCCAGGCTCCATGCAGTCTCTCTCTCTCTTTCTCTCTCTCTCTCTCTCTCTCTTTCTCTCTCTCTCTCCCAGCCAGAGCCAGTCCACCCCAGGCTCCATGCAGTCTCTCTCTCTCTCTCTCTCTCTCTCTCAGCCAGAGCCAGGCCCCATGCAACCTCCCACCCTCTCTCCCAGCCAGAGCCAGGCCCCATGCAGCATCCCTCCCTCTCAGCCTCCCACCCAGCGAGCCTAACCCAGCCACCCTGAGAGAGCTGGGGCCTATTTTTAGGAGCTGGCTTGAAGATTACTGTTTTTTTTTGGGGGGGGGGGTAGATTAATGCCAGCTTTGAAGGGACTTAATGGTGTAAATTGTTGTATTTTTCCCTGCGCCCTGTTAGGGGGTGATGTGATGGTGTGGTAGCATAGTGAGAGGTGTGTGAACTGTATGGAGGAGTAAATCCTCTGTTTTTTTTCTCTCTACTCAGACTGTCACCTTATGCTTGTGTACACTACCATTCAAAAGTTTGGGGTCACTTAGAAATGTCCTTGTTTTTGAAAGAAAAGTACTCCCCCCCCCCCCCCCCCCCCCCACTGTTAAAATAACATAAAACTGATCAGAAATGCAGTGCAGACATTGTTAATGTTGTACATTTTTATTTTATTTCACCTTAATTTAACCAGGTAGGCCAGTTGAGAACAAGGCCTTTATTTAACCAGGTAGGCTAGTTGAGAACAGGTTCTCATTTACAACTGCGACCTGGCCAAGATAAAGCAAAGCAGTGTGACACAGACAACAACACAGTTACACATGGAATAAACAAGCCAATAACACAATAAACAAATCAATGACACAGTAGAAAAAAAGAAAGTATATACAGTGTGTGCCAAAGGCATGAGGAGGTAAGGCAATAAATAGGCCATAGGAGTGAATAATTACAATTTAGCAGATTAACACTGGAGTGATAAATGAGCAGATGATGATGATGTGCAAGTAGAGGTACTGGTTGTGCAAAAGAGCAGAAAGTAAATAACAGTATGGGGATGAGGTAGGTAGATTGGGTGGGCAATTTACAGATGGACTATGTACAGCTGCAGCGATCGGTTAGCTGCTCAGATAGCTGATGTTTAAAGTTGGTGAGGGAAATAAAAGTCTCCAGCTTCAGCGATTTTTGCAATTCGTTCCAGTCACTGGCAGCAGAGAACTGGAAGGAAAGGCGGCCAAATGAGGTGTTGGCTTTGGGGATGACCAGTGAGATATACCTGCTGGAACGTGTGCTACGGGTGGGTGTTGTTATCGTGACCAGTGAGCTGAGATATGGCGGAGCTTTACCTAGCATAGACTTATAGATGACCTGGAGCCAGTGGGTCTGGCGACGAATATGTAGCGAGGGCCAGCCAACGAGAGCATACAGGTCGCAGTGGTGGTGATTTGGTAACAAAACGGATGGCACTGTGATAGACTGCATCCAGTTTGCTGAATAGAGTGATGGAGGCTATTTTGTAGATGACATCGCCGAAGTCGAGGATCGGCAGGATAGTCAGTTTTACTAGGGTATGTTTGGCGGCGTGAGTGAAGGAGGCTTTGTTGCGAAATAGGAAGCCGATTCTAGATTTGATTTTGGATTGGAGATGTGTAATATGAGTCTGGAAGGAGAGTTTACAGTCTAGCCAGAAACCTAGGTATTTATAGTTGACCACATATTCTAGGTTGGAACCGTCCAGGGTAGAGATGCTAGTCGGGCGGGTGGGTGCGGGCAGCGAACGTTTGAAAAGCATGCATTTGGTTTTACTAGCGTTTAAGAGCAGTTGGAGTCCACGGAAGGAGTGTTGTATGGCATTGAAGCTCGTTTGGAGGTTAGTTAGCACAGTGTCCAAAGAAGGGCCAGAAGTATACAGAATGGTGTCATCTGCGTAGAGGTGGATCAGGGAATTGCCCGCAGCAAGAGTGACATCATTGATATATACAGAGAAAAGAGTCGGCCCGAGAATTGAACCCTGTGGCACCCCTATAGAGACTGCCAGAGGTCCGGACAACAGGCCCTCCGATTTGACACACTGAACTCTGGGGGGGGGGGGCCTGTTGTCCGGGGTTGTAGTAGCCAGGAGGAAGGCATGGCCAGCCGTTGAGAAATGCTTATTGAAATTTTCGATTATCATGGATTTATCGGTGGTGACCGTGTTACCTAGCCTCAGTGCAGTGGGCAGCTGGGAGGAGGTGCTCTTGTTCTCCATGCACTTTACAGTGTCCCAAAACGATCAATTCACATATGGTGTCCAGGGCACAGCTGGGGGCGGAGGGGGGTCGATAGCAGGCGGCAACAGTGAGAGACTTATTTCTCGAGAGATTCATTTTAAAATTAGAAGTTTGAACTGTTTGGGTACAGACCCAGAACTTTGCAGGCTCTCTCTGTGTAGTTTTATTGCATCTTTAATCAGTATAACAGTTTTCAGCTGTGCTAACATAATTACAAAAGGGTTTTCTAATGATCAATTAGCCTTTTAAAATGATAAACTTGGATTAGCTAACACAACGTGCCATTGGAACACAGGAGTGATGGTTGCTGATAATGGACCTCTGTACACCTATGTAGATATTCCATAGAAAATCTGCCATTTCCAGCTACAATAGTCATTTACAACATTAACAATGTCTACACTGTATTTCTGATCAATTTGATGTTATTTTAATGGACAAAAAAAGTGTGATTTTCTTTCAAAGACAAGGACATTTCTAAGTGACCTCAAACTTTTGAACGGTAGTATACATGCATACATGCATACATGCATACATGCATACATGCATACATGCATACATACATACATACATACATACATACATACATACATACATACAGTATCAGTCAAAGGTTTGGACACATCTACTCATTCCAGGGTTTCTTTATTTTCTACATTGTAGAATAATAGTGAAGACATCAACTATTAAATAACACATGGAATCATGTAGTAACCAAAAATGTGTTAAACAAATCAACATATATTTTAACACATTTTTGGTTACTACATGATTCCATGTGTGTTATTTCATAGATTTGATGTCTTCACAATTATTATACAATGTAGAAAATAGTAAAAATAAAGAAATCCTTGAATGAGTAGGTGTGTCAAACGTTGACTGGTACTGTACATACTAGAGGTCGTCCGATTATGGGATGGCCAATTTCAAGTTTTCATAACAATCGGTAATCAGCATTTTTGGATGCAATTTACATTGCATTCCACGAGGAGACTGAGTGGCAGGCTGACCACCTGTTACACGAGGGGCCAACGAAAGTTGCAAGCTAGCATTAAACTTATCTTATAAAAAACAATCAATCTTAACATAATCACTAGTTAACTACATATGGTTGATATTACTAGGTTAAGTAGCTTGTCCTACGTTGCATATAATCAATGTGGTGCCTGTTAATTTATCATCAAATCACAGCCTATTTCGCCAAACAGGTGATGATTTAACAAAAGCACAGTCGTTGCAGGAATGTACCTAACCATAAACATCAATGCCTTTCTTAAAATCAATACACAGAAGTATATATTTTTTTAAACCTGCATAGTTAGTTAAAAGAAATTCATGTTAGCAGGCAATATTAACTAGGGAAATTGTTACTTCTCTTGCGTTCATTGCACGCAGAGTCAGGGTATATGTAACAGTTTGGGCCGCCTGGCACGTTGCGAACTAATTTGCCAGAATTTTACATAATTATGACAACATTGAAGGTTGTGCAATGTAACAGCAATATTTAGACCTGGGGATGCCACCCGTTAAATAAAATACGGAATGGTTCCGTATTTCACTGAAAGAATAAACATTTTGTTTTCGAAATGATAGTTTCCAGATTTGACCATATTAATGACCAAAGGCTCGTATTTCTGTTTTTATTATAATTAAGTCTATGATTTGATATTTGATAGAGCAGTCTGACTGAGCAGTGGTAGGCAGCAGCAGGCTCGTAAGCATTCATTCAAACTTTACTGCGTTTGCCAGCAGCTCTTAGCAATGCTTGAACCACAGCGCTGTTTATGACTTCAAGCCTATCAACTCCTGAGATTAGGCTGGCAATACTAAAGTGCCTATTAGAACATCCAATAGTCAAAGGTATATGAAATACAAATGGTATAGAGAGAAATAGTCGACACGTCATAATTCCTATAACTACAACCTAAAACTTCTTAACTGGGAATATTGAAGACTCATGTTAAAAGGAACCACCAGCTTTCATATGTTCTCATGTTCTGAGCAACTTAAACGTTAGCTTTTTTACATGGCACATATTGCACTTTTACTTTCTTCTCCAACACTGTTTTTGCATTATTTAAAGAAAATGTAGCATGTTTCATTACTTATTTGAGACTAAATAGATTTTATTTATGGATTATATTAAGTTAAAATAAAATTGAGGATTTGAGTCAAAACTGTAACTAGGCTACTCAGGAACATTCGTTGTTGTCATGGTAAGTAACTCCAGTGTATATTTGGCTCTGTGTTTTTGGTCATTGTCCTGCTGAAAGGAGGATTTGTCTCCCAGTGTCTGTTGGAAAGCAGACCGAACCTGGTTTTCCTCTGGGACTTTGCCTGTGCGTAGCTCTATTCCTTTTCTTTTCATCCTTAAAAAACTCCCTAGTCCTTGCTGATGACAAGCATACCCATAACATGATGCAGCCACCACCATGCTTGAAACTATGAAGTGGTAGTCAGTGGTGTATCGGATTTGCCCCAAATATAATGCTTTGTTTTCAGGACATTCATTTCATTGCCACATTTGTTGTCGTTTTTACTTTAGTTCCTTTTTTCAAACAGGATGCATGTTTTAGAATATGTTTTTATTCTGTACAGGCTTCCTTTTCACTCTGTCATTTAGGTTAGTATTGTGGAGTAACTACAATGTTGTTGATCCATCCTCAGTTTTCTCCTATCACAGCTATTAAAATCTGTAACTGTTTTAATGTCGCCATTGGTGACCTCATGGTGAAATCTCTGAGCGGTTTCCTTCCTCCATGGCAACTGAGTTAGGAAGGACGCCTGTATCTTTGTAGTGACTGGGTGTATTGATACACCATCCTAAGTGTAATTAAGAACTTCACCAAGCTCAAAGGGATATTCAATATCTGATTTTTTTTAGTTTTTTGCAAGGCTTTGGAAAATCCTCTCTGGACTTTGTGGTTGAATCGGTGTTTGAAATGCACTGCTCGACCTTATACTTATCTGTATGTGTGGGATACAGAGATGAGGTAGTCATTCAAAAATCATGTTAATCACTATTAATGTGTGAGTCCATGCAACTTTTTATGTGACTTGTTAAACAAATGTTTCATCCTGAACTTATTTAGGCTTGCCGTTACAAAGGAGTCGAATACTTGAGTCAAAACATTTCAGCTTTTTAATTAATTTGATTAAAAAACTTGTAAACATAATTCCACTTTGATGTAATGTGTGTGTAGACCAGTGACACGAAATCTAAATGTAATCCATTTTTAAATTCAGGCTGTAACACAACAAAATTTGGAAAATGTCAGTGGGTGTGAATATTTCCAGAAAGCACAAATGATCATTTATTATGTCTACTGCCTGCAGTGATTGATGCCTGAACGGCGGTTTCTGCTCTCTCTAGGCCTACTGTCCTATATTGCCTGCAGTGATTGATGCCTGAACGGCGGTTTCTGCTCTCTCTAGGCCTACTGTCCTATATTGCCTGCAGTGATTGATGCCTGAACGGCGGTTTCTGCTCTCTCTAGGCCTACTGTCCTATATTGCCTGCAGTGATTGATGCCTGAACGGCGGTTTCTGCTCTCTCTAGGCCTACTGTCCTATATTGCCTGCAGTGATTGATACCTGAACGGCGGTTTCTGCTCTCTCTAGGCCTACTGTCCTATATTGCCTGCAGTGATTGATGCCTGAACGGCGGTTTCTGCTCTCTCTAGGCCTACTGTCCTATATTGAAATGCTGTGTATTTCTACTAAGTGTTCATTCTGTACATGAATGATTTCACTGCTATATTTGATGTCTGTTTCTCTAATAGTCTGAAGAGATTGAGAGGTCACAGGTTGGAAAGCAGACCCAAGACCGGAGATTTATGGAGTTTTTTTCTCCCACCGACATGATATCTAGCGTACCTGTTATCTCATTAAACCTTAGACTAACCTTACCTCTACATATCACCTTTTTATTGTTTTATCTGTAAGCAGGCAGTTAGTCACACACACACACACACACCACACCCCCCCCCGAACATTTATTCTCCTGATGCAGTGTGGTATTGATTTTCTTTGTGCTGTAAAATCTTCCAGAAAAATCCTAAACCCTGAGCCCTAATTGAGGAGACTCAGAGACTATGTTAACCATCAACTGCCTGCTTTCAGATGTGTGTGTGTGTGTGTGTGTGTGTGTGGTGTGTGTGTGTGTGTGTGTGTGTGTGTGTGTGTGTGTGTGGCTTGCATGCTTGTTTACTAGGGCCCCAATTTAGATCAGTTTTATGTGTCAGTCAGACATCAACACTCTGTCTGCTATCAGTGTAACCTTAGGTGGCACTGGTGCCCCCACCAACTAAAATAATATTATAAGCACAACAAAATCTAGGAGCACCAGTAGATGGAGAGATGTAGATGGAGAGAGATACGATAGATACTATAGATAGATACTATAGATAGATACTATAGATAGATACTATAGATAGATACTATAGATAGATAGATAGATACGATAGATAGATACGATACGATAGATAGATACGATAGATACTATAGATAGATACGATAGATGGATAGATACGATAGATACGATAGATACGATAGGCGATAGATAGATACGATAGATACGATAGATAGATACGATAGATACGATAGATAGATACGATAGATAGATACGATAGATAGATACGATAGATGGATAGATACGATAGATACTATAGATACGATAGATACGATAGATACGATAGATAGATACGATAGATAGATACGATAGATAGATAGCGATAGATAGATACGATAGATAGATAGATACGATAGATAGATACGATAGATACTATAGATGGATAGATACGATAGATAGATACGATAGATGGATAGATACGATAGATAGATACTATAGAGACGATAGATACTATAGATGGATAGATACGATAGCTAGATACGATAGATAGATACGATAGATAGATAGCAATATTGGGCCTATATGAATTGGAGCTACTTTTGAAGCACATGTTGTACTCAAACTCCTATTTAACCCTGTTAAAACATCTGTTTATTCTAAAAAAAGAAAAGAAATAAATCTAGATACAAAAGCCTGTAATAAAAAAAAAAAAATGACATTTCATTTGTGCAATATTAGGTTTCCATATTTAAAAAAATATATATAAAAAAATTGGTGTTTCCGCTGCAGTCATTTTATTTAGCTTCCTCTCCCTCCAAAAATATGCAACTTGAAATGTTTCTGTTGGAGGCATGAAGATCCTAGAACAGTTCATGTGTACTTCTCCTTTTGCTAACAAAACAAGTCATGATGAGAACAATATGACCACAGTATAATAGTTTGTATCTATTTATGTAGTCGTCTTGTTGTGTGTTCTGTGCGAGATATATATTCAAGTTACAAGTGCCATAGTGGAGGGAAAAACATTCTGACAAGCAGTTAATGGACTAATGTATTGCAATCGCATGGGGAAACAGCTTTTTATTTTAATGGCTCTTTACTTTAAAAAGAGGGATCCCAACTCTCCGTTCCTACTTTATTGATCTCTCAATTCCTACAGTGCATTGGGAAAGTATTCAGACCCCTTGACTTAGAGACTCTTCAGTAGACTTTCGTTTCAAGTAAATTAAACCCGACTTTTAATGCCGGTATGCAGCGCTTCTAAAACAACTAATCATTCACTCAGTGACTTTAATTTATCATCAATGAAGCAACAATGGCGTTAATACTTTGAAAACAAATACAGCAGCTGTTATTTCACTATAAATGTGATCGTACTTGTCATTCACAAATGCAAGTGAAATACACTAGCACCCTGACCACCCACCAATGTGGCTGGTGAAATGGACATTTTTACCCGCCAAAATATACCCGCTGGTGAAAATATACCCGTGAAACTACAAGCATTTCAGATATGCATCTACAAAACGCAGCAAGATTTTTCTTATGCGTTTTTTTTTGGGGGGGGTGAAAAATGCAGATTTCTGCATTAATACCGACCCCCCCCCCCCCCCCCCCCCCCCCCTGAGTCTATGAACATCATTCTCCCTTCACGCATTTCCCCTCTTTTGTCCAGGTGGGAGAGAGCAGTGTGAAGTGCAATTTGAGATTGTGTCATTTGTGGATCTGTTGGGGTGGAATGTGAATTAAGAGTGGCTCCCAGGGTGTCTGGGATGAGGGTGTTGATGTGTGCCATGACCAGCCTTTCAAAGCACTTCATAATAAGGACTTCTCAGTCTATCTACATTCTCCAGAGGGAATCGGCTCGTCGTCCCCCGTGAAAAGAAGTCAGGTTGAGTCCTGACCTGCCTTGATCTGGGCAAGGTGTATCTTTGCGATAATTCCACCAATTGACCCTGCTGCCCCACACACACACACACACACACACACACACAGGAGGTCCTGTACCGGCAAGACATTACATTTTCTTTCAGCCATGTTTAAAAAAAATTATAATAATACATTTTTTAAAAACCTACAAAGAATATTCAAAACTGATTTCTTACATTTTGAGGAAAGAACATTAATGTACGATCACCAGCAAGACGATATTTGTTTAAAGGACCAACTGTTACTCTAGTGAAAGGAGGATTAACTGCGCTGATGTCAGCAAAAACATGTACCTAGGGCTCTGCAGACTGAGCTGCCTCGTGCTAACCAGCTGGAAAACATCGACATGGGAAGCCATTTTTTTTTTTGTATTGGTATTTAGCTACAGTGCCGTGATAGTATTTCCCCCCCCCCTATCAATTTTTTTTTGTTGACTTTTGCATATTTATGATACTGAATATCATCAGAATCTTCAACCACAGCAGAATATTAGATAAAGGAAACCTGACTTTACAAATAACACATAAAAATGGATACTAATTTCATTTATTTAATTAACAAAGTTATGCAACACCCAATGTCCCTGTGTGAAAAAGTAATTGCCCCCTTACGCTTAATAACTGGTTGTGCCACCTTTTAGCTGCAATGACTCCAACCAAACACTTCCTGTAGTTGTTGATCAGTCTCTAATGTCATGGTGGAGGGAGGAATTTTGGACCACTCTTCCATGCAGAACTGCTGTAATTCAGCACCATTTGTACGTTTTCAAGCATGAACTGCTTTGTCTCATGTCCTGCCACAACATCTCAATTGGGATTAGGTCTGGACTTTGACTTGGCCATTTCAAAACTTCCAAATGTGTTGCTTTTGAACCATTTTCATGTAGACTTGATTGTGTGTCTTGGATCATTGACTTTCTGCATGACCCAGCCGTGCTTCAGCTCAGAGACGGATGGCCTGACATTGTCCTGTAGAATTCTCTGATACCTAGGCACCTTTTTTTAAAAACATTTTCTTTCGCTTTACATGCTAAATGTTACTTTTTGGCTCTGTAATGCAAGTTATCTATTACATTATATGAATTTTGTGAATTGTTTATCCCCCCAAAAAACAAGAAAATTAAAACATTTATAAAGATTTGGTTTTTAAATTTGTTTATATTTGTTTAAATAAGTTAAAGGGGGATACCTAGTCAGTTGTACAACTGAATGCATTCAACTGAAATGTCTTCCGCATTTAACCCAACCCCTCTGAATGAGGGAGATGCGGAGGGCTGCCTTAATCGACATCCAAGTCATCGGCGCCCGGGGAACAGTGGGTTAACTGCCTTGCTCAGGGGGCAGAATGACAGATTTTTACCTTGTCAGCTCGGGGATTTAATCCAACAACCTTCCGGTTACTAGACCAACGCTCTAACGACTAGGCTACCTGCCGCCCCTACACTCTAACCACTAGACTACCTACCACCCCTACACTCTAACCACTAGGCTACCTACCCCCCCTACACTCTAACCACTAGGCTTCCTACCCCCCTACACTCTAACCACTAGACTACCTACCCCCCCTACACTCTAACCACTAGGCTACCTACCCCCCCTACACTCTAACCACTAGGCTACCTGCCACCCCTACACTCTAACCACTAGGCTACCTGCCCCCCCCTACACTCTAACCACTAGGCTACCTACCCCCCCCTACACTCTAACCACTAGGGTACCTACCCCCCCTACACTCTAACCACTAGACTACCTACCCCCCCCCCCCCCCCCCTACACTCTAACCACTAGGCTACCTAATCTAGTCCAAGCAGGAATGCATGATTTCTAAATGTTTTGATATGCAACCTAATCCAGTGATTATGAATTTTGTGTTGACGATTTTGTCTGTGTTTATTTTCCTGTCTTTTTTTTGTTGTTCAATAGATATTTAATTAGTCTATATCTTTAGATGCGCTAGTATTCTATATAGATCTAATTCAGTTGGCGCTAATTCACTACCTGAGGAAGGAAGTGGAAACTCCAAAACACATTTAGCTAAATCGCTAACTCTAAATACAACATCTACTGCTAGTAATCATGTATTAATCTAAAAACGTTGCAATGAGGCCAAGTGCACTCGCGCTGGCTGGCCGATACGCAATTTCACGCGCAGAGTATATCAAACACATGGCAGATATCTTGATTGTAGAACGGTGTACTTTGAGCTCAATCATGATCGTTGACAAAGCTGAGAACCTCATCTCTATAATATGGACAACTGGCTTCCAAAGGTTTTTTTTATTTAATTTTATTTTTCTCTCCACAGTTGCATTTTTTTTTTTTAAACGTTAATACAATCACAAGGGGCACACGAGGGAGGACAGAGAGTGTGAGAGGGGGGGTCGCTCATTACAGCAGCCGGCCCCTGTGCTCTGTTCGTCCGCTGATGTTGGAGACCGTTTATAAAGTTAATAGCCCATTTCAAACCTGCACATGGGCTCATTTTCAGAAATCTATTTCAGGAAAATAGTGAGCGCTCTACCGTGGTACTACAGTGTGGTTGTTGTGGGGATTTGCACATCAGAGGCTGATGCTTAAGTCCCAGAGGATCTCCAACGTGCTCTCACACACACACACACACACACACACACACACACACACACACACCACTTTTTAATACACTCAGTGAAACACACCCCTCCACCCTCACTGCACTCTGACCCCACTTCTCTTTCTCTCATTAAGATAATAGCCTAGTTGACCGTAGTAAACCCTGGATGCTAAATCAATGATCGACCCACCTGATGTATGTGCAGCGCTGCCGCTCGCCCAGTCCGGTCCCGCGTGGCTCAGTTGGTAGAGCATGGTGTTTGCAACGCCAGGGTTGTGGGTTCGATTCCCACGGGGGACCAGTACGGGGGGGAAAGAAATGTATGAAATGTATGCGCTCTGGATAAGAGTGTCTGCTAAATGACTAAAATGTAAAAATATTCCAGATTTACCTTAATAGAGAGTAATAGAGAGTAGAGAGTAATACTAGAGTAAGACTTAATAGAGAGTCCAGGTGTTGGGTTGTAAAATTCCACTCACTTTTCCCAAAAATCCCAGGTTTTCCAGAAATACTGGTTGGATGAGTCCGCTGTTTATACTTTAATGACTTTGTGGTGTTGGGGGCCACGTGGTTAATGGTGTTGGGGGGCCACGTGGTTAATGGTGTTGGGGGCCACGTGGTGGATGGTGTTGGGGGGCCACGTGGTGGATGGTGTTGGGGGCCACGTGGTTAATGGTGTTGGGGGGCCACGTGGTTAATGGTGTTGGGGGCCACGTGGTTAATGGTGTTGGGGGCCACGTGGTGGATGGTGTTGGGGGGCCACGTGGTGGATGGTGTTGGGGGGCCACGTGGTTAATGGTGTTGGGGGGCCACGTGGTTAATGGTGTTGGGGACCACGTGGTTAATGGTGTTGGGGGGCCACGTGGTTAATGGTGTTGGGGGGCCACGTGGTTAATGGTGTTGGGGGGCCACGTGGTTAATGGTGTTGGGGGGCCACGTGGTTAATGGTGTTGGGGGCCACGTGGTGGATGGTGTTGGGGGCCACGTGGTGGATGGTGTTGGGGGCCACGTGGTGGATGGTGTTGGGGGCCACGTGGTTAATGGTGTTGGGGGCCACGTGGTGGATGGTGTTGGGGGCCACGTGGTTAATGGTGTTGGGGGCCACGCGGTGGACGGCGTTGGGGGCCACGCGGTGGACGGCGTTGGGTTCTTATTTTTCCAGAGTAAATAACTCACTAGAGAAGCTTAACCAAGTTTAATTCTTCCTAAAGGGTCGTTATAGCAGCTGTAATTCAGACACCGACATGGCTTCCCCCGTGGGGGTATTCATACCCCACTTTGGGTGGCGTCTCCTCCTTATCGCTGAACATTACATCATTCTTGCTAAGCAGGGAGCTGAGTGACATGAGCATTTTAACGGTTTCTACCCTTATCAGTAGTACTGTCACGTGATTGGTTTCCCTGCTCTCAGACCCTCCCAAACATCATTATGGCACCTGTCATGTCTCCTTTGTAACTAATGTTCCTATACTCTGAGTATAACGATGTTCAATGTTTACCCCAGAATCCAACAATGGACTGTCACTGACTACAGTTTAAAAATCAGTGTTTTCCTCCTGGTGTAATGGTTAAGGTGTTGGTTTCCAGAGCAGGAGACAGGGGTTCACATCCCAGCCAGGGTTGTGGTTTAATGTTCACCTCACATCTTCTCTGATTTTTGACGTTTGTAACCGACCCATTAATGGAAACCTCTTTAGTAAACAGAGTGAGCCCATTGTTGTCTAAGGATGTGATGTTTCTGCTTCTGGTTTCTCCTGCTAAAATGGTTCTGTTTTGAGAAATATTGTCCTTGCACCAATATAGTCTCTCTCTCTCTCTATATATATCTCTATCTCTATCTCTCTCTATATATCTCTATCTCTCTCTATATATATATCTCCAGGTGCCCATGCTCCGGCCCCTCCACTCCAGCAGATGAGTCGTCGACTGCTCTGGCGTAGACGCAGCTGCGCTCCAACGCCCAGATAGTCCCCTGGTCCAGCCCTGCCGGGAGACAGCAGACTACATTACCCAGCATGCCCTCCTCTGTGCGGGCGGGCAGCCTAAAGGACCCGGAGGTAGCCGAGCTGTTCTTCAAGGAAGACCCAGAGAAACTGTTCTCTGACCTCCGAGAGATAGGACATGGCAGCTTCGGAGCAGTCTACTTTGTATGTACACACACACACACACACACACACACACTTCTCTGCACCTTAATGACCTCGCCCTGTCAAAGGAGACTCCATCTTTATTGATACAACAGGGCAGGCTCAAGTCTATCTCTAGCTGCCCTTGGTAAAATGGGGCGCTGTGCTGTAATAGTCCTCCTGTAATAGGCCGCCTGTCCCACCTGTAATAGGCCTCCTGTAATAGGCCTCCTGTCCCACCTGTAATAGGCCTCCTGTAATAGGCCTCCTGTCCCACCTGTAATAGGCCTCCTGTAATAGGCCTCCTGTCCCACCTGTAATAGGCCTCCTGTAATTCTCCACCTGTGTTCTGTGTGTGTAAGGCGCGGGATGTACGATCTACAGAGGTGGTGGCCATCAAGAAGATGTCTTATAGTGGGAAGCAGTCCAACGAGGTGAGACGGACTGCTACACATGATGTACTGTATTTATTACCTTTATTTGGTCAGGGACAACAGAAACACAAGTCTCAGTACACTTCAGAAATGATTTAGTTAAAGCACACACACACTCAGATGCAAATGTGTGCGCTGAACACACACTCCAAGGTCACCCCACGGCTCTCTCTCACACACTCTCACTATCGCCTTGCTTCTGCCCGTAATGTCAGATTAGCTGTAATCGGATTAAGACCTAATCTGTGTACGATGAGAGTCGCCCCCAGGAGAGCGAGGAACAGACCGGAACATGCCACGTATGAGATCATACGTTTTTGAAGAAGACCTATGATGTTCTCTTTAGGTCGGGCTAGGTGTTCACTCTGATTTACCCAGGTATGTGGGTTGATTTAAAGAACCAATGTCTCCACCTCTTTCACTCGCTCTCTCTATCTGCTCTCTCTATCTGCTCTCTCTCTCTGCTCTCTCTATCTGCTCTCTCTCTCTGCTCTCTCTCTCTGCTCTCTCTATCTGCTCTCTCTATCTGCTCTCTCTATCTGCTCTCTCTATCTGCTCTCTCTATCTGCTCTCTCTATCTGCTCTCTCTATCTGCTCTCTCTATCTGCTCTCTCTATCTGCTCTCTCTATCTGCTCTCTCTATCTGCTCTCTCTATCTGCTCTCTCTATCTGCTCTCTCTATCTGCTCTCTCTATCTGCTCTCTCTATCTGCTCTCTCTATCTGCTCTCTCTATCTGCTCTCTCTATCTGCTCTCTCTATCTGCTCTCTCTATCTGCTCTCTCTATCTGCTCTCTCTCTCTGCTCTCTCTCTCTCTGCTCTCTCTCTCTCTGCTCTCTCTCTCTCTCTGCTCTCTCTCTCTCTCTGCTCTCTCTCTCTCTCTGCTCTCTCTCTCTCTCTGCTCTCTCTCTCTCTCTGCTCTCTCTCTCTCTCTGCTCTCTCTCTCTCTGCTCTCTCTCTCTCTGCTCTCTCTCTCTCTGCTCTCTCTCTCTCTGCTCTCTGCTCTCTCTGCTCTCTGCTCTCTCTCTCTCTCTGCTCTCTCTCTCTGCTCTCTCCTTCTCCCCTGCTCTTTTACTCTCTTCATTCCCTCTTTATTTTCTTTCTTTCTCAATAATTATCACCTCATTTCAAGGCTTCCTTGTCAAGCTAAGATTATTGAATCCTTGGTAAATGGTTTAGATTATTGAATCCTTGGTAAATGGTTTAGATTATTGAATCCTTGGTAAATGGTTTAGATTATTGAATCCTTGGTAAATGGTTTTAGATTATTGAATCCTTGGTAAATGGTTTTAGATTATTGAATCCTTGGTAAATGGTTTTAGATTATTGAATCCTTGGTAAATGGTTTTAGATTATTGAATCCTTGGTAAATGGTTTTAGATTATTGAATCCTTGGTAAATGGTTTTAGATTATTGAATCCTTGGTAAATGGTTTTAGATTATTGAATCCTTGGTAACTGGTTTTAGATTATTGAATCCTTGGTAAATGGTTTTAGATTATTGAATCCTTGGTAAATGGTTTTAGATTATTGAATCCTTGGTAAATGGTTTTAGATTATTGAATCCTTGGTAAATGGTTTTAGATTATTGAATCCTTGGTAAATGGTTTTAGATTATTGAATCCTTGGTAAATGGTTTTAGATTATTGAATCCTTGGTAAATGGTTTTAGATTATTGAATCCTTGGTAACTGGTTTTAGATTATTGAATCCTTGGTAAATGGTTTTAGATTATTGAATCCTTGGTAAATGGTTTTAGATTATTGAATCCTTGGTAAATGGTTTTAGATTATTGAATCCTTGGTAAATGGTTTTAGATTATTGAATCCTTGGTAAATGTACAACTTTGGCATTTTTTAAAATTTATCTGAGAAATGTATTTTGAATGTAAACCAATTAGGTTTGGTCATAGTACTATTACAGAAACCACTAGCCTAGTGGTTAGAGTGTAGGGGGGGCAGGTAGCCTAGTGGTTAGAGTGTAGGGGGGGGGGGGTAGGTAGCCTAGTGGTTAGAGTGTAGGGGGGTAGGTAGTCTAGTGGTTAGAGTGTAGGGGGGGTAGGTAGTCTAGTGGTTAGAGTGTAGGGGGGGGGGTAGGTAGCCTAGTGGTTAGAGTGTAGGGGGGGCAGGTAGCCTAGTGGTTAGAGTGTAGGGGGGGTAGGTAGTCTAGTGGTTAGAGTGTAGGGGGGTAGGTAGTCTAGTGGTTAGAGTGTAGGGGGGGTAGGTAGCCTAGTGGTTAGAGTGTAGGGGGGGTAGGTAGTCTAGTGGTTAGAGTGTAGGGGGGGTAGGTAGCCTAGTGGTTAGAGTGTAGGGGGGGTAGTCTAGTGATTAGAGTGTAGGGGGGGTAGGTAGCCTAGTGGTTAGAGTGTAGGGGGGTAGTCTAGTGGTTAGAGTGTAGGGGGGGGTAGTCTAGTGGTTAGAGTGTAGGGGGGGTAGGTAGCCTAGTGGTTAGAGTGTAGGGGGGTGGTAGGTAGTCTAGTGGTTAGAGTGTAGGGGGGTGGTAGGTAGTCTAGTGGTTAGAGTGTAGGGGGGTGGTAGGTAGTCTAGTGGTTAGAGTGTAGGGGGGGCAGGTAGCCTAGTGGTTAGAGTGTAGGGGGGGTAGGTAGCCTAGTGGTTAGAGTGTAGGGGGGGTAGGTAGCCTAGTGGTTAGAGTGTAGGGGGGGTAGGTAGTCTAGTGGTTAGAGTGTAGGGGGAGTAGGTAGCCTAGTGGTTAGAGTGTAGGGGGGGTAGTCTAGTGGTTAGAGTGTAGGGGGGGTAGGTAGTCTAGTGGTTAGAGTGTAGGGGAGGTAGGTAGTCTAGTGGTTAGAGTGTAGGGGGGGTAGGTAGTCTAGTGGTTAGAGTGTAGGGGGGCAGGTAGCCTAGTGGTTAGAGTGTAGGGGGGCAGGTAGTCTAGTGGTTAGAGTGTAGGGGGGTAGGTAGTCTAGTGGTTAGAGTGTAGGGGGCAGGTAGTCTAGTGGTTAGAGTGTAGGGTAGGTAGTCTAGTGGTTAGAGTGTAGGGGGGGTAGGTAGTCTAGTGGTTAGAGTGTAGGGGGGGGGGGGGGGTAGGTAGTCTAGTGGTTAGAGTGTAGGGGGGGGGGGGGCAGGTAGCCTAGTGGTTAGAGTGTAGGGGGGGGGGGGTAGTCTAGTGGTTAGAGTGTAGGGGGGGCAGGTAGCCTAGTGGTTAGAGTGTAGGGGGGGTAGGTAGCCTAGTGGTTAGAGTGTAGGGGGCAGGTAGTCTAGTGGTTAGAGTGTAGGGGGGGTAGGTAGTCTAGTGGTTAGAGTGTAGGGGGGGTAGGTAGCCTAGTGGTTAGAGTGTAGGGGGGGTAGGTAGTCTAGTGGTTAGAGTGTAGGGGGGGGGGCGGTAGGTAGCCTAGTGGTTAGAGTGTAGGGGGGGCAGGTAGCCTAGTGGTTAGAGTGTAGGGGGGGTAGGTAGCCTAGTGGTTAGAGTGTAGGGGGGGGGGGTAGGTAGCCTAGTGGTTAGAGTGTAGGGGGGTAGGTAGTCTAGTGGTTAGAGTGTAGGGGGGGCAGGTAGTCTAGTGGTTAGAGTGTAGGGGGGGGGTAGGTAGTCTAGTGGTTAGAGTGTAGGGGGGGTAGTCTAGTGATTAGAGTGTAGGGGGGTAGGTAGTCTAGTGGTTAGAGTGTAGGGGGGGCAGGTAGTCTAGTGGTTAGAGTGTAGGGGGGGTAGGTAGTCTAGTGGTTAGAGTGTAGGGGGGGTAGGTAGTCTAGTGGTTAGAGTGTAGGGGGGGTAGGTAGTCTAGTGGTTAGAGTGTAGGGGGGGTAGTCTAGTGGTTAGAGTGTAGGGGGAGGTAGTCTAGTGGTTAGAGTGTAGGGGAGGTAGTCTAGTGGTTAGAGTGTAGGGGGGGGGGTAGGTAGCCTAGTGGTTAGAGTGTAGGGGGGGCAGGTAGCCTAGTGGTTAGAGTGTAGGGGAGGTAGTCTAGTGGTTAGAGTGTAGGGGGGGTAGTCTAGTGATTAGAGTGTAGGGGGGGTAGGTAGTCTAGTGGTTAGAGTGTAGGGGGGGTAGTCTAGTGGTTAGAGTGTAGGGGGGGGTAGTCTAGTGGTTAGAGTGTAGGGGGGGTAGGTAGTCTAGTGGTTAGAGTGTAGGGGGGGTAGGTAGTCTAGTGGTTAGAGTGTAGGGGGGGTAGGTAGTCTAGTGGTTAGAGTGTAGGGGGGGTAGGTAGTCTAGTGGTTAGAGTGTAGGGGGGGTAGGTAGTCTAGTGGTTAGAGTGTAGGGGGGGTAGGTAGTCTAGTGGTTAGAGTGTAGGGGGGGTAGGTAGTCTAGTGGTTAGAGTGTAGGGGGGTAGGTAGTCTAGTGGTTAGAGTGTAGGGGGGGGCAGGTAGTCTAGTGGTTAGAGTGTAGGGGGGGTAGGTAGTCTAGTGGTTAGAGTGTAGGGGGTGTAGGTAGTCTAGTGGTTAGAGTGTAGGGGGTGTAGGTAGTCTAGTGGTTAGAGTGTAGGGGGGTAGGTAGTCTAGTGGTTAGAGTGTAGGGGCGGCAGGTAGTCTAGTGGTTAGAGTGTAGGGGGGGCAGGTAGTCTAGTGATTAGAGTGTAGGGGGGGTAGGTAGTCTAGTGGTTAGAGTGTAGGGGGGGTAGGTAGTCTAGTGGTTAGAGTGTAGGGGGGGTAGGTAGTCTAGTGGTTAGAGTGTAGGGGGGGTAGGTAGTCTAGTGGTTAGAGTGTAGGGGGGGTAGTGCTAGTGGTTAGAGTGTAGGGGGGGTAGGTAGTCTAGTGGTTAGAGTGTAGGGGGGGTAGGTAGTCTAGTGGTTAGAGTGTAGGGGGGGTAGGTAGTCTAGTGGTTAGAGTGTAGGGGGGTAGGTAGTCTAGTGGTTAGAGTGTAGGGGAGGTAGGTAGTCTAGTGGTTAGAGTGTAGGGGGGGTAGGTAGTCTAGTGGTTAGAGTGTAGGGGGGCAGGTAGCCTAGTGGTTAGAGTGTAGGGGGGTAGGTAGTCTAGTGGTTAGAGTGTAGGGGGTAGGTAGTCTAGTGGTTAGAGTGTAGGGGGCAGGTAGTCTAGTGGTTAGAGTGTAGGGTAGGTAGTCTAGTGGTTAGAGTGTAGGGGGGGTAGGTAGTCTAGTGGTTAGAGTGTAGGGGGGGGGGGGTAGGTAGTCTAGTGGTTAGAGTGTAGGGGGGGGGGGGTAGGTAGCCTAGTGGTTAGAGTGTAGGGGGGGGGGGGTAGTCTAGTGGTTAGAGTGTAGGGGGGGCAGGTAGCCTAGTGGTTAGAGTGTAGAGGGGGTAGGTAGCCTAGTGGTTAGAGTGTAGAGGGGGGTAGGTAGCCTAGTGGTTAGAGTGTAGGGGGCAGGTAGTCTAGTGGTTAGAGTGTAGGGGGGGTAGGTAGTCTAGTGGTTAGAGTGTAGGGGGGGTAGGTAGTCTAGTGGTTAGAGTGTAGGGGGGGGGTAGGTAGCCTAGTGGTTAGAGTGTAGGGGGGGCAGGTAGCCTAGTGGTTAGAGTGTAGGGGGGGTAGGTAGTCTAGTGGTTAGAGTGTAGGGGAGGTAGTCTAGTGGTTAGAGTGTAGGGGGGGTAGGTAGTCTAGTGGTTAGAGTGTAGGGGGGGTAGGTAGTCTAGTGGTTAGAGTGTAGGGGGGGTAGTCTAGTGGTTAGAGTGTAGGGGGGTAGGTAGTCTAGTTGTTAGAGTGTAGGGGGGTAGGTAGTCTAGTGGTTAGAGTGTAAGGGGATGGTAGTCTAGTGGTTAGAGTGTAGGGGGGTAGGTACTCTAGTGGTTAGAGTGTAGGGGGGTAGTCTTGTGGTTAGAGTGTAGGGGGTGCAGGTAGCCTAGTGGTTAGAGTGTAGGGGGTGCAGGTAGTCTAGTGGTTAGAGTGTAGGGGGCAGGAAGTCTAGTGGTTAGAGTGTAGGGGGCAGGTAGTCTAGTGGTTAGTGTAGGGGGCAGGAAGTCTAGTGGTTAGAGTGTAGGGGGGCAGGTAGCCTAGTGGTTAGAGTGTAGGGGGGGTAGGTAGTCTAGTGGTTATAGTGTAAGGGGGGCAGGTAGCCTAGTGGTTAGAGTGTAGAGGGGGTAGGTAGCCTAGTGGTTAGAGTGTAGGGGGCAGGTAGTCTAGTGGTTAGAGTGTAGGGGGCAGGTAGTCTAGTGGTTAGAGTGTAGGGGGGGTAGGTAGCCTCGTGGTTAGAGTGTAGGGGGGGTAGGTAGCCTCGTGGTTAGAGCGTAGAGGGGGCAGGAAGTCTAGTGGTTAGAGCGTAGAGGGGGCAGGAAGTCTAGTGGTTAGAGCGTAGAGGGGGCAGGAAGTCTAGTGGTTAGAGCGTTGGACTAGTAACCGAAAGGTTGCTGGTTCGAATCCCCGAGCTGACAAGGTCAAAATCTGTCGTTCTGTCCCTGAACAAGGCAGTTAACCTACTGTTCCTAGGATGTCATTGAAAATAAGAATTTGTTCTTAACTGACTTGCCAAGTTAAATAAAGGTACCGTAAATTCCGGACTATAAGCCGCAACTTTTTTCTCACGCTTTGAACCTTGTGGTTTAAACAATGACGTGGCTAATATATGGATTTTTCCCGCTTTCAAATTTTTTTATTCCAAAAAAACACATTCTGTGACGTGCTCAGTTTTTTGGCGGCATGAAGCTTTCATTAGACCAATGAAATTGCCGAACGGGTTAAGGTCAAACAGTGACGAGAGCGACAATGAAAACGATCCAATATCGGATGAAGCAATTCTGAGGCTATTCAACTCCGACACCGAAGGAGATGACTTCAGTGGTTTCAGTGCACAGGAGGAGGAAGATAGTGACCAATGACTTTCTTGGTAGGCTACTGTTTGCTGCTAATTTTTTATTTTTTGTTACAAGCCGTGTTTCGTTAAAGTCTGTGTAAAGTTAATTTGTTTCAATGTACTGGTAGGCACCTGCGGCTTATAGACATGTGCGGCTTATTTATGTTCAAAATAATATATATTTTTTTAATTCAGTGGGTGCGGCTTATATTCAGGTGCGCTCAATAGTCCGGAAATTACGTTACACAAAAAAATATATATAGTTGTTAATGATCTTGTCAATGCTTTAGAAGGCACAGTGATATGGTGATATAAAAGGCACAGTGATATATAATATGACTGCAACTCTCTTTATTTTTAACGCTTTAGTGGCCCAGTTGGTAGAGCATGGTGTTTGTAACGCCAGGGTTGTGGGTTCGATTCCCACGGGGGACCAGTACGGAGAAAAAAATGTATGAAATGTATGCATTCACTACTGTAAGTCGCTCTGGATAAGAGCCTCTGCTAAATGACTAAAATGTAAAAATGTAGACCCTAAAATAAAAATGTACTGCTTTGTTTGTGGACTTGTCAAAAGCTTTTGATACTGTTGATCATGCAGTTTTAAAGTTGTCTTCAATAGGCCTGGGTTCTGACCCCCCGCGTTCACGGTTTCATCTTAGTGAAAGAACTCAGGCCGTCGTGAGATTGACGGGGTTATAAGTCAGAATGTCTCGGAAGTACATAAAGGTGTACCACAGGGGTCCGTTTTAGGACCTGTTCTCTTCACTGCTCAATAATGTTTATATAAAACAATCTGTTACAAATTGTAAACGCTATCTATATGTGGATGATACTATTATGAATGCTGTTGATTTGGCTGTGTCAAAACTACAGTCAGATTTTTATAGCTATGCAGAAATCTTTTGCTGACTTTTTTAAAACGTATGCTTAATACGGGAAGAACAAAATACATGTTTTCAAACTCTTGTAAGAAGGTTTCATGTGAACTACATGTTCACTCATTAGATGGTTCTCCAATCGAACTTCTTCCCGTATATAAATACTTATGCATTTGGATTGATATTGATTTCATATTTAACATATAGATTAGCTGGCTAAGAAACTAAGATTTTAAAGTAGTCTTTTTCTACAGAAACAGATGGTGTCTTTCTCTAAGCAGTAGGAAGCAGATTATTCAGTCAACCTTTTTTATCTGTTCTTGATTATGGTGATATTATTTATCAAAGTGCAGCTGCTACTACTATTAAACCTTTTGGATGCCATCTACCATAGTGTCCTTAGTTTTGTTACAGGTGACAGTTTTGATACTGCATCATGTATCAGAAGGTTGGCTAGGCTTCGCTAGATCTCCACATTACTCCTTGTTTACAAGGCCCTACTTCATAAACTTCCGTCTTATCGGGGGCTCCCCGAGTGGCGCAGCGGTCTAAGGCACTGCATCTCAGTGCTAGATGCATCACTACAGACCCTGGTTCGATCCCGGGCTGTACCACAACCGACCGTGATCGGGAGTCCCATAGGGCGGCGCACAATTGGCCCAGCGTCGTCCAGTTAGGGTAGGGTTTGGCCGGGGTAGGCCGTCATTGTAAAATAAGAATTTGTTCTTAACTGACTTGCCTAGTTAAATAAAAAAATATCTAATTTTGCTGTTGAAGTATAGAAACCTGAGTTGGTTAACCCGCTCACAGGGTTGGTTAACCCGCTCACAGGGTTGGTTAACCCGCTCACAGGGTTGGTTAACCCGGACACAGGGTTGGTTAACCCGCTCACAGGGTTGGTTAACCCGCTCACAGGGTTGGTTACTTCTTGAGGTTCCTAATGTCTACACTAAGCTAGGTAAATCTGCTTTTAGTTTGAGTGCACCGTATTGCTGGAACAAAATTCAAAAATAGATTTCGTCTTGATGTTGTGGTACCGTTCAGAGTACCGTTCAGGCAATTTAAATCATTGATTGGGGACTTACTTGTGGAGGAATGTTTTTCTGGGTGATTTGTGATGATTTATTTGTGCTTCCCATGACTGTGTTTTCATTTTTATATCTATATTTGTATAATGTGCATGTTCATATTGTATTATACGATTTATTATTATTATTATTATTATTGGAAAAAGATATGTTCCCTTTTAAAAAAAAAAAAGTTAAATAAAACATCTTAATTCTCTCTCTCACACACACAGAAATGGCAGGACATTATAAAAGAGGTGAAGTTTCTCCAGAGGATTCAACATCCCAACAGTATAGAGTACAAGGGCTGCTACCTACGAGAACACACAGCATGGGTAAGACACACACACACACACACACACACACACACACACACTGGACTTTGGAGGACTACTACCTAGAACACACACAATAGCACACACACACTTTCTTAGCCTCTTTCTCTTAATGTTCTGTTATCATAATGTCTCTCTGCTCTGTGTTCTCTCTGCTCTGTGTTCTCTGTGTTCTCTGTGCTCTGTGTGCTCTGTGTTCTCTCTGCTCTGTGTTCTCTGTGTTCTCTCTGCTCTGTTCTCTGTATTCTCTCTGCTCTGTGTTCTCTCTGCTCTGTTTCTCTGTGTTCTCTGTGTTCTCTCTGCTCTGTGTTCTCTGTGTTCTCTCTGCTCTGTGTTCTCTGTCTTCTCTGTGTTCTCTGTGTTCTCTGTTCTCTGTGTTCTCTCTGCTCTGTGTTCTCTGTGTTCTGTGTTCTCTCTGTTCTGTGTTCTCTCTGTTCTGTGTTCTCTGTCTTCTCTGTGTTCTCTGTCTTCTCTGTGTTCTCTGTGTCTCTGTGTTCTCTGTGTCTCTGTGTTCTCTCTGTTCTGTGTTCTCTCTGTTCTGTGTTCTCTCTGTTCTGTGTTCTCTCTGTTCTGTGTTCTCTCTGCTCTGTGTTCTCTCTGCTCTGTGTTCTCTCTGTTCTGTGTTCTCTGTTCTCTGTGTTCTCTCTGCTCTGTGTTCTCTGTGTTCTCTCTGCTCTGTGTTCTCTGTGTTCTCTCTGCTCTGTGTTCTCTGTGTTCTCTCTGTTCTGTGTTCTCTGTGCTCTGTGTTCTCGTGTTCTCTGTGCTCTGTGTTCTCTGCTGTTCTCTCTGTTCTCTCTGTCTCTGTGTTCTGTGTGCTCTGTGTTCTCTGTGTTCTCTCTGCTCTGTGTTCTCTGTGCTCTGTGTTCTCTGTTCTCTGTGTTCTCTCTGTGTGTCCAGTTAGTGATGGAGTACTGTCTGGGTTCAGCCTCTGATGTTCTAGAAGGTAAGACATTTTTTTTAAAGGAGCTGTTCTATTTGACATGTATTCTACTGCATCAAGTCGTCAACTTAGACTGTGTGTTTTGATGGCGTTACGCTCAACTTGTTTAATTCTTAGCAAATGTTTTCTGAAATATTCTCTCACCTATAGTTCATAAAAAGCCTCTTCAAGAAATGGAAATTGCTGCCATTACCCATGGTGCTTTGCAGGGTTTGGCCTACCTTCACTCCCACAACATGATTCACAGGTGAGGGTTTACCTGACAGTTTGAAGCATGCTGATTACATCACACCTACTAACCCAGTGGTTCTGTCTCTCTCTCTCTCTCTCTGTCTCTCTGTGTCTCTGTCTCTCTCTCTCTCTGTCTCTCTCTCTGCCTCTCTCTCTGCCTCTCTCTCTCTCTCTCTCTCTCTCTGTCTTTCTGCCTCTCTCTCTCTGTCTGTCTCTCTGTCTCTCTGTCTCTGTCTCTCTCTGTCTCTCTCTCTCTCTGTCTCTCTCTCTCTCTCTCTCTCTGTCTGTCTCTCTGTCTCTCTCTCTCTGTCTCTCTCTCTGTCCTCTCTCTCTCTCTGTCTCTCTCTCTCTCTCTCTCTCTCTGTCTCTCTCTCGCTGTCTCTCTCTCTCTCCAGAGACATCAAAGCAGGTAACATCCTACTGACGGAGCCAGGGCAGGTCAAGCTTGCTGACTTTGGCTCCGCCTCCATCGCTTCCCCAGCTAACTCCTTCGTGGGGACGCCATATTGGTGAGGGACAGCAGAGACAGACAGTCATGGGGGGGGGGGGGGGGGGGGGGGTCTACCAGGTGGCAAGCTTTGACCACATGACCGTTTTTTAATTCTATACATCTATAAGGTCTACCTGTTCCATTATGATTGTAATTGATCCCTCCCCCCCCGTCTCTGCAGGATGGCCCCAGAGGTGATCTTGGCCATGGACGAGGGCCAGTATGACGGAAAGGTGGACGTCTGGTCCCTTGGGATCACCTGTGTAGAACTAGGTAAGGGTGTGTGTGTGTGGGTGGGTTTTCCATTGTTTATATGTGTGACATACTGTGTGTATTAGGGTTTCCGTTAACCAGTAGTTGGCGGCTTTTGGCAAAAAAAGAAATGAATGAAAAGACGATTTTGTATTTAATTTTTTTAAATGTCATGTTTTTAATTTTTTAATTTGTTTATTATCTTTCTTTTTTTTTAAATAAAATTGTAGCCGGGCCAAATTGTCTGGGAGAAAAACAAATTGGTGATCAGGCTGCCTGTCGTACACCCCGATTATCAGCACCGTTCTCTCACTCCTTGTACGCTGCCTTACATGCGCCTGCTGCTGTGGGGAGAGAGAATCCGTGGTCTACGTTAGTGTTGGCCTTTTTCATTGAAGTAAAACGAAAGTTGGAGAAAAATTAGTAGGCTATGCCAATCGGGCCCGATTCCGACTCAAGGAAATGTACGCCTTTTAAAAAAAAAAAAATTTACGCACGCCTTTCCTACGCACTTCTCAGTATTTGGTATTCAGACTTACCTTATTCAGTCGCCTAACGCGCTCTGCAGGTGTGGCTACTTTGCATGCTTTGAATAAATGTAATTTGAAAACCCTCCCACTTGCTGGCCAACAGATTTTCTCACAGAGTTTTTATTCAATAGAGTTTTGGGAACATTTTTAACCTGAAGTCATCCCCTTTTAAATACTGTGTACCTTCTTTTTAGTTAGAATTTTGTCGATAGACTCACTAGAATATATGGAGAAAAATGGGTTCAGAACATTAGGGATCAATGAAAAGAAAGCCATCTTAAGGCATATTCTTATTTTTCAGCACCAATTGGTAGATATATATTTTCTTTAAGTCAGGTTTTGTAGATTTTTTTTTTTGGGGGGGGGGGGGTTAGGAAAGTATTTATGAATCATAAAAAAAACAAGTTTGGAGAGCCTTTACGGCACAAAAGAAACCAGTGGTTTGATTCATTCTGAAAATGGCCACTATCAATCCTGTACAATGGTGAGCTATACCCTCGTCTATTGCCTGCACCAACCACGGAACTGGGTGATGACACGGTCAAGTATTGCACCATTCGTTGGGTTCAAACTGTGTTACTGCTTGGTCTCCGCTCCAGTCCATAATGATTTCATTAGCCTACATGTCTTTTTAAAAACAAATATATATATATATATATTTATATATAATGATCAACTGTTACTAGTGATCCTCAGCAACAACCACACGGCCGTAATGAATGGCGTTTACAGAGGAAGCAAATGAAGGTAAATGAAACAATAGAATTAAATGGAATGATAATGTAGGCTAATACCAACTGAAGGGAACTAACAATAGAATTAAATGGAATGATAATGTAGGCTAACACCACCTGAAGGAAACTAACAATAGAATTAAATGGAATGATAATGTAGGCTAACACCACCTGAAGGAAACTAACAATAGAATTAAATGGAATGATAATGTAGGCTAACACCACCTGAAGGAAACTAACAATAGAATTAAATGGAATGATAATGTAGGCGAACACCAACTGAAGGAAACTAACAATAGAATTAAATGGAATGATAATGTAGGCTAACACCACCTGAAGGAAACTAACAATAGAATTAAATGGAATGATAATGTAGGCTAACACCACCTGAAGGAAACTAACAATAGAATTAAATGGAATGATAATGTAGGCTAACACCACCTGAAGGAAACTAACAATAGAATTAAATGGAATGATAATGTAGGCGAACACCAACTGAAGGAAACTAACAGTGTAATTGGCAGTTTAAATGTGTTATGGTTATTCGGCATACTGACGGTCGATAACGCTAGTTAGCGTTGGCTCTTGAAACGACCTCTAACTTCCTTCATACTGGACACAGAGACATAAAAATAGTATCCACTAGTTCATCTGACTCAGGGGAAATAGATAAAAGGCCCTATTGCCAAAATCCTGAAGTATCCCTTTAAGCTTTAGCTACTGCAGGCCTATGGTATGAAGGCTGTGTGCACCAGCGCTCCAACTGACTCAGTTGAACTTGAGGTGAGGAAGAATGTTTTAGGCCTACCAGAGGTACTCGTATAATCTATCAATATAATGATCATCTTTTATAAAAACAGATTCTGATTGGAAATGAACAAAATTAGCCTCCTTCTGTACATTTATATCTGTATAGCATACGCCAGTAGCCAATCTGACAAGGATAAAGAAATGCTATAAGCATGCCACCGGCATCTCGCTCTCTCTCTGTCTCTCTCTCGCTAGCTCTCTCTCTCTCGCTAGCTCTCTCTCTCTCGCTAGCTCTCTCTCTCTCGCTAGCTCTCTCTCTCTCTCGCTAGCTCTCTCTCTCTCTCGCTAGCTCTCTCTCTCTCTCGCTAGCTCTCTCTCTCTCTCTCTCTCGCTAGCTCTCTCTCTCTCTCTCTCTCTCGCTAGCTCTCTCTCTCTCTCTCTCGCTAGCTCTCTCTCTCTCTCTCGCTAGCTCTCTCTCTCTCTCGCTAGCTCTCTCTCTCTCTCGCTAGCTCTCTCTCTCGCTAGCTCTCTCTCTCGCTAGCTCTCTCTCTCGCTAGCTCTCTCTCTCGCTAGCTCTCTCTCTCGCTAGCTCTCTTTCTCTCTCTCTCGCTCGCTCTCTCTCTCTCTCTCTCTCTCTCTCTCTCTCGCTAGCTCTCTCTTTCTCTCTCTCGCTAGCTCTCTCGCTAGCTCTCTCTCTCGCTAGCTCTCTTTCTCTCTCTCGCTAGCTCTCTTTCTCGCTCTCGCTGTTCTCGCTCTTGCTGTTCTCTCTCTCGCTCTAGTGCTCGCTGTTCTCGCTCTCTAGTGTTCGCTGTTCTCGCTCTCTCTAGTGCTCTCTCTTCTCTCTCTCTCTAGTGCTCTCTCTTCTCTCTCTCTAGTGCTCTCTCTTCTCTCTCTCTCTAGTGCTCTCTCTTCTCTCTCTCTCTAGTGCTCTCTCTTCTCTCTCTCTAGTGCTCTCTCTTCTCTCTCTCTCTAGTGCTCTCTCTTCTCTCTCTCTCTAGTGCTCTCTCTTCTCTCTCTCTCTAGTGCTCTCTCTTCTCTCTCTCTCTAGTGCTCTCTCTTCTCTCTCTCTCTTCTCTCGCTCTCTAGCGCTCTCTCTTCTCTCGCTCTCTAGCGCTCTCTCTTCTCTCTCTCTCTAGTGCTCTCTTCTCTCTCTCTCTAGTGCTCTCTCTTCTCTCTCTCTCTTCTCTCGCTCTCTAGCGCTCTCTCTTCTCTCGCTCTCTAGTGCTCTCTCTTCTCTCTCTCTCTTCTCTCGCTCTCTAGTGCTCTCTCTTCTCTCTCTCTCTAGTGCTCTCTCTTCTCTCTCTCTCTTCTCTCGCTCTCTAGCGCTCTCTCTTCTCTCGCTCTCTAGTGCTCTCTCTTCTCTCTCTCTCTTCTCTCTCTCTAGTGCTCTCTCTTCTCTCTCTCTCTAGTGCTCTCTCTTCTCTCTCTCTCTAGTGCTCTCTCTTCTCTCTCTCTCTAGTGCTCTCTCTTCTCTCTCTCTCTAGTGCTCTCTCTTCTCTCTCTCTCTAGTGCTCTCTCTTCTCTCTCTCTCTAGTGCTCTCTCTTCTCTCTCTCTAGTGCTCTCTCTTCTCTCTCTCTAGTGCTCTCTCTTCTCTCTCTCTAGTGCTCTCTCTTCTCTCTCTCTCTAGTGCTCTCTCTTCTCTCTCTCTCTAGTGCTCTCTCTTCTCTCTCTCTCTAGTGCTCTCTCTTCTCTCGCTCTCTAGCGCGCTCTCTTCTCTCGCTCTCTAGCGCGCTCTCTTCTCTCGCTCTCTAGCGCTCTCTCTTCTCTCGCTCTCTAGCGCTCGCTCTCTCTCTCGCTCTCTCTCTCGCTCTCGCTCTCTCTCTCGCTCTCTCTCTCTAGCTCTCTTTCTCTCTCTCTTTCTCTCTCTCTTTCTCTCTCTCTTTCTCTCTCTCTTTCTCGCTCTCGCTCTCTCTCTCGCTCTCGCTCTCGCCTCTCGCTCTCTCTCTAGCTCTACGGGGCCTAAGTTTCTCTTCCTTTAAATATTAACATCATACAGTGGACGCTAGTCCTGCTTCTTATTTTCGATGTTGGAATCCATAGAAGTAGAATGAATTAAACTGTCTTCAGAAAGTATTCACACCCCTTGACTTATTCCACATATTGTTGTGTTACAGCCTGAATTCAAAATGGATTAAATATATTTTTCCCCCCCCTTACCCATCCTACACACAATACCTCATAATGACAGTGAAAACATGTTAAGATACATTTTTTTGCAAATTTATTGAAAAATGAAATGCAAACATTTCTCATTTGCCTGAGTATTCATACCCCTGAGTCAGTACTTTGGCAGCAATTACAGCTGTGAGTCTTTCTTGGTAAGTCTCTAAGAGCTTTACACATCTGGATTGTACAATATTTGCCCATTCTTCTTAAAATTCTTCAAGCTCTGTCAAATTGGTTGTTGATCATTGCTAGACAACCATTTTCAGGTCCTGCCATACATTTTCAAGTAGATTTAAGTCAAATCTGTAACTCGGCCACTCAGGAACATTCAATGTCTTCTTGTTTAGCAACTCCAGTGTAGATTTGGCCTTGTGTTTTAGGTTATTGTCCTGCTGAAAGGTGAATTCAGCTCCCGGTGTCTGGTAGAAAGCAGACTGAACCAGGTTTTCCTCTAGGATTTTGCTTGTGCTTAGCGCCATTCTGTTTCTCTTTATCCTGAAAAACTCCCCAGTCCTTGCCGATGACAAGCATACCCATAACATGATGCAGCCACCACTATACTTGAAAATAATGGAGAGTGGTACTGTGTGAGGAAAGGTTGTACTCTACGGATGCTGTAGAGCATGAACCTGCAGTAACGAGTCACTGCTTTGATGTTTGCAGAGAACAACCAGGTGTTGTCCAGGGTCACACCAAGGTTATTTGCATTCTGGGTGGGGAACACTGGAGTTGTCAACCGTGATGGAGAGGTCTTGTAGCGGACAGGACTTTTCCGGGAGGAAGAGCAGCTCAATTGTGTTGAGCTTGAGGTCCAAGCTGAGATGTCTGCCAGGCACGCAGAGATTTGTGTCGCCACCTGGGTGTCAGAAGGGGGGAAGGAGAAGAGTAGTTGAGTGTCATCCGCATAGCAATGATAGGAGAGACCATGTGAGGATATGACCGAGCTGAGTGACTTCGTGTAAGGCGAAAAGAAGAGCGGGCCTAGAACCGAGCCCTGGGGGACACCAGTAGTGAGAGTACATGGTGCAGACACAGATCCTCTCCACGCCACCTGGTAGGAATGACCTGCCAGGTAGGATTCAATCCAGGAGTGTGCAGAGCCTGAGACACCCAACCATGAAGAGGAGGTTCACAGTGTCGAAGGCAGCGGAATGCAAGCGGATAGATCTAGGAGAATGTGAACCGAGGAGAGAGAGTCAGCTTTGGCAGAGTGGAGAGCCTCGGTGACACAAAGGAGAGCGGTCTCAGTTGAGCGAGCCTCCTTGAAGCCTGACTGGTTAGAGTCAAGAAGATTGTTCTGAGCGAGATAATGAGAGAGTTAGTCACAGACTGCACGCTGAAGTGTTTTGAAAAGAAAGAAGGGACACCAGTCTGTAGTTTGACATCAAAGTGGTCGAGTGTGGGTTTCTTGAGGAGGGGAGCGACTCGTGACATCTTGAAGTCAGAGGGGAGGCAGCCAGTGGTCAGGGATGAGTTGATGAGGAATGGGAGAAGGTTTCCAGAGGTGGTCTGGAGAAGGGAGGTGGGGATGGGTTC
This sequence comes from Salmo salar, assembly GCF_965601325.2. Taxonomy (NCBI): domain Eukaryota; kingdom Metazoa; phylum Chordata; class Actinopteri; order Salmoniformes; family Salmonidae; genus Salmo; species Salmo salar. The sequence continues at coordinate 90,517,705 of NC_138294.1, read as the reverse complement.
AAGTGGGCAGGTTATCGGGTGGCCAGGCATCGCAAGGAGAGGAGAGAAAGAGGCAAGGTGTATGGTAGTTCTATGTGAGTGGCGACCAGTGGATTTAAATATTGTCAACCTTTTTTCAATGTGGTTGACAGTCATCCACAGAGAGGGAGGAGAGAGGTGGAGGATTAAGTTAAAGTGGTAGAAGAGTTTCCCAGGGTTGGAGGCGGAAGCTTGAAATTTAGAGTGATAGAAAGCGGCTTTAGCAGCAGATTCAGAGGAAGAGAAAGTAGAGAGGAGGAAGTAGAAGGATGATATCTTCCGTACGTTTCATTTTCCTCCATTTCTGGTCAGCTGCCCAAAGCCCTGTTCTGTTAGGACGCAGTGAGTCACTCCGCCACGGAGCGAGAGGGGAAGTACAGGCTGGCCAGGAGGAAAGGGGACAGTGAGAGTGGAAGGAAGGAAGGAAGGAAGGAAGGAAGGAAGGAAGGAAGGAAGGAAGGAAGGAAGGAAGGAAGGAAGGAAGGAAGGAAGGAAGGAGAGTAGGGTAGGGTGGAAAAGAGGCAGCGTCAGGAGACTGGAGGAAGAAGGATTTATCAGAAGGATGAGAGGAGAGAGTAGTGGTGGAGAGAGAGCGAAGATTACGGCACCACATGACCATCTGGGTAGGGGCTGAGTGGTTAGGGTTGGAAGAGAGGGAAACCTGGAGGGGTAGGGGCTGAGTGGTTAGGGTTGGAAGAGAGGGAAACCTGGAGGGGTAGGGGCTGAGTGGTTAGGGTTGGAAGAGAGGGAAACCTGGAGGGGTAGGGGCTGAGTGGTTAGGGCTGGAAGAGAGGGAGGCCTGGAGGGGGGTTACAGTGAGATTAGTAGGAGAACAGAGACGTGGAGGGGGGTTACAGTGAGATTAGTAGGAGAACAGCCTCTAGTAACGATGAGGTCAAGCGTATTGAATGCCTTGTGGAAAGGCTGAGGGCAAAAGAGGAAAGGAGTGCAAAGAAATGAATTGAAGTCTGGCGTCTGGAGGTTAAAGTCGCCCGGTACAATGAGTGGTGAGCCATCGTCAGGGAAATTAGCTTATCAAGGTGTCAATCTCTCCAAGGGCACTTGGTGGGCGATAGATGGCGACAATGTTTAGCTTGAGTGGACCAGTGACAGCATGGAATTCAAATGAGGAGATGGACAGGTGAGAGAGGAGATCTCCAGTTAAGAGAAATGAGTAGCCGTGTGCCACCATCACGACCAGATGCTCTTGGTCGATGAGAGAACACATCCGATGAAGAGAGAGCAGCTGGAGTAGCAGTGGTTCTTTGGGGTGATCCATGTCTGTCAGGGCCAAAAAGTATACACTGGGAACTCCACATGGGTTGTTCTTGCAGGGTACACTAAATTTAAGGGTTGCAGCCAAAGGGGTTGAAGTATCTGTGAAGCCTTCAGGGAGAGGAGCGAACAGGTATAGAAAACACACACACATACTCGCCAAAGCTTCCAAAGAGAAAAATTAGATCATCAGAAAATAACAAAGATACTCAAGTGACAGAGTGGTGTGGAGCCTTCCTCTCTTTTCCTTCGTTTAATAACTCTGCAGAACATATTTTGTTTCGATGACAGTACCGCCTCTTGACAATACTGCCGCTTACAGATGCCGCCTGAAAAAACAGTGGAGACTGAATTATTAGCGCTAAATGCCTAGCACTAAACTCACCATTGGCCTCATGGTAAAATCTCTGAGCAGTTTCCTTCCTCTCTGGCAACTGAGTTAGGGAAGGACCCATTTTATCTTTGTAGTGACGGCGTGTATTGATGCATCATCCAAAGTGTAATTAATAACTTCACCATGCTCAAAGGGATATTCAATGTCTGCTTTTTAAATGTTTACCCATCTACCAGTAGATGGTAGCGCTTGATGTCCTGATGTCCTGATCAAACCCCCGTGAGATCGTAGTTGTGTTATTTGGGGAATGTTAAAAACCAAGGAAACAATGGGTAATAAGGTTTTTCAGATTTGAAACTCAAGGAAAAGCCTAGTGTTTTTTTTGTCATTTGTTATAGGCTGTTTTTATTTAAGGACACGTAAATGGGAATCGTTTGGCCAGTATTCCTTGCTACGCCAGGTTAGAGCTTTCCTTCTGCCTCTTTCTACTCTTGGACCTGAATGCATATAGATGTCTGGTACATTCAAATCTTCCCGGTTACGTTGTCCTAACGGAAACCCGTGTGTGTGTGTGTGTGTGTGTGTAACTCCTGTCTCCTTGTGTGCAGCGGAGAGGAAGCCTCCTCTGTTTAATATGAATGCCATGAGTGCCTTGTACCACATAGCGCAGAATGAGAGCCCTACACTGCAGTCCAGAGACTGGTGAGTGTTACACAGAGAGACACACACACACACACACACACACACACACACACACACACACACACACACACACACACACACACACACAGACACACACAGACAGACAGACAGAGACACACACAGCCCAATATCTTTTCATAAGTAGATAGCGTTGTACCACATTAGCTGTCATTTCTATCATAGGTGATGGATTTTACTGTTACTTTAATTGAATTGTCTTGCCCCTGATCCCTCTTTCTACCCCTTTCCGTCCTCCCTCGTTTCCTGATCCCTCTCTCTCCCCCTCTCTTTCCCTCCTCCCTCGTTTCCTGATCCCTCTCTCTCCCCCTCTCTCTCTCCTCCCTCATTTCCTGATCCCTCTCCCCCCCTTTTCCTCCTCCCTCGTTTCCTGCCTCTCTGTTCGCAGGACGGATTACTTTAGAAACTTTGTTGATTCTTGCCTTCAGAAAATCCCCCAGGATAGACCCCACTCTGACGATCTACTAAACGTGAGAACACTTTCAAAAAATAAATTGTCGACTTAAACAAGATAACCTATCCTCTCTCCTAAACACCTTTCTCCTTCCTTTTTTTTCCCCCTCCCCCTGTAGCATGTGTTTGTCCAGCGGGAGCGTCCAGACTCTGTTCTGATGGATCTGATCCTGAGGACCAAGGAGGCGGTCCGAGAGCTGGACAACCTACAGTACCGTAAGATGAAGAAGATCCTGTTCCAGGAAGCTCACAACGGACCACAGGCTGAGACGCAGGACGGAGACGAGGTGTGTGTGTGTTCAGGGAGGGAGTCCTGTTCCAGTTGGGATTTGTAGTCTCCGTACCATCAGTTCTAACCACAGTGGATTTGTAGTCTCCGTACCATCAGTTCTAACCACAGTGGATTTGTAGTCTCCGTACCATCAGTTCTAACCACAGTGGATTTGTAGTCTCCGTACCATCAGTTCTAACCACAGTGGATTTGTAGTCTCCGTACCATCAGTTCTAACCACAGTGGATTTGTAGTCTCCGTACCATCAGTTCTAACCACAGTGGATTTGTAGTCTCCGTACCCTCAGTTCTAACCACAGTGGATTTGTAGTCTCCGTACCATCAGTTCTAACCACAGTGGATTTGTAGTCTCCGTACCATCAGTTCTAACCACAGTGGATTTGTAGTCTCCGTACCATCAGTTCTAACCACAGTGGATTTGTAGTCTCCGTACCATCAGTTCTAACCACAGTGGATTTGTAGTCTCCGTACCATCAGTTCTAACCACAGTGGATTTGTAGTCTCCGTACCATCAGTTCTAACCACAGTGGATTTGTAGTCTCCGTACCATCAGTTCTAACCACAGTGGATTTGTAGTCTCCGTACCATCAGTTCTAACCACAGTGGATTTGTAGTCTCCGTACCATCAGTTCTAACCACAGTGGATTTGTAGTCTCCGTACCATCAGTTCTAACCACAGTGGATTTGTAGTCTCCGTACCATCAGTTCTAACCACAGTGGATTTGTAGTCTCCGTACCATCAGTTCTAACCACAGTGGATTTGTAGTCTCCGTACCATCAGTTCTAACCACAGTGGATTTGTAGTCTCCGTACCATCAGTTCTAACCACAGTGGATTTGTAGTCTCCGTACCATCAGTTCTAACCACAGTGGATTTGTAGTCTCCGTACCATCAGTTCTAACCACAGTGGATTTGTAGTCTCCATAGTGGGGGTAGTGTGATCAGCATCATGACGCTACCTCCACTATCTGACCAATCTCTTTCTCTGTGTGTGTGTGTCTCTCTCTCTGTGTGTGTGTGTGTGTGTGTGTGTGTGTGTGTGTGTGTGTGTGTGTGTGTGTGTGTGTGTGTGTGTGTGTGTGTGTGTGTGTGTGTGTGTGTGTGTGTGTGTGTGTGTGTGTGTGTGTGTGTGTGTGTGTGTGTGTGTGTGTGTGTGTGTGTGTGTCTCTCTCTCTCCGTGTCTAGGAGGTGGAGCACGGTGCAGGGCGTACAGACACAGTGAACAGTGTGGGCAGTAACCAGTCCATCCCCAGTATGTCTATCAGCTCCCAGAGCAGCTCAGTCAACAGTCTGAACGAAGCAACACAGGACGACCGCAGCGAGCTGGACCTGATGGAGGGAGACCACACGGTCATGTCCAACAGCTCTGTTATACACCTCAAACCGGTGGGTCTACCACATACACACACACACACACACACACACCGCTATATACACACACACACCGCTATATACACACACACACACACACACACACACACACCGCTATATACACACACACACCACTATATACACACACACACACACACACACACACACACACACACACACACACCACTATATACTCACACACACACACACCACTATATACTCACACACACACACACACCGCTATATACACACACACCTCTATACACACACAGTTACAGGCTGCCACATAGACCAGGGATCATCAACTAGATTCAGCCGCTGGACAATTATATTATATTACATTATATTATATTACATTACATTACATTACATTACATTTTGGGGGGGGGGGGGGTGTAGTTGACCACAAAAAGCCCAACGAGAGAGAACGTTTGGCTGAAACATCATCGTGTCAAACCACCTGTCTCTCTATTATGGGAATACTTGGGAACAGATTTCCCAAATGAAAATCACTCATCGTTTTAGAGGTGTTTTTTGCAGTTTTAAAAATATATCTTTTTTATGTCGAGACGGGGGGGGAGAGAAAAAGAACACTGCTGTTCAGAAGTTTGGGGTCACTTAGAAATGTCCTTGTTTTTGAAAGAAAAGCACTTTTTTTTTTTTGTCCATTAAAATAACATCAAATTGATCAGAAATACAGTGTAGACATTATTAATGTTGTAAATGACTATTGTAGCTGGAAATGGCTGATTTTTTTTATGGAATATCTACAGGCCCATTATCAGCAACCATCACTCCTGTGTTCCAATGGCACATTGTGTTAGCTAATCCAAGTTTATCACTTTAAAAGGGCTAATTGATCATTAAAAAAACCTTTTACAATTATGTTAGCACAGCTGAAAACTGTGTCCTGATTAGAGGCAATACAACTGGCCTTCTTTAGACTAGTTGAGTATCTGGAGCGTCAGCATTTGTGGGTTCGATTACAGGCTCAAAATGGCCAGAAACAAAGAACTTTCTTCTGAAACTCGTCAGTCTATTCTTGTTCTGAGAAATGAAGGCTATTCCATGCGAGAAATTGCCAAGAATCTGAAGATCTCGTACAACGCTGTGTACTACTCCCTTCACAGAACAGCGCAAACTGGCTCTAACCAGAATAAAAAGAGGAGTGGGAGGCCCCGGTGCACAACTGAGCAAGAGGACAAGTACATTAGAGTGTCTAGTTTGAGAAACAGACACCTCACAAGTCCTCAACTGGCAGCTTCATTAAATAGTACCCACAAAACACCGGTCTCAACTAGAGGTCGACCGATTATGATTATTGGAGGACCAAAAAAAGCCGATTACCGATTAATCGGTTGATTTTTATATATATATTTGTAATAATGACAATTACAACAATACTGAATGAACACTTTTATTTTAACTTAATATAATACATAAAATAAATTTAGTCTCAAATAAATAATGAAACATGTTCAATTTGGTTTAAATAATGCAAAAATAAAGTGTTGGAGAAGAAAGTAAAAGTGCAATATGTGCCATGTAGAAAGCTAACGTTTAAGTTCCTTGCTCAGAACATATGAAAGCTGGTGGTTCCTTTAACATGAGTTTTCAATATTCCCAGGTAAGATGTTTTAGGTTGTAGTTACGGGACTACTTCTCTCTATACCATTTTTGTATTTCATATACTTTTGACTTTTGGATGTTCTTATAGACACTATAGTATTGCCAGCCTAATCTCAGGAGTTGATAGGCTTGAAGTCATAAACGGCACAATGCTTGAAGCACAGCGAAGAGCTGCTGGCAAACGCAGGAAAGTGCTGTTTGAATGAATGCTTATGAGCCTGCCGCTGCCTACCACCGCTCAGTCAGACTGCTCTATCAAATCATAGACTTAATTCTAATATAATAAACACACAGAAATACGAGCCTTAGGTCATTAATTCAAATCCGGAAACTATCATTTCGAAAACAAAACGTTTATTCTAACGAGTGGCAACCCCAAGTCTAAATATTGCTGTTACATTGCACAACCTTGAATGACATGTCATAATTATGTAAAATTCGGGCAAATTAATTACGGTCTTTGTTAGGAAGAAATGGTCTTCACACAGTTAGCAATGAGCCAGGCGGCCCAAACTGCTGCATATACCCTGACTCTGTTCCACAGAACGCAAGAGAAGTGACACATTTTCCCTAGTTAAAAGAAAGTCATGTTAGCAGGCAATATTATCTAAATATGCAGGTTTAAAAAAAGATACTTGTGTATTGATTTTAAGAAAGGTATTGATGTTTATGGTTAGGTACACATTGGTGCAACGACAGTGCTTTTTTCGCGAATGCGCTTGTTAAATCATCACCGTTTGGAGAAGTAGGCTGTGATTCAATGATAAATTAACAGGCACCACATTGATTATATGCAACGCAGGACAAGCTAGATAACTACACATGGTTGGTAATATTACTAGTTTAACTAGTGATTATGTTAAGATTGATTGTTTTTTATAAGATAGGTTTAATGCTAGCTAGCAACTTACCTTGGCTCCTTGCTGCACTCACGTAACAGGTGGTCAGCCTGCCACGCAGTCTGCTCGTGGAGTGCAACGTAATCGGCGTCCAAAAATGACGATTACAGATTGTTATGAACACTTAAAATCGGCCCCAATTAAGCAGCCATGCCGATTAATCGGTCGACCTCTAGTCTCATCGTCAACAGTGATGCTGGCTTTCTAGTTCCTCTGTCTGTGTTCTTTTGCCCATCTGAATCTTTTTATTTTTATTGGCCAGTCTGGCTTTTTGTTTTCAACTCTTGCCTAGAAGGCCAGGAGTCGCCTCTTCACTGTTGATGTTGAGACTGGTGTTTTGCGAGTACCAAAAAGTGACCCCAAACATTTGAACGGTAGTGTATATACGGTGCATTTGGAAGGTATTCTGACCATTTCCCCACGTTTTGTTACGTTACAGCTTTATTCTAAAATGTATTAAATACATTTTTTATCTCATCAATCTACACACAATACCCCATAATGACAAAACAAAAACAATTTTTTTTAAACATGTTTTTGCAAATGTAAACAACAGATACCTTATTTACCTAAGTATTCAGACCTTTTGCTATGAGAGCTGAGGTGCATCCTGTTTTCATTGATCATCCTTTCTACAACTTGGAGTCAAACTGTGGGAAATTCAATTGATTGGACTTGATTTGGAAAGGCACATACCTGTCTATATAAGGTCCCACAGTTGACAGTGCATGTCAGAGCAAAAACCAAGCCATGAGGTCGAAATACTTTTCCGTAGTGCTCAGAGACAGGATTGTGTCGAGGCACAATCAAAAAATGTCTGCAGCGTTGAAGGTCCCCAAGAACACGGTGGCCTCCATCATTCTTAAGTGGAAGAAGTTTAGAACCACCAAGACTCTTCCTAGAGCTGGCCACCTGGCAAAACTGAGCAATCAGGGGAGAAGGGCCTTGGTTTGGGAGGTGACCAAGAACCCGATGGTCACTCTGACGGAGCACCAGAGTTCCTCTGTGGAGATGGGAGAACCTTCCAGAAGGACAACCATCTCAGCAGCACTCCACCAATCAGGCCTTTATGGTTTCGTGGCCAGACGGAAGCCACTCCTCAGTAAAAGGCACATGACAGCCTGCTTGGACTTTGCCAAAAGGCACCTAAAGGATTCTCAGACCATGAGAAACAAGATTCTCTGGTCTGATGAAACCAAGATTGAACCCTTTGGCCTGAATGTCAAGTGTCACATCTGGAGGAAACCTGGCACCATCCCTACGGTGAAGCACGGCGGTGGCAGCATCATGCTGTGGGGATGTTTTCCTCGGCAGGGACTGGGAGACTAGTCAGGATCGAGGCAGAGATGAACGGAGAAAAGTACAGAGAGATCCTTGATGAAAACCTGCTCCAGAGCGCTCAGGACCTCAGACTGGGGCGAAGGTTCACCTTCCAACAGGACAACGACACTAAGCACACAGCCAAGACAACGATGGAGTTGCTTCGAGACACGTCTCTGAAAGTCCTTGAGTGGCCTAGCCAGAGCCCGGACTTGAACCCGATCGAACATCTCTGGAGAGACCTGAAAATAGCTGTGCAGCGACGTTCCCCATCCAACCTGACAGAGCT
>NC_138294.1:90499106-90504106 GCF_965601325.2 Salmo salar | reverse complement strand
TACACTGCAACTCCTGCTAATGCGGTTTTCTCTCTTTCGTGTGTGTGTGTGTGTGTGTGTGTGTGTGTGTGTGTGTGTGTGTGTGTGTGTGTGTGTGTGTGTGTGTGTGTGTGTGTGTGTGTGTGTGTGTGCGCGCAGGCGAAGACATTTAACAACGATGAGAAGAAGTTCCAGCAGCACATTCAGGTCCAGCAGAAGAAAGAACTCAGCAGCTTCCTGGAGTCTCAGAAACGAGAGTACAAACTACGCAAGGAGAGGCTCAAAGAGGTACTGATATACACCCACACTGATACACACCCACACTGATATACGCACACACTGATATACACCCACACTGATATACACCCACACTGATATACACCCACACTGATATACACCCACACTGATATACACCCACACTGACATTTACGTCATTTAGCAGACGCTCTTATCCAGAGCGACTTACAGTAGTGAATGCATACATTTCATTTTAAAAAAATTCTGTGCTGGTCCCCTGTGGGAATCGAACCCACAACCCTGGCGTTGCAAACACCATGCTCTACCAACTGAGCTACAGGAAGGCATAGCTAGGTAGCGGTTAGCGATATGGAACGGCTGGCTCGGTAGCGGTTAGCGATATGGAACGGCTGGCTGGGTAGCGGTTAGCGATATGGAACGGCTGGCTGGGTAGCGGTTAGCGATATGGAACGGCTGGCTGGGTAGAGGTTAGCGATATGGAACGGCTGGCTGGGTAGCGGTTAGCGATATGGAACGGCTGGCTGGGTAGCGGTTAGCGATATGGAACGGCTGGCTGGGTAGCGGTTAGCGATATGGAACGGCTGGCTGGGTAGCGGTTAGCGATATGGAACGGCTGGCTGGGTAGCGGTTAGCGATATGGAACGGCTGGCTGGGTAGCGGTTAGCGATATGGAACGGCTGGCTGGGTAGCGGTTAGCGATATGGAACGGCTGGCTGGGTAGCGGTTAGCGATATGGAACGGCTGGCTGGGTAGCGGTTAGCGATATGGAACGGCTGGCTGGGTAGCGGTTAGCGATATGGAACGGCTGGCTGGGTAGCGGTTAGCGATATGGAACGGCTGGCTGGGTAGCGGTTAGCGATATGGAACGGCTGGCTGGGTAGCGGTTAGCGATATGGAACGGCTGGCTGGGTAGCGGTTAGCGATATGGAACGGCTGGCTGGGTAGCGGTTAGCGATATGGAACGGCTGAAAGGTAATGGTCCATTTTTATATTGTGACCATCCTTCCAAATCCCGTCCGAATGACGTCCTCCATTGGAAGTCAGAGGATCTTCAGGAACTTTGCGATTGGGAGCGCTGGTATTCAAGGCTCGCACTTGATTGGCTCTGAGTAGAAATGATGTTTTCAATCTTTTTTTTCTACCGTGTCGTACAACGTTTTTAGTAGCCAATGTGGCATTTGTTTTGTATCATTTGATAGCTAGCATGTTGCAAAACAGAATGGTTTGGTAGATGGCAACATATTGCTACTAGTTTCCGTCGAGACTCCGTCGTACCTGAGGAGCAGGCTGACTGTACGCCTGATGGATTTGGAGTAGTTTATAGTTCAATTCAGCTTAAAGGGATAGTTGACCAAAATTACAAAAATATATTGGTTTACTTACCCTGTAAGAAGTCTAAGGACAAGGTATGACAGCAATCCAAAACTAAAGCATGGATTGCATCATACCCTGTTCCTAGACATACCCTGTTCATAGATAGACATACCCTGTCCATAGATAGACGGACATACCCTGTCCATAGATAGACGGACATACCCTGTCCATAGATAGACGGACATTCCCTGTGCATAGATAGACGGACATTCCCTGTCCATAGATAGATGGACATACAACTATTCCTTTTCCGCTGCTTTCAGGTGTGTTCTGAGGGTTCCTGGTTTGAACACACACTTATTTACACACACAACATGGAAGAGGACCTGGTACGACACACACACACACTCACACACACACACACACACACTCACACTCTCTCCTCTCTTTCCTGTAGGAGTTGAGTGAGAACCAGTCTATCCCTAAGAAGGAGAAACAGGAGTGGCTGTCCAAGCAGAAGGAGAACATCCAGCACTTCCAGGTACATTACAAGTTACATCAACTTGAATGATCAATTAACATCGACGTGAATGATCAATTAACATCGACGTGAATGATCAATTAACATCGACGTGAATGATCAATTAACATCGACGTGAATGATCAATTAACATCGACGTGAATGATCAATTAACATCGACGTGAATGATCAATTAACATCGACGTGAATGATCAATTAACATCGACGTGAATGATCAATTAACATCGACGTGAATGATCAATTAACATCGACGTGAATGATCAATTAACATCGACGGGAATTAACATCGACGGGAATTAACATCGACGGGAATTAACATCGACGGGAATTAACATCGACGGGAATTAACATCGACGGGAATTAACATCGACGGGAATTATCAATTAACATCGACGGGAATTATCAATTAACATCGACGTGAATTATCAATTAACCTCTATGGGCTAGGTGGTGCACTCCATCAACAGCAGGTGCATTTCAAGAGCGGCAAATTTGAATCCAAATAAATGTCAAAATTCAAATTTTTCAAACATACAACTATTTTACACCCTTTGAAAGATAAACATCTCCTTAATCTAACCACGTTTTACGATTTCAAAAAGGTTTTACGGCGAAAGCATAAATTTAGAGTATGTTAGGACAGTACATTTACAAGAGTTGTGTGTAATGTTTTGTCAATTCAAAGACAGGGTCACCAAAACCATAAAACCAGCTAAAATGATGCACTAACCTTTTACAATCTCCATCAGATGACACTCCTAGGACATTATGTTAGACAATGCATGCATTTTTAGTTCTATCAAGTTCATATTTATATCCAAAAACAGCGTTTTACTATGGCATTGATGTTGAGGAAATCGTTTCCCTCCAATAACCGGCAGTCAAGTCAACACCACAAATTAAATAATTAAAATTAGAAAACATTGGTAAAATATTATATTGTCATTTAAAGAATTATAGATTTACATCTCTTGAACCCAATCAACTTGCCAGATTTAAAAATAACCTTACTGGGAAATCACACTTTGCAATAATCTGAGCACTGCGCCCAGAAAAATACGCGTTGCGATACAGACTAGACGTCATGTTGGGGAGATCTAAAATCGAAAATACTATGTAAATAATCCATTACCTTTGATTCTCTTCATCAGATGTCACTTCCAGGTATCACAGGTCCATAACGAATGTAGTTTTGTTCAAAAAAGCTCATCATTTATGTCCAAAAATCTCCGTCTTGTTAGCACATGATCTAAGCCAGCCGGACTTCTCGTCATGAACGAGGGGAAAAAATATATTTACGTTCGTTCAAACATGTCAAACGTTGTATAGCATAAATCATTAGGGCCTTTTTTAACCAGAACATGAATAATATTCAAGGTGGACGAATGCATACTCTTTTATAACGTATTGGAACGAGGGTACCCAACATGAAGTAGCGCGCCAGGTGTCTAATGGGACATCATCGTTCCATGGCTCTTGTTCGGTCAGATCTCCCTCCAGAAGACTCAAAACACTTTGTAAAGGCTGGTGACATCTAGTGGAAGCAATAGGAAGTGCCAAAATATTCCTCAGCCCCTGTGTTTTTCAATGGGATAGGTTTAAAGGTAATACAACACATCAGGTATCCACTTCCTGTCAGAAAATGTCTCAGGGTTTTGCCTGCCAAATGAGTTCTGTTATACTCACAGACACCATTCAAACAGTTTTAGAAAATTTAGGGTGTTTTCTATCCATATGTAATAAGTATATGCATATTCTAGTTACTGGGTAGGAGTGGTAACCAGATTAAATCGGGTATGTTTTTTTATCCAGCCGTGTCAATACTGCCCCCTAGCCCTAACAGGTTTTAACATCGACGTGAATTATCAATTAACATCGACGTGAATTATCAAGTTACATCAATGTGAATTATCAAGTAACATCAACGTGAATTATCAATTAACATCAACGTGAATTTTCAATTAACATCAACGTGAATTATGAATTATCAATTAACATCAATTATCAATTAACGTCGACGTCAATTATCAATTAACGTGGATTATCAATTAACATCGACGTGGATGATCAATTAACATCGACGTGGATGATCAATTAACATCGACGTGGATGATCAATTAACATCGACGTGGATGATCAATTAACATCGACGTGGATGATCAATTAACATCGACGTGGATGATCAATTAACATCGACGTGGATGATCAATTAACATCGACGTGGATGATCAATTAACATCGACGTGGATGATCAATTAACATCGACGTGGATGATCAATTAACATCGACGTGGATGATCAATTAACATCGACGTGGATGATCAATTAACATCGACGTGGATGATCAATTAACATCGACGTGGATGATCAATTAACATCGACGTGGATGATCAATTAACATCGACGTGGATGATCAATTAACATCGACGTGGATGATCAATTAACATCGACGTGGATGATCAATTAACATCGACGTGGATGATCAATTAACATCGACGTGGATGATCAATTAACATCGACGTGGATGATCAATTAACATCGACGTGAATTTTCAATTAACATCGACGTGAATTTTCAATTAACGTGGATTATCAATTAACGTCGACGTGGGTTATCAATTAACGTCGACGTGGGTTATCAATTAACGTCGACGTGGGTTATCAATTAACGTCGACGTGGGTTATCAATTAACGTCGACGTGGGTTATCAATTAACGTCGACGTGAGTTATCAATTAACGTCGACGTGAGTTATCAATTAACATCGACGTGAATTATCAATTAACATAAATTGAGACATAGATATTCTAAACCTGGTCTTAAGGCATTATAAAGGCTTCCACATGCTTATAGCAAGCTATCAATCAATAGCCATTTAGGCTTTCAGTGAAGTGTCAATCAATCAATTAAA
>NC_138294.1:90439106-90491606 GCF_965601325.2 Salmo salar | reverse complement strand
CCACACACACACACACTCTGATACCACACACACACACACACTCTGATACCACACACACTCTGATACCACACACACTCTGATACCACACACACACACACACACGCTGATACCACACACACACACTCTGATACCACACACACACACTCTGATACCACACACACACACGCTGATACCACACACACACACGCTGATACCACACACACACACGCTGATACCACCCACACACACGCTGATACCACACACACACACACACACGCTGATACCACACACACACACACGCTGATACCACACACACACACACGCTGATACCACACACACACACACGCTGATACCACACACACACACACGCTGATACCACACACACACACACGCTGATACCACACACACACACACGCTGATACCACACACACACACACGCTGATACCACACACACACACACGCTGATACCACACACACACACACGCTGATACCACACACACACACACGCTGATACCACACACACACGCACGCTGATACCACACACACACGCACGCTGATACCACACACACACGCACGCTGATACCACACACACACGCACGCTGATACCACACACACACGCACGCTGATACCACACACACACGCTGATACCACACACACACACACTCTGATACCACACACACACGCACGCTGATACCACACACACACGCACGCTGATACCACACACACACGCACGCTGATACCACACACACACGCACGCTGATACCACACACACACGCACGCTGATACCACACACACTCTGATACCACACACACTCTGATACCACACACACACACACACACGCTGATACCACACACACACACTCTGATACCACACACACACACTCTGATACCACACACACACACGCTGATACCACCCACACACACGCTGATACCACCCACACACACGCTGATACCACACACACACGCTGATACCACACACACACACACGCTGATACCACACACACACACGCTGATACCACACACACACACGCTGATACCACACACACACACACGCTGATACCACACACACACGCTGATACCACACACACACGCACGCTGATACCACACACACACGCTGATACCACACACACACGCACGCTGATACCACACACACACGCACGCTGATACCACACACACACACGCTGATACCACACACACACACACGCTGATACCACACACACACACACTCTGATACCACACACACTCTGATACCACACACACACACACGCTGATACCACACACACACACTCTGATACCACACACACACACTCTGATACCACACACACACACACACACACACACACTCTGATACCACACACACACACACACACACACTCTGATACCACACACACACACACACACTCTGATACCACACACACACACACACTCTGATACCACACACACACACACACACACTCTGATACCACACACACACACACACACACACTCTGATACCACACACACACTCTGATACCACACACACACACACACACACACTCTGATACCACACACACACTCTGATACCACACACACACACACACACACTCTGATACCACACACACACTCTAGTACACACACTCTGATACCACACACAGGAAAAACAGGCTCACTCCCTCCCTCTCTTCCCACCCCCTGCCTCTCTATTCCCTCCCTCCCTCCCTCTCTTCCCACCCCCTGCCTCTCTATTCCCTCCCTCCCTCTCTTCCCACCCCCTGCCTCTCTATTCCCTCCCTCCCTCTCTTCCCACCCCCTGCCTCTCTATTCCCTCCCTCCCTCTCTTCCCACCCCCTGCCTCTCTATTCCCTCCCTCCCTCTCTTCCCACCCCCTGCCTCTCTATTCCCTCCCTCTCTTCCCACCCCCTGCCTCTCTATTCCCTCCCTCCCTCCCTCTCTTCCCACCCCCTGCCTCTCTATTCCCTCCCTCCCTCCCTCTCTTCCCACCCCCTGCCTCTCTATTCCCTCCCTCTCTTCCCACCCCCTGCCTCTCTATTCCCTCCCTCTCTTCCCACCCCCTGCCTCTCTATTCCCTCCCTCCCTCCCTCTCTTCCCACCCCCTGCCTCTCTATTCCCTCCCTCCCTCTCTTCCCACCCCCTGCCTCTCTATTCCCTCCCTCCCTCCCTCCCTCTCTTCCCACCCCCTGCCTCTCTATTCCCTCCCTCCCTCCCTCTCTTCCCACCCCCTGCCTCTCTATTCCCTCCCTCCCTCCCTCTCTTCCCACCCCCTGCCTCTCTATTCCCTCCCTCCCTCCCTCTCTTCCCACCCCCTGCCTCTCTATTCCCTCCCTCCCTCCCTCTCTTCCCACCCCCTGCCTCTCTATTCCCTCCCTCCCTCCCTCTCTTCCCACCCCCTGCCTCTCTATTCCCTCCCTCCCTCCCTCTCTTCCCACCCCCTGCCTCTCTATTCCCTCCCTCCCTCCCTCTCTTCCCACCCCCTGCCTCTCTATTCCCTCCCTCCCTCCCTCTCTTCCCACCCCCTGCCTCTCTATTCCCTCCCTCCCTCCCTCTCTTCCCACCCCCTGCCTCTCTATTCCCTCCCTCCCTCCCTCTCTTCCCACCCCCTGCCTCTCTA
This sequence comes from Salmo salar, assembly GCF_965601325.2. Taxonomy (NCBI): domain Eukaryota; kingdom Metazoa; phylum Chordata; class Actinopteri; order Salmoniformes; family Salmonidae; genus Salmo; species Salmo salar. Next base: position 90,489,020 of record NC_138294.1, on the reverse strand, counting down.
TTCCCTCCCTCCCTCCCTCTCTTCCCACCCCCTGCCTCTCTATTCCCTCCCTCCCTCCCTCTCTTCCCACCCCCTGCCTCTCTATTCCCTCCCTCCCTCCCTCTCTTCCCACCCCCTGCCTCTCTATTCCCTCCCTCCCTCCCTCTCTTCCCACCCCCTGCCTCTCTATTCCCTCCCTCCCTCCCTCTCTTCCCACCCCCTGCCTCTCTATTCCCTCCCTCCCTCCCTCTCTTCCCACCCCCTGCCTCTCTATTCCCTCCCTCCCTCCCTCTCTTCCCACCCCCTGCCTCTCTATTCCCTCCCTCCCTCCCTCTCTTCCCACCCCCTGCCTCTCTATTCCCTCCCTCCCTCCCTCTCTTCCCACCCCCTGCCTCTCTATTCCCTCCCTCCCTCCCTCTCTTCCCACCCCCTGCCTCTCTATTCCCTCCCTCCCTCCCTCTCTTCCCACCCCCTGCCTCTCTATTCCCTCCCTCCCTCCCTCTCTTCCCACCCCCTGCCTCTCTATTCCCTCCCTCCCTCTCTTCCCACCCCCTGCCTCTCTATTCCCTCCCTCCCTCCCTCTCTTCCCACCCCCTGCCTCTCTATTCCCTCCCTCCCTCCCTAAATACCAGGAATAGATTGTCCACCATCTATGCGTTATCCAGACAGAAAAGAGAAATAGGCAAAAGAACATTTCGATTTAGAGCAATAAAGAAATGGAATAAATTAACTGAGCAAATCAGAAACCTTTCAATATATAAATTTAAACATTATTTTAAAACAATTTAAATATAATACACAGAAATGTTGTGGGATTACAGTAGATGAAGAATTCATATTTTTTAGATTGATTATTTATTGGTTTATTACGTTAGTATATTATGCATGTTTGTAATATTGTGTTATATGTGAAATTGTGTTCGTATATAAATTGTATTTTAATATTTAAGGACTCTTGGAAGATTAGTCCAAATGGGGACTAAAAGAGATTCAAATCAAATCAAAATCTCTTCCCACCCCCTGCCTCTCTATTTCCTCCCTCTGTCCCTCTCCAGCTGCGTTTGGATGAGGCCCAGGAAGGGGAGTGTCAGGTACTGAGGCAGCAGCTGCAGCAGGAGTTGGAGCTGCTGAACGCCTACCAGAGTAAAATCAAGATGCAGACAGACGCCCAGCACGACAGGGAGAGGAAGGACCTGGAGCAGAGAGTGTCGCTCCGCAGGGCTCTGCTGGAACACAAGGTAGAGGGACTGGAGGGGAGGGAGCAGAGAGTGTCGCTCCGCAGGGCTCTACTGGAACACAAGGTAGAGGGACTGGAGGGACTGGAGGGGAGGGAGCAGAGAGTGTCGCTCCGCAGGGCTCTACTGGAACACAAGGTAGAGGGACTGGAGGGACTGGAGGGACTGGAGGGGAGGGAGCAGAGAGTGTCGCTCCGCAGGGCTCTACTGGAACACAAGGTAGAGGGACTGGAGGGACTGGAGGGGAGGGAGCAGAGAGTGTCGCTCCGCAGGGCTCTACTGGAACACAAGGTAGAGGGACTGGAGGGGAGGGAGCAGAGAGTGTCGCTCCGCAGGGCTCTACTGGAACACAAGGTAGAGGGACTGGAGGGGAGGGAGCAGAGAGTGTCGCTCCGCAGGGCTCTACTGGAACACAAGGTAGAGGGACTGGAGGGGAGGGAGCAGAGAGTGTCGCTCCGCAGGGCTCTACTGGAACACAAGGTAGAGGGACTGGAGGGGAGGGAGCAGAGAGTGTCGCTCCGCAGGGCTCTACTGGAACACAAGGTAGAGGGACTGGAGGGGAGGGAGCAGAGAGTGTCGCTCCGCAGGGCTCTACTGGAACACAAGGTAGAGGGACTGGAGGGACTGGAGGGGAGGGAGCAGAGAGTGTCGCTCCGCAGGGCTCTACTGGAACACAAGGTAGAGGGACTGGAGGGGAGGGAGCAGAGAGTGTCGCTCCGCAGGGCTCTACTGGAACACAAGGTAGAGGGACTGGAGGGACTGGAGGGGAGGGAGCAGAGAGTGTCGCTCCGCAGGGCTCTACTGGAACACAAGGTAGAGGGACTGGAGGGACTGGAGGGGAGGGAGCAGAGAGTGTCGCTCCGCAGGGCTCTACTGGAACACAAGGTAGAGGGACTGGAGGGGAGGGAGCAGAGAGTGTCGCTCCGCAGGGCTCTACTGGAACACAAGGTAGAGGGACTGGAGGGGAGGGAGCAGAGAGTGTCGCTCCGCAGGGCTCTACTGGAACACAAGGTAGAGGGACTGGAGGGGAGGGAGCAGAGAGTGTCGCTCCGCAGGGCTCTACTGGAACACAAGGTAGAGGGACTGGAGGGGAGGGAGCAGAGAGTGTCGCTCCGCAGGGCTCTACTGGAACACAAGGTAGAGGGACTGGAGGGGAGGGAGCAGAGAGTGTCGCTCCGCAGGGCTCTACTGGAACACAAGGTAGAGGGACTGGAGGGGAGGGAGCAGAGAGTGTCGCTCCGCAGGGCTCTACTGGAACACAAGGTAGAGGGACTGGAGGGGAGGGAGCAGAGAGTGTCGCTCCGCAGGGCTCTACTGGAACACAAGGTAGAGGGACTGGAGGGACTGGAGGGGAGGGAGCAGAGAGTGTCGCTCCGCAGGGCTCTACTGGAACACAAGGTAGAGGGACTGGAGGGGAGGGAGCAGAGAGTGTCGCTCCGCAGGGCTCTACTGGAACACAAGGTAGAGGGACTGGAGGGACTGGAGGGGAGGGAGCAGAGAGTGTCGCTCCGCAGGGCTCTACTGGAACACAAGGTAGAGGGACTGGAGGGACTGGAGGGGAGGGAGCAGAGAGTGTCGCTCCGCAGGGCTCTACTGGAACACAAGGTAGAGGGACTGGAGGGGAGGGAGCAGAGAGTGTCGCTCCGCAGGGCTCTACTGGAACACAAGGTAGAGGGACTGGAGGGGAGGGAGCAGAGAGTGTCGCTCCGCAGGGCTCTACTGGAACACAAGGTAGAGGGACTGGAGGGACTGGAGGGGAGGGAGCAGAGAGTGTCGCTCCGCAGGGCTCTACTGGAACACAAGGTAGAGGGACTGGAGGGGAGGGAGCAGAGAGTGTCGCTCCGCAGGGCTCTACTGGAACACAAGGTAGAGGGACTGGAGGGGAGGGAGCAGAGAGTGTCGCTCCGCAGGGCTCTACTGGAACACAAGGTAGAGGGACTGGAGGGGAGGGAGCAGAGAGTGTCGCTCCGCAGGGCTCTACTGGAACACAAGGTAGAGGGACTGGAGGGGAGGGAGCAGAGAGTGTCGCTCCGCAGGGCTCTACTGGAACACAAGGTAGAGGGACTGGAGGGGAGGGAGCAGAGAGTGTCGCTCCGCAGGGCTCTACTGGAACACAAGGTAGAGGGACTGGAGGGGAGGGAGCAGAGAGTGTCGCTCCGCAGGGCTCTACTGGAACACAAGGTAGAGGGACTGGAGGGACTGGAGGGGAGGGAGCAGAGAGTGTCGCTCCGCAGGGCTCTACTGGAACACAAGGTAGAGGGACTGGAGGGGAGGGAGCAGAGAGTGTCGCTCCGCAGGGCTCTACTGGAACACAAGGTAGAGGGACTGGAGGGACTGGAGGGGAGGGAGCAGAGAGGTGGGGGAGGGCAGTGTGTGTGTGTTCGTATGTGTATCTAACTGTTTCTCCCCCTCCCCCTCCCCCCGTCTCTCTCGGTGTCTCCCTCCAGATTGAAGAGGAGATGTTGTCTCTGCAGAACGAGCGTGTGGAGTGTATCAGGTCTCTGTTGGAGCGCCAGGCCAGAGAGATGGAGGCTTTCGACTCAGAGTCCATGAGACTTGGGTTCAGCAACGTGGTCCTGTCCAACCTGCAGGGCTCAGACGCACACGGCAGCCCGGGTGGATCTGGGGCGTCTCAGCACGGTCACAGCCATCACCAGGGGGGGTCGAGCTCCCAGCAGCCGTGGGGTCACCCTGTGCTGGCCGGGGGCCCACCTCCCTGGAGCCTGCACCAGCCCTCTGGAGGGGGGAGTCAGAGGGGAAGTGGGGGGGGCGTGGGCGGGGTCAGGAACAGCCCCCAGGTTATGAGGAGGGCGTCGACGTCGGGAGGTGGGCGGAGCGAACAGGGCATGAGCAGGAGCGCCAGCATCACCTCCCAGATCTCCAACGGATCACACCTGTCATACACCTAGATACACACACACACACACACACACACCTGTCATACACCTAGATACACACACACACACACACACACACACCTGTCATACACCTAGATACACACACACACACCTAGATACACACACACACACACACCTAGATACACACACACACACCTGTCATACACCTAGATACACACACACACACACACTGAAGACACACTTGTGATTTGGGGTGGCAGGGTAGCCTAGTGGTTACAGCGTTGGGCCAGTAACCAAAAGGTTGCTGGATCGACTCCCCGAGCTGACAAGGTACAAATCTGTCGTTCTGCCTCTGAACAAGGCAGTTAACCCACTCTTCCCCAGTAGGCTGTCATTGTAAATAAGAATTTGTTCTTAACTGACTTGCCTAGTTAAATAAAGGATAAATAAATATTAAAATGCACCTGACCAAACCATAATCACACAGGGATGCTGGTCTTCCACAAACGTACAAACATGTGCACACACACACTTACACACACACACAACTTGCGCACGCACACGGCTAGCATACACATTGAAAACAGCACCCTAGGTTCGGGGTCATAGGGGAAACCAGTATCCCTTCCTCCCCAATCTGTTTCTCTCTCTCTTCCTCTCGCTCATCTTCTCTTCAATACTGATAGTATAGACTGACAGGAGACAGTGGAATACAGTAACCCAGCCATGTTGGAATACAGTAACCCAGCCATGTTAGAATACAGTAACCCCGCCATGTTAGAATACAGTAACCCAGCCATGTTAGAATACAGTAACCCCGCCATGTTAGAATACAGTAACCCCGCCATGTTTGAATACAGTAACCCCGCCATGTTGGAATACAGTAACCCAGCCATGTTAGAATACAGTAACCCCGCCATGTTAGAATACAGTAACCCCGCCATGTTGGAATACAGTAACCCCGCCATGTTAGAATACAGTAACCCCGCCATGTTAGAATACAGTAACCCAGCCATGTTGGAATACAGTAACCCCGCCATGTTAGAATACAGTAACCCCGCCATGTTAGAATACAGTAACCCCGCCATGTTAGAATACAGTAACCCCGCCATGTTGGAATACAGTAACCCCGCCATGTTGGAATACAGTAACCCCGCCATGTTAGAATACAGTAACCCAGCCATGTTAGAATACAGTAACCCCGCCATGTTAGAATACAGTAACCCAGCCATGTTGGAATACAGTAACCCAGCCATGTTAGAATACAGTAACCCCGCCATGTTAGAATACAGTAACCCCGCCATGTTAGAATACAGTAACCCCGCCATGTTAGAATACAGTAACCCCGCCATGTTGGAATACAGTAACCCCGCCATGTTGGAATACAGTAACCCCGCCATGTTAGAATACAGTAACCCAGCCATGTTGGAATACAGTAACCCCGCCATGTTAGAATACAGTAACCCAGCCATGTTGGAATACAGTAACCCCGCCATGTTGGAATACAGTAACCCCGCCATGTTAGAATACAGTAACCCAGCCATGTTGGAATACAGTAACCCAGCCATGTTGGAATACAGTAACCCAGCCATGTTATAATGTAGATGTGCCATAGTCTAATAATGTGCCAGTCTCCTCATAGTCTGTTTACCATAGACCTACACACTCATAGTCTGTGTTTGCCATAGACCTACACACTCATAGTCTGTGTTTGCCATAGACCTACACACTCGTAGTCTGTGTTTACCACAGACCTACACACTCATAGTCTGTTTACCACAGACCTACACACTCGTAGTCTGTTTACCACAGACCTACACACTCATAGTCTGTGTTTACCATAGACCTACACACTCATAGTTTGTGTTTGCCATAGACCTACACACTCGTAGTCTGTGTTTGCCATAGACCTACACACTCGTAGTCTGTGTTTGCCATAGACCTACACACTCATAGTCTGTTTACCACAGACCTACACACTCGTAGTCACTTTAAACAAGCCCGTTTAAAGCATTTTACCTTTTGCCAATCCATTAATTTAAGATGGTCTAACACAGTAACACAGGAAGTTGTCATTGATAGAAGATAATGCAGTCACACATGTCACGATGCTAATAAACTCCTTTATAACAACGGCAGGAGAGTGACCACTGATAAACTACCACAGATACTTCCAGGTTACTATTTGTTTCTATTACAGTCGCCAACAGTGAGATTAAACACATTTTGAGATTTCCTGAAACAGGTTTATTTTTAATTTTTTTAAATGCGACACAGAAACGACGTAGGAAGAGGAACGTTGTAGGAAGGTTGTCAGTCAGTGGAGGAAGGAAGGAGATACAGAACAAACAGGATATCAGAACGTCTGTTTAATAGGGAGTAGTTGTACTAGTGCACTACTTTTGACCAGAGCCCTTGGTCAAAAGTAGTGCACTACATGGAGGAACGAATAGGGTGCAATTTGAGATACAGACAGACTGTGAAGTGTGTTATTGAGTTCTATGCTTGTCCTAAACTGAGTGGCGGTAACGGAAAGCCACTCATATAGAGATGCCAAAGAGAAGAGGCTCTTCTCTATAATATCCATGTTGGCCAGAAGTGGCCAGTGCAGGCTTTTGTTCCAACCCAGCACTAAACATTTGGTTTAAATCATGGCCCTCTGTCTACGTAGGTGTCAGCCAAAAGGCCTACAGGCTTCTCAGGGTTCACTGTTAATTTCCACAGCGTCCTGTGTGTCAGTTATAGCCAATAGGATGGTCAGTCGGGGCGATGCTCTGCTCTCATAGGTCCACGTCCCTGTCAGTCTCTGGTCTGGACGGGCATTTTGATCCCATGGCAACAGCACTTTGCCACGGTCATGTGACTTTACAGGGATACTAGCAGTTACTGTACACACTTCTTTAATGTCCACATCAACAACACACACTTTACCATAATGGATCTCAAATTATCCAAATTCACCATCTCTCTCTCTCTCTCTCTTACCTTTTCACCATCTCTCTCTCTCTCTTACCTTTTCACCATCTCTCTCTCTCTCTCTCTCTTACCTTTTCACCATCTCTCTCTCTCTCTCTCTCTTACCTTTCCACCATCTCTCTCTCTCTCTTACCTTTTCACCATCTCTCTCTCTCTCTCTCTCTTACCTTTTCACCATCTCTCTCTCTCTCTCTTACCTTTTCACCATCTCTCTCTCTCTCTTACCTTTTCACCATCTCTCTCTCTCTCTCTTACCTTTTCACCATCTCTCTCTCTCTCTTACCTTTTCACCATCTCTCTCTCTCTCTCTCTTACCTTTTCACCATCTCTCTCTCTCTCTCTCTTACCTTTTCACCATCTCTCTCTCTCTTACCTTTTCACCATCTCTCTCTCTCTCTTACCTTTTCACCATCTCTCTCTCTCTCTTACCTTTTCACCATCTCTCTCTCTCTCTCTCTCTTACCTTTTCACCATCTCTCTCTCTCTCTCTCTTACCTTTTCACCATCTCTCTCTCTCTTACCTTTTCACCATCTCTCTCTCTCTCTTACCTTTTCACCATCTCTCTCTCTCTTACCTTTTCACCATCTCTCTCTCTCTCTCTCTTACCTTTTCACCATCTCTCTCTCTCTCTCTTACCTTTTCACCATCTCTCTCTCTCTCTCTCTTACCTTTTCACCATCTCTCTCTCTCTCTCTTACCTTTCCACCATCTCTCTCTCTCTCTCTTACCTTTCCACCATATCTCTCTCTCTCTCTTACCTTTTCACCATATCTCTCTCTCTCTCTCTTACCTTTCCACCATATCTCTCTCTCTCTCTTACCTTTCCACCATCTCTCTCTCTCTCTTACCTTTCCACCATCTCTCTCTTACCTTTCCACCATCTCTCTCTCTCTCTCTCTCTCTTACCTTTCCTCACTCTCCTTTTCCTCTCATCTCCAACCCTCAACAAGCCCTCCCCCCCTGGTCCCCCACCTATGGGCCTGCTGGTGTTGATGAACAGACTGATACGAAAGGGGGGGGGGGGGGGGTGTATAGAACTAGTATAGGAGGTTCAGGCCAAGTTAAATAGTGATTAAGGAAGATGGGTGGAAGTGAGGATTTTGGGATTACAGAATAGGAAGAGAATTCGCAGTGAGGGGTTTTTACAGAATGTTTGAAAGGAGAGTGAGGAAGTTATAGAATGGTGGAAGTATAATGTAGTATGGTTTACATTACACTGTAGGTATTGGTTTATGACTGCTGAATGTCGTTTTGGGTGGGTGGCGAAGCTGCTGTCGCCCCTGCAATGCTCCTGCACCCCCCCCCCCCCCCCCAGCTCAAGCTCACCCCCTGTCGTTACCGCCCCCCTACCACTTCCTCCCCACCGGGCCACCCTCCGATTCCCTCCTCAGACAGACCCACCTACCCCCCAGGGAAGGAGCGTATAGGAGAATATTGATGTCTAAATTAAAGTGTATATATATAAAGGTGGATATGTGAAGTGAAGAGCATATATATATATATAAGGTGGGGGAGAAGTGACGAGCGTATATGTGTGTATATATATATAAAGGTGGGGGAGGTGTGGTAAAATAATGATATATAAAATATATATATATATAGTCGATTTAACGTCGATTTCATGTGGGATGTATTGGATAAAATGTGTTAATATTGTACATTTAGAATAAAAAAATAATTTAAAACAAAGAAAAGCAATTCAAAGTCAAGACAAATAAACTGCTTGTATTGTGAAGTCACAAACCACTGTGATAACTGACACGGTCTCTAACAATGGTATTAAACAAGACAATGAATATGAAAACATAGTCAACAACATACCTTGTACACACACAAAAGGTGTGGTTCTGGAGCAGTTCCATTGGGTTCTATTGAGTTCCATTGGGTTCTATTGAGTTCCATTGGAGCCCATTGAGTTCCGTTGGAGTCCATTGAGTTCCGTTGGAGCCCATTGAGTTCCGTTGGAGTCCATTGAGTTCCGTTGGAGCCCATTGAGTTCCGTTGGAGCCCATTGAGTTCCGTTGGAGTCCATTGAGTTCCGTTGGAGCCCATTGAGTTCCGTTGGAGTCCATTGAGTTCCGTTGGAGCCCATTGAGTTCCGTTGGAGCCCATTGAGTTCCGTTGGAGTCCATTGAGTTCCGTTGGAGCCCATTGAGTTCCGTTGGAGCCCATTGAGTTCCGTTGGAGTCCATTGAGTTCCGTTGGAGCCCATTGAGTTCCGTTGGAGCCCATTGAGTTCCGTTGGAGCCCATTGAGTTCCGTTGGAGCCCATTGAGTTCCGTTGGAGCCCATTGAGTTCCGTTGGAGTCCATTGAGTTCCGTTGGAGCCCATTGAGTTCCGTTGAGTTCTGTTGGAGTCCATTGAGTTCCGTTGGAACCCATTGAGTTCCGTTGGAGTCCATTGAGTTCCGTTGGAGTCCATTGAGTTCCGTTGGAGTCCATTGAGTTCCGTTGGAGCCCATTGAGTTCCGTTGGAGCCCATTGAGTTCCGTTGGAGCCCATTGAGTTCCGTTGGAGTCCATTGAGTTCCGTTGGAGTCCATTGAGTTCCGTTGGAGTCCATTGAGTTCCGTTGGAGCCCATTGAGTTCCGTTGGAGCCCATTGAGTTCCGTTGGAGCTCCATTGAGTTCCGTTGTCTCCACCAGTTCAGATTCTCCAATGACCTGTGAACTATTCTCAATCTTCTTTCTTTCACACTCATCCTTTCTGAAAAGAACCTTCAGGTCTCTCCCCAAACTGAGGATGAAATGCTCCTCTTCCACCTTCACCTCCTCCCTTTCAATGTTTTTTATTTTCTGTTGGTGTTTTTATTTATCTTATTGAGAGTAATGGTTGGTTTTATCTACATTGATTGATCTCATTTCGATTAGCCATATTATGATGAGTTCTACTTTGAATGGTCAGATTTAAATGAGATTCATCCTTGGGGTGGCAGGATTGCATCTCTGTACAGTCTGTTTGATCAGTATTCCTCTTCATTTGTTTTATTTTCCCAGGTTGAGTTACAGTACCCATTCCCATGTAACCTATGTTAAACTGTATAGATTGTGCAAAAAAAAAAAAAGATGTCTGAAAGATTACATAAAAGAAAACCTATAAATTACAGAAAAATAAAGTGATTTAAAATGTATAAAAGAAGTTGAGAAACAAAGTTTTAGGGGACAAATGTAATGTTTTGTAATTACTGTTTTTGTTGGAAGAGGGCTACTGGACAAAGAATCGACTGTAATAAAGTCATTTTAGTACTTCTGAGTCCTGTCGGAGTGTAGTGTGGGTACAGCGTGATTACGCGTGTGTGTGTTTGTGCGTGCATACTTCTTATTCAAAAACTCTGCAGGACAATGACAGTAGATGATTGTGGAAAGAATACAAATCCTTCTAGCTTTATTTAAAGAAGATGTATAAACCAAACACATGACCATGAGTTTTTCGGCATCAGATCACATGGTGGGTCGGGTATGGCACCTTGCACTGTTGAATGGCTGAAATGGCATTTCATTCCCTATAAGCCCCTTTCTGTGTTTGCAAACATTGCGGCACAAAGGGCGACGCACGTGCAAAACCCCTCCCTGCTAACAGGGAAACCGCTATTTACGGATGCAGGGCCTGCATCTACCATTTCTACCAATCTGCATCACAGTTAAGGATCTTTTTTTTTTTGTGAAAGTTTCATTTAAATAAACATTTTATTTTCTCTAAATTGTCACGTGGTTAATCTTAAATCTGAAGTAAAATGATAAAAATACAACTAAGGGCGAGAGCACCAGCCTCTCCTTTACGGACGTATCACTAAGCCTATTCCCTCAGAGTTTCCTCTCGGGACAGAGAGCGGTGTTTTTTTGTCTTCGCTGGATATATGGGATCATCAGATCCTGATATTTTGCTCTTTCACACAGAGGTTTGATGGTTATTGAGGCCACGAGTGTTTTAATTATTCTATTTTTTTTTAACTGAGGCACCATCATTCGCAATGGATGTAAAAAAAAATTTAAAAAAGGACTTTGTTCGCAATGTGTGAGGTGAAGAAAAAACGACTTAGAAGCTCAGTTTATAGTGGTGGAGGTGGTGGGTTAAGACAATAAGAAATCAGACTTTGCCAAATGTTGGACTAGTTACGGATGTCGTCAATCGTAAAAAGCTCTAGTGGCATTCGGAAAGTATTCAGACCCCATGACTTTTTCCACATTTTGTTATGTTACAGCCTTATCCTAAAATTAATGAAATATGTTTTTTCCTAAGCAATCTATATACAATACCCCATAATGATAAAGCGAAAACAGGTTTTTAGAAATGTTGGCACATTTATTAAACATAAAAAACAAATACCTTATTTACATAAGTATGCAGACCCTTTGCTATGAGACTTGAAATTGAGCTCATGTGCATCCTGTTTCCATTGATCATCCTTGAGATGTTTCTACAACTTGATTGGATTCCACCTGTGGTAAATATAATTAATTAGACATAGTTTGGAAAGAGCAAAAACCAAGCCATGAGGTCGAAGGAATTGTCCGTAGACACCCAAGACTGGATTGTGTCAAGGCACAGATCTGGGGAAGGGTACCAAAACATTTCTGCAGCGTTGGTGGTCCCCAAGAACACAGTGGCCTCCGTCATTCTTAAATGGAAGAAGTTTGGAACCACTAAGACTTCCTAGAGCTGGCCGCCCGGCCAAACTGAGCAATAAGGGGGGGGAGGGCCTTGGTCAGTATATAATAACTATCTTCAAAGTAATGACTCGGGACGTTGGGTTTGAAATGAAAGCTTATTTTAGTAATAATATTGTTTCACGTTACATTTAACAACTTTAGATTCTACAAACAATAAAAGTAAATTGCTAGCGAAAAATCAGGATAATCACTTGTCACTTGACATAACTGGCGCGATCTCTCTCTACCTCCTGTCGCAAGGCATTCTGGAACTTGCAGTCAAAAGCGTAATCCAATACTAACCAATACAACAAAATATGTATGTAGTTCTCTCAATCTCCAACACACAAATTATAATACAATTACATATGTAAATAACTCTAATGAAAATATCTTTAGATACAGCTCAATGAATTAACTTAAACATTAACTCTGTAACCCATTAAAGTTACAACAGTCAGGGAGGTGACCAAGAACCCAATGATCACTCTGACAGAGCTCCAGAGTTCCTCTGTGAAGATGGGGGAACTTTCCAGAAGGACAACCATCTCTGCAGCACTCCAACAATCAGGCCTTTATGATAGAGTGGCCAGACGGAAGCCACTCCTCAGTATAAGACACATGACAGCCCACTTGGAGTTTTCCAAAAGGCACCAAAAGACTCTCAGACCATGAGAAACAAGATTCTCTGGTCTGATGAAACCAAGATTGAACTCTTTGGCCTGAATGCCAAGCATCACGTCTGGAGGAACCCTGGCACCATTCCTATGGTGAAGCATGGTGGTGGCAGCATCATGCTGTGGGGGATGTGTTTCAGCGGCAGGGACTGGGAGACTAGTCAGGATCGAGGCAAAGATGAACGGAGCAAAGTACAGAGAGATCCTTGACGAAAACCTGCTCCAGAGTGCTCAGGACCTCAGACAGGGGCGAAGGTTCACCTTCCAAGAACAACGACTCTAAGCGCACAGCCAAGACAACACAGGAGTGGCTTCGGGACAAGTCTCTGAACGTCCTTGAGTGGCCCAGCCAGAGACCAGACTTGAACCAGATCGAACATCTCTGGAGAGACCTGAAAATAGCTGTGCAGCAATGCTCCCCATCCAACCTGACAGAGCTTGAGAAGATCTGCAGTTAAGAATTGGATTTCTAAAAACGTGTGTGTAGATTGATGATATTAATTTGTTTATTTCTTTTTTAGAATAAGGCTGTAACTCAACAAAATGTGGAAAAAGTCAAGGGTTCTGAATACTTTCCAAAGGCACTGTATGTACATGAAGGTATATATACCATTTTTGCAAACGTTTTTATCCAAAGCGACTTAGTTTTTGTGAGTGTATCCATTTTCATACTTGTCCCCTGTTGGCATTGAATCCACGACCATGGTGGGTACAAGCGGACTATACTTCCAACTACACTTTTCTCTCCTCCCTCTGTCGTCCCTCTCTCTAGCTACGCTTCTCCCTCTGTCCTCCCTCTCTCTATCTACGCTACTCCCTCTGTCCTCCCTCCCTCTATCTACGCTTCTCCCTCTGTCGTCCCTCCCTCTATCTACGCTTCTCCCTCTGTCCTCCCTCTATCTACGCTTCTCCCTCTGTCCTCCCTCTCTCTATCTACGCTTCTCCCTCTGTCCTCCCTCTCTCTATCTACGCTTCTCCCTCTGTCCTCTCTCTCTCTATCTACGCTTCTCCCTCTGTCCTCTCTCTATCTACGCTTCTCCCTCTGTCCTCCCTCTCTCTATCTACGCTTCTCCCTCTGTCCTCCCTCCCTCTATCTACGCTTCTCCCTCTGTCCTCCTATCTACGCTTCTCCCTCTGTCTACCTAATCTTCTCTCTCCATCTACCCTTCTCTCTCTGTCCTCCCTCTCGCCATCTCTCTCTGCAGGTATGTTTGATGTGGTTGTGGTCGTCAGAGCTATGGCTCCTGGTTATGTGCCTTCTGAAAATATTCACAACCTCTTGACTTTTTCCAAATGTTGTTGTGTTACAGCTTGAATTTGAAATGGATTAAATGTAGATGTTTTTTTGTCACTGGCCTAAACACAATACCCCATAATGTCAAAGTGGAATTATGTTTTAGACTTACAAAATTAATACAAAATGAAAAGCTGAAATGTCTTGAGTCAATAAGTATTCAACCCCTTTGTTATGGTAAGCATAAATAAGTTCAGGAGTAAACATTTCCTTAACAAATCACATAATAAGTTGTGTGGACTCCCTCTGTGTGGAATAATAGTGTTTAACATGGCTTCTGAATGACTACCTCATCTCTGTACCCCACACATACAATTATCTGTAAGGTCCCTCAGTCAAGCAGTGAATTTGAAATATGACGTTTGGCATTCAGGCCCAAGAGTTCAATCTTGGTTTCATCAGACCAGAGAATCTTGTTTCTCATGGTCAGAGTCCTTTACGTACCTCTTGGCAAAATCCAAGCGGGCTGTTGTGCCTTTTACTGAGGAGTGGCTTCCGTCTGGCCACTCTACCATAAAATGCCTGATTGGTGGAGTGCTGCAGAGATGGTTGTCCATTCTTCGACCTCATGGCTTGGTATTTGCTCTGACATGCACCGTCAACTGTGGGACCTTGTATAGACAGGTGTGTGCCTTTCCAAATCATGTCCTAACAATTTAATTTATCACAGGTGGACTCCAATCAAGTTGTAGAAACATCTCAAGGATGATCAATGGAAACAGGAATAGAGATATGAATGATGGATTTTTTCCCACATTTTTCTTCTTCACTATAGCGTCTAAGTGCCAAATAAAGTAACAGAGTTGACATTTGTATCTTAAATCGGCCATAAATCTCCTTGTGAAAGAGGGAGTGGAAGCTTGTTGTGTACAACAGGGAGGGGCAATTGAAGGCAAGCTTTTAAAAAAACAAAAAACAAATTGTTAAAACATTTCTAGACTGTCTAATGGGTTTGGCGTGTTAAAGCTCGACCAACTCAGTTTTCCACCACAAAATACCAGAAAATGGCCAAAAAAAAGAGTAGAACCAACTGACTTGCTTTTACACTATGATTGTACTATTAGATGTTTAATGTCTCTTTTGATAAAAAATATTTTACCATATTAAAACGAGAGGTCGGTTCACGTTTCATGTATCACGGTTGCCCTTAAGGAACAGACGTAAATGAATCACTAATCATATTACATAAATAATCATCTTCAGATTATTGTCAAAGCAACAACATAACTAGGACTTTACAATGACGGAGAAATGTTGGGGTTAAGTGGGATAAAATGATGGTGAAAACACGGAGAAATGTTGGGGTTAAGTGGGATAAAATGATGGGGAAAACACGGAGAAATGTTGGGGTTAAGTGGGATAAAATGATGGGGAAAACACGGAGAAATGTTGGGGTTAAGTGGGATAAAATGATGGGGAAAACACGGAGAAATGTTGGGGTTAAGTGGGATAAAATGATGGGGAAAACACAGAGAAATGTTGGGGTTAAGTGGGATAAAATGATGGGGAAAACACGGAGAAATGTTGGGGTTAAGTGGGATAAAATGATGGGGAAAACACGGAAAGATGTTGGGGTTAAGTGGGATAAAATGATGGGGAAAACACGGAAAGATGTTGGGGTTAAGTGGGATAAAATGATGGGGAAAACACGGAGAAATGTTGGGGTTAAGTGGGATAAAATGATGGGGAAAACACGGAAAGATGTTGGGGTTAAGTGGGATAAAATGATGGGGAAAACACGGAGAAATGTTGGGGTTAAGTGGGATAAAATGATGGGGAAAACACGGAAAGATGTTGGGGTTAAGTGGGATAAAATGATGGGGAAAACACGGAGAAATGTTGGGGTTAAGTGGGATAAAATGATGGGGAAAACACGGAAAGATGTTGGGGTTAAGTGGGATAAAATGATGGGGAAAACACGGAAAGATGTTAGGGTTAAGTGGGATAAAATCTTCCCAGAAGTGACACAGGGTTGATGGAGGCACATATTCATAAACGCAGAATTTTGGCACTTTAGCAAGTCTTTGTTTCATATTTATTGAATTTTCCATGTAGTCTATATTTAAAGGGCACTTCAGTTAATATAACAGGCTTTTTAAAATTCAATATTGGTGCATCATTTCTTCTTACAATATCAAAAAGGCAGTTACGAGCTACGCAAATCCATAAAAAAGCAAAATATATACAAACTCAAACTTGAATAGATGTTTGACAACTCAAGCCTGGCTACGCAAGAACTACAGGCTTTCACAGACAACAAATCCAGCCTTGTGGTGCCTCCCTCCCAGATGAGCTTAACACTATGCTCGTTTCAAGGCAGACGATACCGAGCCATCCAGAAAGGCTCTCACCGCTCTGGACGACCAGGTGCTGTCACTCTCCGAGACTGACTTGAGGAAAACTCTCAAAAGAGTGATTACTCAACAAACAAACAAAAATGCTGACCCAGATGGCATTCTCAGACATCTTTAACCTGTCCCTGTCCCAAGCTGTAGTCCCCACTTGCTTCAAGGAGATCACCATCGTACCAGTGCCCCCCCCCCCCCCCCCCCAAAAAAAAAAAATCAGGGTAACATGCCGAAATGATTATCGCCCTGTCGCACTTGTCCCGGTCATCATGAAGTGCTTCGAGAGGCTGGTCACGGCCCACATCAAGGCCAGTATGCCAGTCACACTGGACCCACTCCAGTTTGCCTACCGCTCCAACAGATCCACGGAAGATGCCATTTCCATCGCTATTCACATGGCCGTAACACATCTGGACAAGAGGAACACCTATGTGAGAATGCTGTTCATTGACTACAGTTCAGCATTCAACACTATTGTTCCCTCCAAGCTCGTCACCAAGTTCAGAGCCCTGGGTCTGGACACTACCCTCTACAACTGGATGCTGGACTTCCTAATGAGCAGACCACATGTTGTGAGGATTGGCAACAACACCTCCTGACTGACTCTGAGGACCCAGGGGTGTGTCCTCAGCCCTCTGCTGTACTACCTGTTCACCCAGGACTGACTCTTAACAAAGGAGCCCCCCAGGGGTGTGTCCTCGGCCCTCTGCTGTACTCCTTGTTCACCCAGGACTGCGTAGCTTTGCACGACACCAACTTCATAATCAAGTTTGCTTGAAGACACCAGTCAGTTGTAGGCCTGATAACCAATAAAGTCAACCTATAGGGAGGAGGTCCCTACTTGTCCAAAATGTTCCTTGTTTTACTGTCCTTGTGAGTACTTCTGGTCCCCACAAGGATAGTAAAACCAAACACACACACACACACACACACCCCCTACATATACATTCAGGCTACACAATTGCTGCTACCAGACTCTTATTTACTATTGCTAATACTGCACAATTTAAACACTTGCCCCCCCCCCCCCCAAACCACTTTTCTCTGATACATGTGTAAATATTGTCCTTCCTGTATTATACTTATGCTAAAATGTTTATTCTACTCGACTGGGAAATGTACTTTATGTTCGTATTCTTATGTATCATTGTTGTTGCATTGTAGAGAAGGAACCAGCGAGTAAGCGTTTAGTTGGACGGTGTATACCATGAGTATCCTTGTAATGGCTGATGTATTTGGTGGCTGTTCTTCTTCTCTCGTAAACACATCAGGAGGACTCTGATCATCAGGCTGTTTGTTTAGCAGCCTAGACGTACAAAACAAAGACTGGCAGCCTTTTGTGGTTTTTCTTTGTTTGATTTAATTCTACCTGCCGTTTAGTTTAGTTTAGTCACCTGTGATTCAGCCTAGACGTACTTTATACAGAGAACTACCAGATAACATCTGATGAACAATTCATAAAATCGCCACCGGACAATTTACATTGACCCCCCCCCCCTCCCTTTTGTACACCGCTGCTACTCGCTGTTTGTTTATTATCTATGCATAGTCACTTCGCCCCCACCTACATGTACAGATTACCTCAACTAGTCTGTACCCCCTGCACACTGACTCGGTACCGGTGCCCCCTGTATATAGCCTCATTGCCTGCCTGCACTGTTGGTTAAGGGCTTGTAAATAACCATTTCACGGTCAAGTCCACACTTGTTGTATTCGGCGCATGTGGCAAATAAAAAGTTTGATTTGATTTGATGCACTATAGCATGAACACAAATAACAAGCAAACAAGTAATACTACTGTAGCTTTAATACATTTACAGAAATACAAAACCATAGAACTGATATTCCCATTTAAAGACGCTGGACTATGCTTCTGTCAGAGGCTTTGTCATAAACAATGAAGTGCTGTGTCTGTTCTAGATTTAAGAGCTAGATATGTTCTACCACCCATTCTGTGTCTATATCTATGCTAGAATCATTCCCAGTCCCATCTGTTTCCTTATGTAAGCTAAGCTCACAGAGTGCCTGTTAGATCACAGATAGATCAATGCGTTAATTGTTTTTGGTAGACTGGGTCCTGAAAGTGACATGTACCCCCCCCCCCCCCCCCCTGCTATGACTGAAGATCACATCTGCATCCCAAATGGCACCATATTCTCTATAAAGGAATATATCACCTTGGTCCAAAGTAGTGCACTATATAGGGAATAGAGTGCCAATTGGGATGCATCCCACATCCCCTGTTCTGAGTATCACTGACTCATGAGGAGCCCACTCAATAACCCATTCAATAAACAGACTGTTCTCCAAGAAGCTGGCCAACACAGCCACACACGCAAGACTTGGTTCTGGGTTTCCAGATTAATGGACATTCAGATTCACTGTGCTCTTTCTACTTTGGTTGACCATCAAATTTGTCCATTGTAGAAAAGCACGTGTCCAAACCAGGGGAGGATTGGCTCATAATAATGACCGGAACGGCGCGAATGGAATGGCATCAAACACGTGGAAACCATGGAAACCACAGGTTTGAGGTATTTGATACCATTCCGCTCCAGTCATTACCAAGAGCCCGTCCTCCCCAATTAAGGTGCCACCAACCTCCTGTGGTCTAAACCTGAGTCACATCTAGGGAGGGTGAGAGGATTACATTTGATCGCGCTTTGTTAGCTATGCAAATTTTAAAGGCAACTTTCCTGCATTCGCCTCAGACCCCATTCACGGTAAACACTGCATACGTCAGCTCAATCGGAAATTACCTTTAAATGGCAAGCTTGCTATAATGCGGAACTACCTCTGATCAAATTGAATCCCGTCTTTAAAAAATGTGCTATTTTTTTATTTATTTTTCTTCCCTGTACTCCGCTCATCTTCCTCCTTTTCTCTCTTTCATCAGTGCTCTCTGGTGTGTCTCCCATTTCACTCCTCCTCTTCCACCTTCTCTCCCTCCTCTCCTCCTCTTCCTCCTCCCCCTCCATCCTCTCCTCCTTTCTCAGCGCGTGTAGGACCTCTGCCAGGTAAACTGTCCCTCCTCCCCTCCTCTTCCTCCTCCCCCTCCATCGTTGAGGTGTTCCTGTGTGTGTGACTGTGTGCTGGGTCTCTCTCTCTTCATCATGGACTCCCTCCTCTTCCTCCGGGGGGGGTAGCATGGTACTGCCCCTCTGCCTCCCCCTGCCCATGCCCGTACCCCCCCTACACCCCCCCACCTCGTACCCTTCCTCTCCTCCCCCTTCAGAAACTCAGCCACCACCCTGAAGTACTCCAACACAGACACGTTACTCCAGTTACCTCCCACCTCTCCCTCCCCCTGTCCTCCCTCCTCCAGTCCAAACCCACAGTGCCCGCCCGTCTCCGTCAGCGCCAGCAAGAAATAAGGGTTGTTTTGGAAAAGGGCGAGGGGCAGGGTGGAGGCGGGCGGCAGGAGGGGGTCGTCACGGCTACAGAGGCAGAGCACGGGAACCGCCACTTCGTCTGCGTCCCTCAGAGGTTCGTTCCTCTCCCAGTAACTCTCCCAGTCCCTGGCAGGACGACCCCGCTCCCCCAGCACCCAGGCTGCCACCCCACCTACCCCTGATACCCCAGCTCCCCTAAGGGTAGGTGGAGGAGCAGTGGCCCCTGTGGCACCTGATCTGGCTCCAAAGGTGGAGGCTGGGGCCCCAGGGATGTGTGTGGAGGCCCCAGGCAGGAGGGGTCCTGTTGAGTGGTGTGGGGTGTGTTGGTGGGGTGCTGTGTCCTCGGCTCTGGTGGTTGGAACCCTGGGAGTGGAGATAAGGGTGGGGGAGACGGTTTTGGCCCCAGACATGGCCTCCAGTTTGGTGTTGTGGGGTCCCGTCAGATGGGGGGTGTTCAGTGGGGGTACAGCAGCCCCTGGTTTGGCGGTTGGTGTCCCGCTGGTGGTTCTGGACCCTGGGGTCGGTGTGTGACTGGTTGAGTGGTGGGGGATGTTGGGTCGCAGTGCGGAGCAGAACAGGGTCTCTTCAAAGTCTCTGAGGGAGGAACAGTGGAGAGCCCTGTCTACGTCTAACACCCCACTAAGGGCACTGGCATACCTGGGGAGGAAGAAGGAGTCAGAACATAATCTCTGATGCTTTACCTCACTTTACCAACCCCATCATCACTATGGCCGGGATTCAATGCCAGGCGTGTTAGAGTGGTACACTATAATGGACTTTTCAAGGTAATTTACGGTTGAACCGTCAACGTTTATCCTGAAGGTGATAATGTAGGGGAAAACCACTTCAAAAAAGGTACACTGTGTAATACTGGTCTGTAGTTTAACACACCCGGTCTAGGAGTTTCAATTGGAGAGGCAGATTATTGTTCTATAAACTAATCATCATCATCATCATCTCTCTCCTACCTGCTGAGTTGCAGTTTGCGCTGGACCAGCACTGCCCAGCGGTAGAGTGGCGGTAGGGGCGTGTCAAACCACAGCTGGCCCTGCAGGACAGGTGAGATGCAGGCTGCAGCCGTCAGGTAAGAGGAGGAGCCACACTCTCCCAAGTAGGACAGCAGCAGGCCCGAACCAGAACCCTCGCTCACCGCTACCAGCACAGAGGACGGGTGCCGGCTACGCACATACGCTACTGTCTGGAGGACACAGGGTTAAAGGTTGTTTAATATTGTTATAAAACCAGCTTGCTAGTTTACTGATATTGTTATAAAACCAGCTAGCTGGCCGACTGAAATTACTATAAAACCCGGCTAACTAGCTTTCTGATATTGTTGTAAAACCAGCTAGCTAGCTAGCCTATTGATATAGTTATGACACCAGCTAGCTAGCCTACTGATATAGTTATGAAACCAGCTAGCTAGCTAGCCTACTGATATAGTTATGAAACCAGCTAGCTAGCTAGCCTACTGATATAGTTATGACACCAGCTAGCGAGCCTACTGATAGTTATGAAACCAGCTAGCTAGCTAGCCTACTGATATAGTTATGAAACCAACTAGCTAGCTAGGCTACTGATATAGTTATGAAACCAGCTAACTAGCTAGCCTTCTGATATTGTTGTAAAACCAGCTAGCTAGCTAGCCTACTGATATTGTTATAAAACCAGCTAGCTAGCTAGCCTTCTGATATTGTTGTAAAACCAGCAAGCTAGCTAGCCTACTGATATTGTTAGAAAACTGGCTAGCTAGCTTACTGATATTGTTATAAAACCAGCTAGCTAGCTTACTGATATTGTTATAAAACCAGCTAGCTAGCTTACTGATATTGTTATAAAACCAGCTAGCTAGCTTACTGATATTGCTACACTCACTAGGAGGGTCCTAGGACTAGCTCAATTGTTTCACTAGGAGGGGACCTAGGTATGCATTTACATTTGAAGTTGGAAGTTTACATACAACTTAGGTTGGAGGCATTAAAGCTCGTTTTTCAACCACTCCACAAATTTCATGTTAACAAACTATAGTTTTGGCAAGTCGGTTAGGACATCTACTTTGTGCATGACACAAGTCATTTTTCGAACAATTATTTACAGACAGATTATTTCACTTATAATTCCCAGTATCACAATTCCAGTGGGTCAGAAGTTTACATACACTAAGTTGACTGTGCCTTTAAACAGCTTGGAAAATTCCAGAAAATTATGTCATGGCTTTAGAAGATTCTGATAGGCTAATTTACATTATTTGAGTAAATTGGAGGTGTACCTGTGGATGTATTTCAAGGCCTACCTTCAAACTCAGTGCCTCTTTGCTTGACATCATTGGAAAATCAAAAGAAATCAGCCAAGACCTCAGAAAACAAAATGGGACCTCCACAAGTCTGGTTCATCCTTGGGAGCAGTTTCCAAACGCCTGAAGGTACCACATTCATCTGTACAAACAATAGTACGCAAGTATAAACACCATGGGACCACGCAGCCGTGGAAATCAATCCCAAAACAACAGCAAAGGACCTTCTGATGATGCTGGAGGAAACAGGTACAAACGTATCTATATCCACAGTAAAACAAGTCCTATATCGACATAACCTGAAAGGCTGCTCAGCAAGGAAGAAGCCACTGCTCCAGAACTGCCATAAAAAAAGGCAGACGACGGTTTGCAACTGCACATGGGGACAAAGATCGTACTTTTTAGAGAAATGTCCTCTAGTCTGATGAAACAAAAATAGAACTGTTTGGCCATAATGACCATCGTTATGTTTGGAGGAAAAAGGGGGAGGCTTACAAGCCAAAGAACACCATCCCAACCGTGAAGCACGGGGGTGGCAGCCTCACATTGTGGGGGTGCTTTGCTGCAGGAGGGAGTGGTGCCCTTCACAAAATAGATGGCATCATCAAAATGATGTGGATGTATTGAAGCATCATCTCAAGACATCAGTCAGGAAGGTCTTCCAAGTGAACAATGTCCCCAAGCATTCTTCCAAAGTTGTGGCAAAATGGCTTAAGGACAACAAAGTCAAGGTATTGGAGTGGCCATCACAAAGCCCTGACCTCAATCCTATAGAAGATTTGTGGGCAGAACTGAAAAAGCATGTGCGAGCAAGGAGGCCTACAAACCTGACTCAGTTCCACCAGCTTTGTCAGGAGGAATGGGCCAAAATGTACCCAACTTATTGTAGGAAGCTTGTGGAAGGCTACCTGAAACGTTTGACCCAAGTTAAACAACTTAAAGGCAATGCTACCAAATACTAATTGAGTGTATGTAAACTTCTGACCCACTGGGAATGTGAATTCTGACATTTCACATTCTTAAAATAAAAAGTGGTGATCCTAACTGACTTAAGACATTTTTACTAGGATTAAATGTCAGGAATTGTGAAATACTGAGTTTAAATGTATTTGGCTTAAGGTGTATGTAAACTTCTTACCCACTGGGAATGTGATGAAAGAAATAAAAGCAGCTAGCTGGCTTACTGATATTGCTACACTCACTAGAAGGGGTCTAACTGACTGACCTAAGACATTTTTACTAGGATTAAATGTCAGGAATTGTAAAATACTGAGTTTAAATGTATTTGGCTTAAGGTGTATGTAAACTTCTGACTTCAACTGTACATGAGATGTCAGAGTACTGAGACCATATTGTATACATGTCTCCCATTCAGCCTTTGTATGTTCAACATTATATACAATATCATTATTAGGTCAATTATAGACCATACAATTATTATAGTAATATTATTGTGTACCTGCACCAGGTCAGCAGAGTCTCCATACTCAGTCAGCCGTGGCGTGGTGAGAGGGCAGCCTCCCGTGCCCCTACAGTGAAACACGAGGGCATAGAAACCCTGACGAAGAGCCATTCTACACAGACCCCTCAGGTGGGGCGTCACCCCTCCCCAGTAGTGAGGGATGAGAAGGAGGATTGGAGGTGTGGAGGTGTGGCAGCCCAATGCCTTCCCCCCAGGATGGTGATCCTTCCCTCTCTCCCGTCCCACCGCCTCTCCCCCACTTACGCCTACAGCCCAGTCCAGAGCCACTAGTCCCCCGTCCTTCAGTAGAAGGTGGTCTCGGGTAAAGTTGACCTCCTCTTGTCCCTGGTCTCCTGCAGTCAGGCCCCCCAATAGCAAACTTGAGAGGGTCTGGAGGTGGGGGTCCCCCCTGGGCCATGGGGCCAGTCTGGGTCTGGCCAGGGAACAACAGTGCTGGAGTAGGAACCGGGCCAGGGCTGTGGGCTTACAGGCTAGAGTGGGTCCTGGGGCTGGGGAGAGGGTCGGATGTGATCCCAAGCCAAGGCCCATTCCCCTCTCCCTACCCCAGCTTTTCTCTGGTGACGGTCCTATGGCAAGGCCTGGGGATGATCCATGCCCCTGTTCCTGTGTTCCTCCCCTCTCCTTGCCCCAGCCTGGCTCTGTGTCAGGGTGGTGGATGGGGAGCTCCAGGACCCAGCACAGTGCCACCCACAGCCACCAGGCGGCAGCCTTCACCCCCAGCCTCGCCCTTTGCTGTATCGGGGGCCAGCGGAGAGCCAGGTAGAGCAGGAACAGCAGCAGGGAGGGCAGGAGGTACGACAACCTGTCACACTCCCACTCACTGGAGGAGACGACATCCTGGTCAGTGGCCATTGTTACCGTGTTTAGAACCAGGTCTAGAACTCCACAATGTCCAGGTCTAGAACTCTACAATGTCCAGGTCTAGAACTCTACAATGTCCAGGTCTAGAACTCTACAATGTCCAGGTCTAGAACTCTACAATGTCCAGGTCTAGAACCTCTGAGGCAGATGTCCAGGTCTAGAACTCTACAATGTCCAGGTCTAGAGGAGCTCTACAATGTCCAGGTCTAGAACTCTAGAATGTCAAGTTTTTCAGGTGAGCTAGAACCTCTTCCCATTCACAACATTTACTCTCATTCGGTGGCTACTGAATGTGGCCCTGGGTAAAAGATATGGATAGCCCAGAGAGGTAAAGTACAGCCAGGGTTGTATAGCAGGTCTTTACATTGATCTAGTATAGCAGGTATTTACAGCAGTCCATTGATCTAGTATAGCAGGTCTTTGCAGTAGTCCAGTGATCTAGTATAGCAGGTCTTTACAGTAGTCCAGTGATCTAGTATACCAGGTCTTTACAGCAGTCCAGTGATCTAGTATACCAGGTCTTTACAGCAGTCCAGTGATCTAGTATACCAGGTCTTTACAGCAGTCCAGTGATCTAGTATACCAGGTCTTTACAGCAGTCCAGTGATCTAGTATACCAGGTCTTTACAGCAGTGTTGGCTCCACTGTTTCTCCGTTTTTCCCTTGGTAATAAAGCAGTGAGTTAGAGTGCTGCTCAACCTCTAGGAGTGACAGAAAGAATAGAGAGAGAGAGAGAAAAAAGCAAGGGGGGAGCATGTCACCTTACCCTCTCTCTCTCTTTTAGACACCAAATATATTTGCCTCTCACCCTCCCTACTCTATCCCTCTTTCCCAACCCCATTAGTCCCTCCCTCTCTAAATCATTAGCAATCAGTGCTGGGCTTAAACTCACCATAGATATAGAGTGAAAAGAACAGACACAACCCTTTTACGCCATGTCTACATAGAGCAGGTAATTTGGCAATTTGGGTAAACAGATAACAGTTACACATGTTGGACTGAGCAAACCCTGAGCAAACATGAATATCTAAACTCAACCAATCAAAGTGGTCACATCAACAATTGGCTGGTGATAAACTATGGTTTCTCTGTTGCTTACACAGACACACCAGGGTTTGGTTTGCGGTAATTACGGCTTTTGGCTTAATAAATAAATAAATAAATAGAAAAGCTGATAAATCAAATTGGCGCCGGCCAATTGTTCAGAAGAAGAAAAAAAAAAACGTGCCATGCTTATCGGTGTATGCGTTAATTTGCATAATTTCGTGGAATTAAATTGGCACGAGTGTATATTCGTTATTTATCACACACACGTCATACAGATAAAGAGCCTTTGAGCGGAAAATCTGTCGGACAGCGGTTTAATAAGCTCAATCATTGCGAAACAATTCTAAACGCAATCACGTGTTAAAAATTGTTTTTTGCCATGATCATTTTTTTTTCTTCTCAGATTTCTATTTCTCAACTGGTAATTGAACCGCTTCTCATTCACCATTCAAATACATATGCAACGGAAGGTAGGCTTCATCAGCACGTCACACACCACTTTGTGGCTCAGTTGGTAGAGCATGGTGTTTGCAACGCCAGGGTTGTGGGTTCGATTCCCACAGGGGACCAGTATGTGAAAAAACATTTTTTATGAAATGTATGCATTCACTACTGTAAGTCGCTCTGGATAAGAGCGTCTGCTAAATGACTAAAATGTAAATGTAATGAGCTGGAGGCAGTACCATTTTGAAAACATATACTTAATTGTTTGAAACCTGAACGTTATACTACATATTATGAGGCATGTTTACCTTGCTTCCGACCATATACTTTTCGACTATGGGGGATAGTTGATTAACATAGGCTCATAGGCTAAGTAAATCTTTCCCTAAGTACATTTAATTAAGGTACCAAAATTACACTACTTGACCAAAAGTATGTGGACACTCGAGTTCCAAACTGGAGGCAGCGTGAGCACAATAACTGTTCATCGGAAGCTTCATGAAATGGGTTTCCATGGCCGAGCAGCTGCATACAAGCCTAAGATCACCATGAGCAATGCCAATCGTTGGCTGGAGTGGTGTAAAGCTTGCAGCCATTGGACTCTGGAGGAGTGTAAACACGTTCTCTGGAGTGATGAATCACTCTTCACCATCCGACAGTCCGACGGATGAATCGGATGAACGCTACCTGCCCCAATGCATAGTGCCAACTGTAAAGTTTGGTGGAGGAGGAATAATGGTCTGCGGCTGTTTTTCATGGTTCGGGCTACGCCCCTTAAAGGGCTCCCAGTCTAAGGCACTGCATGTCCGTGCTAGAGGTGTCACTACAGACCATGGTTCGATTCCAGGCTGTATCACAACCGGCAGTGATCGGGAATCCCATAGGGAGGCGCACAATTGGCTCAGCGTCGTTCGGGTTACGGGAGGGTTTGGCCGGGGTAGGCCTCATTGTAAAATAAGAATTTGTTCTTAACTGACTTGCCTAGTTAAATAAATGTTAAATAAATAAAAAAAGTTACAGTGAAGGGAAATCTACAGCGTACAATGACATTCTAGACGATTCTGTGCTTCCAACTTTGTGGCAACAGTTTGAGTAAGGCCCTTTCCTGTTTCAGCATGACAATGCCCCTGTGCACAAAGCGAGGTCCATACAGAAATGGTTTATCGAGATCGGTGTGGAAGAACTTGACTGGCCCTCACAGAGCCCTGACCTCAACCCCATTGAACACCTTTGGGATGAATCTGAACGCCGACTGTGAGCCAGGGCCTAATCACCCAACATCAGTGCCCGACCTCACTAATACTCTCGTGGCTGAATGGAAGCAAGTCCCCGCAGCAATGTTCCATCCTATAATGGAAAGCCTTCCCAGAAGAGTGGAGGCTGTTATAGCAGCAAAGGGGGGACCAACTCCATATTAATACCCATGATTTTAGAATTAGATGTTCAACGAGCATGTGCCCACATACTTTTGGCCATGTAGTGTGTATATAGCCTAATTAGCCTACTCCTGTCTATACATAAATAAATAAAATCATTCAAAATAGACTACTAAAGCATGGTTTGGCCACAGAGGATCATTCGTTTCCCGTAGTCTTAAAAAATAAATAAATTGTGGATTGTTTAAAAATCGAATTGTCTACAGCGGGAAGGAAAGAGAGCAACGCACGTTGCAAATACCAAATAGATGAGAGCTGAGTTACGACTGTCAGTGGAAAAAAAGTAGAGACCAAGCCAGGCATATTGCAATATTCAATCCAATTCAAGGGAAAACAGGTTGGAAAGCAAATGGTAAAGAGAAGATATTGAAAATACTCGAATCGTTCTTTTAGTTGAGCGAACAACAGTAACGTTAGGCGATATACCTATTTTATTGGGACCAGACGAGAGCATATTCACTCTTTTATCATTGTTGGGTCAGTGGCGCTTAAAAGTTTTGTTTTTTTGGACAATAATTTTCCTCATGTCATATTCTATTTCTGTCTCTTTCCCCTTATCGTTGGTCCTATGGACAAAGTCGCTTTTATTGATTGTTTTGTCAGTGTCCGCAGAGTATATTATATGCGGTGAACCATGCATTGAACTGTCTTTTGTTGTTGTTGCGAAAAGGGATTGAGTTATATTTTTTTTGCCTAAATTATGACTATTCAATCTACTCATCACATTATGAATAGTAGGCTATCTTACATAAGTCTGCAAATGCGATGATGCATGGAATGCTTGATTATAAATGTGCTTCCCGAAATATGAAACTCCCGCACCGCCTTACGCATAATAGGCTAGTGATCTTATTGCTATTCGTTACTCGTCCTGTTGGCTGAGGGAAAGGACATGTGGACCAGTCAGTTACTCCAACATCTTCAAAGTGGCGCAGTAAGAAGGACACACGTCATTGCATCTTCGATTTGCGTGTTCTGTTGAGATTAATTACCATAATCTAAACGTGATTTCTGTTATTCGGTGCGCTGTGGGTGGACACCATATTCAGGTTACACACCCAATCCATACAGTGCATTCGGAAAGTATTCAGACCCCTTGACTTTTTCCACATTTTGTTACGTTACAGCCTTATTCTAAAATGGATTAAATAGTCCCCCACTTATGTCAATAAAGTGGGGTCTGAATACTTTCCGAATGCACTGTATGGTTCCAGGACATCCGGTAAATGCTGCCGGTCAAATGACAGGCACCTCATTTTCATAACGGAAACCCTGACACACGCACGCACGCACGCACGCACGCACGCACACACACACACACACACACACACACACACACACACACACACACACACACACACACACACACACACACACACATCAGAGGTTATCAAGGTTGTTGATTCTGAGAACAGCAGTAGATTTCACTTTGTTTCTCCCGTGTGTGTGTGTGTGTGTGTGTGTGTGTGTGTGTGTGTGTGTGTGTGTGTGTGTGTGTGTGTGTGTGTGTGTTTGTGTGTGAGAGAGAGAGATAGGGAGGGAGAGACTTGGGGATTTGTCACCATTTTCTGGCCTAATACCTAATAACACACAGCTACAATATGAGCAGTATAATACCTAATAACACAGCTACAATATGAGCAGTATAATACCTAATAACACAGCTACAATATGAGCAGTATAATACCTAATAACACAGCTACAATATGAGCAGTATAATACCTAATAATACACAGCTACAATATGAGCAGTATAATACCTAATAACACAGCTACAATATGAGCAGTATAATACCTAATAACACAGCTACAATATGAGCAGTATAATACCTAATAACACAGCTACAATATGAGCAGTATAATACCTAATAACACAGCTACAATATGAGCAGTATAATACCTAATAACACAGCTACAATATGAGCAGTATAATACCTAATAACACAGCTACAATATGAGCAGTATAATACCTAATAATACACAGCTACAATATGAGAAGTATAATACCTAATAACACAGCTACAATATGAGCAGTATAATACCTAATAACACAGCTACAATATGAGCAGTATAATACCTAATAATACACAGCTACAATATGAGCAGTATAATACCTAATAACACAGCTACAATATGAGCAGTATAATACCTAATAACACAGCTACAATATGAGCAGTATAATACCTAATAACACAGCTACAATATGAGCAGTATAATACCTAATAACACAGCTACAATATGAGCAGTATAATACCTAATAACACAGCTACAATATGAGCAGTATAATACCTAATAACACAGCTACAATATGAGCAGTATAATACCTAATAATACACAGCTACAATATGAGCAGTATAATACCTAATAACACAGCTACAATATGAGCAGTATAATACCTAATAACACAGCTACAATATGAGCAGTATAATACCTAATAACACAGCTACAATATGAGCAGCTCTGTGAGAAATTGAAAGGATAGCCCAAGCTTTAAAAAAAAGAAAGATTGTTTTTATTGATGTCATGTCTCATCCTTTACAGAATACACAAAACTCGTTTTTTATTTTTGTTATTTTTATAATCGCACTATTTACATTTTGAAAAGGTTGACAGATCCTGTTATTAATGAGTGTTGGTCGGCGATGGACGGATAAGGAGGGGGACAGAGGAGAGGGGGACAGAGAGGGGGACAGAGAGGGGGACAGGGAGGGGGACAGAGATGGGGACAGGGAGGGGGACAGAGATGGGACAGGGAGGGGGACAGAGTGGGGGGACAGAGAGTGGGACAGAGGAGGGGGACAGAGTGGGGGACAGAGGGGGGGGGACAGCGTGGGGGACAGAGTGGGGGACAGAGGGGGGGGGACAGGGAGGGGGACAGTGGGGGACAGAGTGGGTGTCATCCAATATCCAGAAGCACCTAGAGCGAGAGAACTTTCTGGAAAACCTATCCTCTGAAAACAACAATCTAAAAACAACTAAACAAACTTGAATCAGTTACTTTAGTCCCCCAACCAGACCTGCATTCATCAGTTACTTTAGTCCCCCAACCAGACCTGCATTCATCAGTTACTTTAGTCCCCCAACCAGACCTGCATTCATCAGTTACTTTAGTCCCCCAACCAGACCTGCATTCATCAGTTACTTTAGTCCCCCAACCAGACCTGCATTCATCAGTTACTTTAGTCCCCCAACCAGACCTGCATTCATCAGTTACTTTAGTCCCCCAACCAGACCTGCATTCATCTTTTGGACTGTATGTAAATACAAACTCAAAACTAGGGACGGTTGCAAAATTCAGATAACCCACATAAAAAAAATACTACAGTTTACTATAGAATACTACAGGACTTAATATAAAATACTGTAGTAAACTTTAGTATACTATAGAATACTATACTACACACTGTAGTATCCCTCAATCATGTGTAGTACTTAGTATAGAATTTTGTAGTATACTGTAGAATACTATAGTAAATACTACAGCATTATCCACAAAATAACACTGTAGTAAATACTACAATAATGTCGGCAAAAACACTACAGTCTGCAAAAACACTACATTTAAAAAAAATATATAGTAAATACTACAGTATTCAATTTGCATATACCCTGCCCATTCCCCTCCCCCATATTCACATAAGTGAGAAACCGACATGCCAAGTATAGACCATATATTGTGTTCCCTAAAAGTTATAGAAAAAAGCAGAAGCGCTGAAGTCTCTGTTCCTTACAGGTTGTGGAAAATTTGCTCTTTTAGTATTTCTCCAGTAGGTTTCTTCAAGGAGAACCCCCCCCCCACACACACACACACTTCTATGTCGAAGATAATAAAATAAAAACACAACAGTAAATACTACAGTATACTACAGTCTGCAAAAATACAACAGTAAATACTACAGTATACTACAATCTGCAAAAACACAACAGTAAATACTACAGTATACTACAGTCTGCAAAAACACTTCAGTAAATACTACAGTATACTACAGTCTGCAAAAACACAACAGTAAATACTACAGTATACTACAGTCTGCAAAAACGCAACAGTAAATACTACAGTATACTACAGTCTGCAAAAATACAACAGTAAATACTACAGTATACTACAGTCTGCAAAAATACTACAGTACATACTGTTATTTTTACTACAGTATTTATACTATAATACACTTTAAATACTACAGTATTTTGCTGACTCCACTCCATATAAACACTACAGTAAATACTACAGTATTCCTACCATAGTATACATTACAGTATTTTTTTTCATGTGGGAACTTTCACAAAATTCCCAGGTTTTCCAGAAATCCTGTTTGGAGGATTCCAGATTTCCCGGCTTATTCTCTCCTGATTCTACAATTCTTCAAGCACAAGATTTCTTGAAAATTTGGAGAAATTACCGGAAATTTTGCGAACCTAGTAACAGCTCAGTTTCTCACAAGCCTTTTACTCATACAGTATGTTCAACTGACATCTCTCTCTCTAGGGTGAGCATTGGTGTGGTGTGTGTTTTTATGTATGTGTGTGTTTCTTTTGAGGGGGTGGTGGGGGTTATGTGTGTGTTTTGGGGGGTGGAGAGTTATGTGTGTTTGAAGTTAGGGGTTATTGGGATTGTTAAGGACAGATTCATTTAAAGGCAGGTTGCACACTGCACCTCTGACAATGCACCTTTAAAGGTCAAGTGCAATGTGCTTGTTGATTATGCCTTTGACTGAATCCCGCTGTGTATATAAGGTCAGTAAGGTTATTGTGCAGTGTGTGTGTAGGGGAATGACGGTGTTGTTTCAGTGTGTTTTTAAACGTTGTATCTGTATTTGTGTGTGTAGGGGTTGCCGCGGTGTGTGTGTGTGTGTGTGTGCGGGATGTGTGTGTCTGTGTGTGTCAGGCTGTGCCGTTGGTGTACTTGGATAGTTTATTCTCCAAGTCACAGATTCTCTTCTCTTGAGACAGAACTGTCGCCTTGAGATTCTTAACTTCCTCCAACAACCAGTCTACCAACTGAGGCTGGAGAGAGGGAAGGAGGGATAGAGGGGTGGAGGAAGGAGAGATGGAGGAAAGAGAGAGAGGGAGGAAGGAGAGATGGAGGAAAGAGAGAGAGGGAGGAAGGAGAGATGGAGGAAAGAGAGAGAGTGAAGGAGGGATAGAGGGGTGGAGAAAGGAGAGAGGGAGGAAAGAGAGAGAGGGAGGAAGGAGAGATGGAGGAAAGAGAGAGAGGGAGGGAGGAGAGATGGAGGAAAGAGAGAGAGGGAGGAAGGAGAGATGGAGGAAAGAGAGAGTGAAGGAGGGATAGAGGGGTGGAGGAAGGAGAGATGGAGGAAAGAGAGAGAGGGAGGGAGGAAGAGACGGAAGGAGGAAGGGAAAGAGGAGATGGAAAGAAGAAACAGGAAAGACAGTTCAGGGACAGGCAGGTCAGGGACAGGACAGACAGGTCAGGGACAGGCAGGTCAGGGACAGGACAGACAGGTCAGGGACAGGCAGGTCAGGGACAGGCAGGTCAGGGACAGGCAGGTAGGTCAGGGACAGGCAGGTAGGTACAGGAGAGACAGGTACAGGAGAGACAGGTCAAGGACAGGACAGACAGGTACAGGAAAGACAGGTCAAGGACAGGACAGGCAGGTCAGGGACAGGACAGACAGGTCAGGGACAGGCAGGTACAGGAGAGACAGGTACAGGAGAGACAGGTCAAGGACAGGACAGACAGGTACAGGAAAGACAGGTCAAGGACAGGACAGGTAGGTACATGAAAGACAGGTCAAGGACAGGACAGGTAGGTACATGAAAGACAGGTCAAGGACAGGACAGGCAGGTACATGAAAGACAGGTCAAGGACAGGACAGACAAGTCAGGGACAGGACAGGCAGGTACAGGAGAGACAGGTCAAGGACTGGTCAAGGACAGGACAGACAGGTCAAGGACAGAACAGACAGGCAGGTACAGAACAGACAGGTCAAGACAGGACAGACAGGTCAAGGACAGGACAGACAGGTCAGAGACAGGACAGACAGGTCAGAGACAGGACAGACAGACAGGTCAGAGACAGGACAGACAGGTCAAGGACAGGACAGACAGGTCGGGGACAAGGACAGACAGGTCAGAGACAGGACAGACAGGTCAGAGACAGGACAGACAGGTCGGGGACAGGACAGACAGGTCAGAGACAGGACAGACACAGGACAGACAGGCCAGAGACAGGACAGACAGGTCAGAGACAGGACAGACAGGTCGGGGACAGGACAGACAGGTCAGAGACAGGACAGACAGGTCGGGGACAAGGACAGACAGGTCAGAGACAGGACAGACAGGTCAGAGACAGGACAGACAGGTCAGGGACAGACAGGTCAGAGACAGGACAGACAGGTCGGGGACAAGGACAGACAGGTCGGGGACAAGGACAGACAGGTCAGAGACAGGACAGACAGGTCAGAGACAGGACAGACAGGTCGGGGATAGGACAGACAGGTCAGAGACAGGACAGACAGGTCGGGGACAGGACAGACAGGTCAGAGACAGGACAGACAGGTTGGGGACAAGGACAGACAGGTCAGAGACAGGACAGACAGGTCAGAGACAGGACAGACAGGTCGGGGACAGGACAGACAGGTCAGAGACAGGACAGGCAGGTACAGGAGAGACAGGTCAAGGACTGGTCAAGGACAGGACAGACAGGTCAAGGACAGAACAGACAGGCAGGTACAGAACAGACAGGTCAAGACAGGACAGACAGGTCAAGGACAGGACAGACAGGTCAGAGACAGGACAGACAGGTCAGAGACAGGACAGACAGGTCAGAGACAGGACAGACAGGTCAAGGACAGGACAGACAGGTCGGGGACAAGGACAGACAGGTCAGAGACAGGACAGACAGGTCAGAGACAGGACAGACAGGTCGGGGACAGGACAGACAGGTCAGAGACAGGACAGACACAGGACAGACAGGCCAGAGACAGGACAGACAGGTCAGAGACAGGACAGACAGGTCGGGGACAGGACAGACAGGTCAGAGACAGGACAGACAGGTCGGGGACAAGGACAGACAGGTCAGAGACAGGACAGACAGGTCAGAGACAGGACAGACAGGTCAGGGACAGACAGGTCAGAGACAGGACAGACAGGTCGGGGACAAGGACAGACAGGTCGGGGACAAGGACAGACAGGTCAGAGACAGGACAGACAGGTCAGAGACAGGACAGACAGGTCGGGGATAGGACAGACAGGTCAGAGACAGGACAGACAGGTCGGGGACAGGACAGACAGGTCAGAGACAGGACAGACAGGTTGGGGACAAGGACAGACAGGTCAGAGACAGGACAGACAGGTCAGAGACAGGACAGACAGGTTGGGGACAAGGATTTTTAGACAGTCAAATAAAGAGGTGATATATTTAGTGTGACTCACGGGCAGGTTGGCTGAGCCATCGCGGGAGGACATGCTGCGTCTGGGGGTGGGTCTGGAGTCCAGAACATTCTTCCTGGCCACTTTGAGCTCGCGGCTCTTGGGGGGAACATAGCCGTCCCTCATGGACTGAAGGATGGGGTCCTCGTCTCGACCCTCCAGCCACTCCTCTGGCTCCAGGGCCGGGTCGGGACCTGCCGTGTCTGGATACAGGTCATCCTGGAACAGGTCCGACTGGAGGGGAGAGGTGCAAGAGAGGGACATATGGTTAGTTTTAACAAGCCGTTAATGCAGGGGTGTCAAACACATTCCATGGAGGGCCTCGTGTCTGCTGGTTTTAGTTTTTTCCTTTCAATTAAGCCCTAGACAACCAGGTGAGGGGAGTTCCTTACTAATTAGTGACCTTAATTCATCAATCAAGTACAAGGGAGGAGCGAAAACCTGCAGACACTCGTCCCTCCATGGAATGAGTTTGACACATGTCCGTTAATGCAAGGAGAGAGAGGGAGAGGGATAGAGAGAGTGTGGCTTACCTTTCTAGGTACTGTCATGGCAATGGGTTCACACTTCTTGTCATGAAGCTTATATAACCTGGAGAACAGAGGAAAGTCAGATTTAGAGAATAGCCACAACAAATACTCTCACATTAGCATGCTGAGCTAAAGCCTACACCCTGCATGTACCTGTACATAACGTCTATCCCTAATTGTGTGTGTGTGTGTGGTGTGTGTGTGTGTGTGTGTGTGTGTGCGTGCGTGCGCGTGTGCGCATGTGCGTGTGCGCGTGTGCGTGTGTGTGTGTGCGTGTGTGTTTATTGGCAGGAACCGGGTTACCTAGATTTACTAAGATTTACCGCCCAAACCCACTCTTAGTTTCCCGGGATAAATACCTGCGAAAAACCGGTCAATTATAATAAATTATTTCTATGAACAGCATGACGTGAAATGGAACTGTTAAAAATAATATGTGATGTGTAAATCTAGCTTCTCTATTGCCTTCTCTCTGCTTTCTCAAGGATCAATCATCAACGCTCAGGGTGCGGACAGACAGCTGGTAACTTTCTCACTTTGTGACAGGTACATTTGTTGCATCATAGCCGATGCCACAGTAATATCAGGACAGAACACACGTCGAATTTACACATCGGCATCTGGCTTTCGGGGGTGACCTTATTTTGTAATTGTAAAGATATATATATATTTTTTTTTTTATTGCAGCTCAAGAGTTTTTAAACAGCCTATCACTCGAATATTGTTGCTTTAAATCAGTGGGCACGCAAGTCTTTCTCTCGCTTTATAAACAACATTCAAATTACATCCATAATAGATAATCCTGTTCAAGATCAATATAAAGTATTTAGACCCCTTCACTTTCTCCACATTTTGTTGCGTTACAGCCTTATTCTAAAATGGATTAAATTGTTCCCCCCCCCCCCCTTCATCAATCTACACACAATACCCCATAATGACAAATCAAAAACAGGTTTTAAGAAATTTTAGCAAATTTATAAAAAATAAAAAACAAATGTTACATTTACAAAAGTATTCAGACCCTTTACTCAGTACTTTGTTGAAGCACCTTAGGCAGCTTTTACAGCCTTGAGTCTTCTTGGGTATGACGCTACAAGCTTGGCACACCTGTATTTGGGGAGTTTCTCCCATTCTTTTCTGCAGATCCTCTCAAGCTCTGTCAGGTTGGATGGGGAGCATCGCTGCACAGCTATTTTCAGGTCTCTCCAGAGATTCGATCTGGTTCAAGTCCGGGCTCTGGCTGGCACACTCAAGGACATTCAGAGACTTGTCCTGAAGCCACTCCTGCGTTGTCTTGGCTGTGTGCTTAGGGTCGTTGTCCTGTTGGAAGGTGAACCTTCGCCCCAGTCTGAGGTCCTGAGTGCTCTAGAGCAGGTTTTCATCAAGGATCTCTCTGTACTTTGCTCCGTTCATCTTTGCCTCGATCCTGACTAGTCTCCCAGTCCCTGCCTCTGAAAAACATCCCCACAGCCTGATGCTGCCACGACCATGCTTCACCGTAAGGAGTTCAATCTTGGTTTCATCAGACCAGAGAATCTTGTTTCTCATGGTCTGAGTTCTTTAGGTGCCTTTTGGCAAATTCCAAGCAGATTGCATGTGCCTTTTACTGAGGAGTGGCTTCCGTCTGGCCAATCTACCATAAAGGCCTGATTGGTAGCGTGCTGCAGAGATGGTTGTCCTTCTGGAAGGTTCTCCCATCTCCACAGAGGAACTCTGAAGCTCTGCCAGAGTGACCATCTGGTTCTTGTTCGGGTCCCTGACCAAGGCCCTTCTCCCCCGATTGCTCAGTTTGGCCGGGTGGCCAGCTCTAGGAAGAGTCTTGAATTGACCACAGGTGGACTCCAGTCAAGTTGTAGAAACATCTCAAGGATGATCATTGGAAACAGGATTCACCTGAGCACAATTTCGAGTGTCTTACCAAAGTGTCTGAATACTTATGTAAATAAGGTATTTCATTTTTTTATTTTTTATTCTAAAAACCTGTTGTTGCTTTGTCATTATGGGGTATTGTGATGTCATTATGGGGGTATTGTGTGTAGATTGAGAAGGAAAAACTTTTATTTTATCAATTTTAGAATAAAGTTGTAACTGCCAAAATTAAGGACAGTACAGGCTATGTATGTTTATGAATGAGGCACAGTACAGGCTATGTTTATGAATGAGGTAGAGTACAGGCTATGTTTATGAATGAGGCACAGTACAGGCTATGTGAATGAATGAGGCACAGTACAGGCTATGTTTATGAATGAGGCACAGCACAGGCTATGTGAATGAATGAGGTACAGTACAGGCTATGTTTATGAATGAAGTACAGTACAAGCTATGTGAATGAAAGAGGTACAGTACAGGCTATGTTTATGAATGAGGTAGAGTACAGGCTATGTTTATGAATGAGGCACAGTACAGGCTATGTGAATGAATGAGGTACAGTACAGGCTATGTGAATGAATGAGGTACAGTACAGGCTATGTTTATGAATGAGGTACAGTACAAGCTATGTGAATGAAAGAGGTACAGTACAGGCTATGCTTATCAATGAGGTACAGTACAGGCTATGCTTATCAATGAGGTACAGTACAGGCTATGTGAATGAATGAGGTAGAGTACAGGCTATGTGAATGAATGGTGTACAGTACAGGCTATGTGAATGAATGAGGTAGAGTACAGGCTATGTGAATGAATGAGGTAGAGTACAGGCTATGTGAATGAATGGTGTACAGTACAGGCTATGTGAATGAATGAGGTAGAGTACAGGCTATGTGAATGAATGAGGTAGAGTACAGGCTATGTGAATGAATGAGGTAGAGTACAGGCTATGTGAATGAATGGTGTACAGTACAGGCTATGTGAATGAATGAGGTAGAGTACAGGCTATGTGAATGAATGAGGTAGAGTACAGGCTATGTGAATGAATGGTGTACAGTACAGGCTATGTGAATGAATGAGGTAGAGTACAGGCTATGTGAATGAATGGTGTACAGTACAGGCTATGTGAATGAATGGTGTACAGTACAGGCTATGTGAATGAATG
Source organism: Salmo salar (assembly GCF_965601325.2). Lineage (NCBI taxonomy): Eukaryota > Metazoa > Chordata > Actinopteri > Salmoniformes > Salmonidae > Salmo > Salmo salar. The sequence goes on along the minus strand of NC_138294.1, from coordinate 90,451,098 downwards.
AGGTAGAGTACAGGCTATGTGAATGAATGAGGTAGAGTACAGGCTATGTGAATGAATGAGGTACAGTACAGGCTATGTGAATGAATGAGGTAGAGTACAGGCTATGTGAATGAATGGTGTACAGTACAGGCTATGTTCATAAGACCATGTGTCACTACACTGATGCCTTTGTTCTGGTAATGGGATAGAGCATGGCTACAGACAGACAGACAGACAGACAGACAGACAGACAGACAGACAGACAGACAGACAGACAGACAGACAGACAGACAGACAGACAGACAGACAGACAGACAGACAGATAGATAGATAGATGGAGGTAACTGCCAAAATAATGGAAACCCTTAAGTAAATGAGGGTTCTGGTGGATCTGTTATGGTGTTGGAGTGCATTTTCCTGGCATGGATAAGATCCACTCAACTTCTTAGAGAGCAAGGTAAACACCAATAAATACACAGCCATTCTGAGTGATCACCTTCAACCTATGGTGAATCATTTCTATCCAGGATGACAACGCCCCCCCCATCCACAGGGCACGAGTGGTCACTGATTGGTTTGATGAGCATGAAAACGATGTAAACCATATGCCAAACCATCAGTCACCAAATCTCAACCCAATTGAAAACTTCTGGGAGATTCTGGTACGGCGCCTGACACAACGTTTTCCATCAACAACCCCAAATGATGGAATTTCTTGTAGAAGAATGGTGTCACATCCCTCCAATAGAGGTCCAGACACTTGTAGAAGCTATGACAAGGAGCATTGAAGCTGTTCTGGCGGCTCGTGGTGGCCCAACGCCCTATCATGACACTTTATATTGGTGTTTCCTTTATTTTGTCAGTTACCTGCATATAGATGTCCTGGACTGCCTCTTTCAGGTAATTCAATGCAGTATTATCCATATACTATAAGCTTCTAACATAGCCTCTGTCTTCATGTTCACTTGCGCAATACCGCACCTGCGCTCCACTGGCCTCTCTCCTTCTTAGTGCAAGAGTGTAGGTTCCGTCCCTCTCTTCGCCCCAACCTGGGCTCGAACCAGGGACCCTTGCACACATCAACAACTGACACCCACGAAGCATCGTTACCCATCGCGCCACAAAAGCCACGGCCCTTGCAGAGCAAGGGGAACAACCACTTCAGGTCTCAGAGCGAGTGACGTCACTGATTGAAACGCTATTAGCGCGCACCACCGCTAACTAACTAGCCATTTCACATCGGTTACACATACATGTTACTGTCCACCAGTAACTCCGCTCTCGGAGTCCCAGGAAAAGCTTGTTGGATATATATATATATATATTAATAGACTGTTCGAAAAGGAATGCAAGCTTACACCCAAAATAACTCGCCGGGGAGTTTGAAAGAAGACAGAATGTGGGATGGTTGTAGGCTATAGCAGTTATTAATTCAGACCCATAACCATTCAGACCCATAACCATTCAGATGGTGGTAGAATATAGCAGTTATTAATTCAGACCCATAACCATTCAGATGATGGTAGGCTATAGCAGTTATTAATTCAGACCCATAATCATTCAGACCCATAACCATTCAGATGGTGGTAGACTATAACAGTTATTAACCTCTCTAGGGTAGGTGGCACCAAATCGTCCCACCTACGTAACAGCCAGTGGAATCCTGTGGCGTGTTATTCAAATACCTTAGAAATGCTATTACTTCAATTTCTCAAACATATGACTATTTTACAGCATTTTAAAGACAAGACTCTCGTTAATCTAACCACACTGTCCGATTTCAAAAAGGCTTTACAACGAAAGCAAAACATTAGATTATGTCAGCAGAGTACCCAGCAAGAAATAATCAGACACCCATTTTTCAAGCTAGCATATAATGTCACAAAAACCCAGAAGACAGCTAAATGCAGCACTAACCTTTGATGATCTTCATCAGATGACACACCTAGGACATTATGTTATACAATACATGCATGTTTTGTTCAATCAAGTTCATATTTATATCAAAAACCAGCTTTTTACATTAGCATGTGACGTTCAGAACTAGCATACCCCCCGAATTTACTAACAATTTACTAAATTACTCACGATAAACGTTTACAAAAAGCATAACAATTCTTTTAAGAATTATAGATACAGAACTCCTCTATGCACTCGATATGTCCGATTTTAAAATAGCTTTTTGGTGAAAGCACATTTTGCAATATTCTAAGTAGATAGCCCGGCATCACAGGGCTAGCTATTTAGACACCCAGCAAGTTTAGCCTTCACCAAACTCCGATTTACTATTAGAAAAGTTTGATTACCTTTGGTGTTCTTCGTCAGAATGCACTCCCAGGACTGCTACTTCAATAACAAATGTTGGTTTGGTCCCAAATAATCCATACTTATGTTCAAACAGCGGCGTTTTGTTCGTGCGTTCAAGACACTATCCGAATGGTAAATAAGGGTTACGAGCACGGCGCATTTCGTGACAAAAAAATTCTAAATATTCCATTACCGTACTTCGAAGCATGTCAACCGCTGTTTAAAATCAATTTTTATGCCATTTTTCTCGTAAAAAAGCGATAATATTCCGACCGGGAATCTGCGTTTAGGTAAATAGACGACAGAAAATAAAGCACGGGGGCGGCCAGTGCACGCGCCTAAGCCCATTATCCTCTTATCGGCCACTTGCCAAAAGCGCAAATGTGTTTCAGCCTGGGGCTGGAATGACATCCTTCAGCTTTTTCCCGGGCTCTGAGAGCCTATGGGAGCCGTAGGAAGTGTCACGTTACAGCAAAGATCCTCAGTCTTCAATAAACAGAGACAAGAACAACAAGATCTTGTCAGATAGGGCACTTCCTTTAAGGAATCTTCTCAGGTTTTTGCCTGCCATATGAGTTCTGTTATACTCACAGACACCATTCAAACAGTTTTAGAAACTTTAGGGTGTTTTCTATCCAAAGCCAATAATTACATGCATATTCTAGTTACTGGGCAGGAGTAGTAACCAGATTAAATCGGGTACGTTTTTTATCCGGCTGTGTAAATACTGCCCCCTAGCCCTAACAGGTTAATTCAGACCCATAACCATTCAGACCCATAACCATTCAGACCCATAACCATTCAGATGGTGGTAGACTATAACAGTTATTAATTCAGACCCATAACCATTCAGACCCATAACCATTCAGACCCATAACCATTCAGATGGTGGTAGAATATAGCAGTTATTAATTCAGACCCATAACCATTCAGACCCATAACCATTCAGACCCATAACCATTCAGATGGTGGTAGAATATAGCAGTTATTAATTCAGACCCATAACCATTCAGACCCATAACCATTCAGATGGTGGTAGACTATAACAGTTATTCATTCAGACCCATAACCATTCAGACCCATAACCATTCAGACCCATAACCATTCAGACCCATAACCATTCAGATGGTGGTAGACTATAACAGTTATTAATTCAGACCCATAACCATTCAGACCCATAACCATTCAGACCCATAACCATTCAGATGGTGGTAGACTATAACAGTTATTAATTCAGACCCATGACCATTCAGACCCATAACCATTCAGATGGTGGTAGACTATAGCAGTTATTAATTCAGACCATGACCATTCAGACCCATAACCACTCAGATGGTGGTAGACTATAATAGTTATTAATTCAGACCCATGACCATTCAGACCCATAACCATTCAGACCCATAACCATTCAGACCCATAACCATTCAGATGGTGGTAGGCTATAACAGTTATTAATTCAGACAGATAACCATTCAGTCTTCATGAAGAGAAGCGAAAGCCGTCTGCATCTAATTCTAGTCCCATATTATTCAAGGAAACTTATTTAATTTAACTGTTGAGAGCGAGGAAGGACTGAAGCAACACTAGAGAAAGAGGAGGTAATACACACGTCAGACAACATTAGGGGGAATATCATGAAAGGTATATGCGTCAGCCTATGTCACGTCCTGACCATAGTAAGTGGTTATTTTCTATGGTAGAGTAGGTCAGGGCGTGACAGGGGGTGTTTGTCTATGTTTTGTATTTCTATGTTCAGTTTCTAGTTTTGTATTTCTATGTTGGTTTTGTTTGGTATGATCTCCAATTAGAGGCAGCTGGTCGTCGTTGTCTCTAATTGGAGGTCATATTTAAGTTGGTGTTTGTCCCACCTGTTTTTGTGGGTGATTATTTGTGAGTAGTGTTTGTTTCTCCTCTGCGTCACGGTTTGTTGTTTTGTAAATTTCAGTTATTTGATGTATTGCATAGTTTCACGGATTAAATAAATATGTGGAACGAAACACACGCTGCACTTTGGTCCGCTCCTTTTGACAACCGTGACAACCTACTAATTATAAAAATGTAAAATAGGGCACTATTATATCTCAAAATTAAAATCAAATTCGCTAGCCTATACTTGTAACTTTGTAGGCCTCAGGTATTGCACCAGTGTCAGGTGTTCTCTCCCATGCAGCTTCATGGTTTGAACGAGGTGTGTAATTCCAGTCCATAGAATTCATTAGGTCTATAGTACAGAACAGTAATACAGTCCAAACAGGTTACTGGAGATAGTTTCATTGATTTTCCCAAGACAGCATAACATCTATGGGTTTTTCTGTTTTTCTGATGTGTGTAATGTGCAGTAGTCCTTAGCCTATCATATTCTATTAGGCAACGGCACAATCTTTTTGACCTTTTTTTTGGGGGGCTTGGGCTCATAAAATGTCTTTAATGTAGGGCTCATCTGGCTCAGGTAGCAACAGGCTTGAACGTTCATGCTGATCAAAGCTCTAATCAAATCTAGACATATTTATATGCTTTATAATGCTTTTGAATGAGACTTCCGGTTTTGGAGGGAAATAGCGGGTTACCCGGGAGAAAAGGGACTTATTCTTGGGATGGAACATTGGAAAAATACTGGGAAAGTAAAGGTGCCTGGAAGAAACTTTTTGGGCTGCCATACCGACGGAACCTTTCCAGTTCAAAAAGGTTCTTTGAGGAACCACTCTAAAAAAGTTCTTTGAGGAACCACTCTAAAAAGGTTCTTTGAGGAACCACTCTAAAAAGGTTCTTTGAGGAACCCCTATGTAAAGGTTCGAACCGGATCCTTTTTGTGATGGGAGGGGTTACATTTTTTACCTTTTTACTAAACATAGGTGTAGAGGCATGGATTATTGGAGGCGTGCCTTTCAGATAGTTATTTTTGGGCACCCGTCAGTGTAAATGTCATTCCTGTTCATCATGTTATGTTTGTACACTGCAAATGTAACTTTTACTTAAATATCGATGCGTATTACATATTCAAATCAAATTGTATTTGTCACTTGAGCCCGAATACAACAGGTGTAGACCTTACCGTGAAATGCTTACGTGCTCTTTAACAAACAATGCAGAGTTTTAAAATAACAATAACGAGTCTATATACAGGGGGTACCGGTACTGAGTCAATGTGCGGGGGTACAGGTTAGTCAAGGTAATTGAGGTAATATGTACATGTAGGCATAGATAATAAATAGAGCCATGATATATTGGCCATATACCACAAACCCCCGAGGTGCCTTATTGCTATAATAAACTGGTTACCAACGTAATCAGAGCAGTTAAAAATAAATGTTTTGTCATACCTGTGGTATACGGACTGATATACCATGGCTGTCAGCCAATCAGCACTCAGGGCTCAAACCACCCAGTTCATAATATAAATAATATTAATATATTAACATTGCTGATTACATATAGTAATAAAGTGGTAACCATTACAACTTTGGGATTTTCATAGGCTCTTGTCGAACTCATATTCCTCTGTCAGCCTCACTGTCAGTGTTCAACCATTACATGTGAGAACTATACAACAGAACAGGAATGACATTTACTCCCACATTTACTCCAGAAAACATTGATCTTAAAGCCAAGCCTTTACTAAGCCACACCTCCACTCCAGGGTTCCTCTAGGGACCTGTTGCTTCATTGCAACATTAAAGGTTCCTCCAAGAACCCCTCAACTAACCAAAGGTGCAAATAGGAACCATTGACTAGCAATTGTTCCTTGAGTATCTCCAAGGGTTCCTTGAGGATCTCCAGGGGTTCCTTAATGATCTCCAGGGGTTCCTTAATGATCTCCAGGGGTTCCTTAATGATCTCCAGGGGTTCCTTAATGATCTCCAGGGGTTCCTTAATGATCTCCAGGGGTTCCTTAATGATCTCCAGGGGTTCCTTAATGATCTCCAGGGGTTCCTTAATAATCTCCAGGGGTTCCTTAATAATCTCCAGGGGTTCCTTAATGATCTCCAGGGGTTCCTTAATGATCTCCAGGGGTTCCTTAATGATCTCCAGGGGTTCCTTAATAATCTCCAGGGGTTCCTTAATGATCTCCAGGGGTTCCTTAATGATCTCCAGGGGTTCCTTAATGATCTCCAGGGGTTCCTTAATGATCTCCAGGGGTTCCTTAATAATCTCCAGGGGTTCCTTAATGATCTCCAGGGGTTCCTTAATGATCTCCAGGGGTTCTGTGAGGATCTCCAGGGGTTCCTTAATGATCTCCAGGGGTTCCTTAATGATCTCCAGGGGTTCCTTAATGATCTCCAGGGGTTCCTTAATGATCTCCAGGGGTTCCTTAATGATCTCCAGGGGTTCTGTGAGGATCTCCAGGGGTTCCTTAATGATCTCCAGGGGTTCCTTAATGATCTCCAGGGGTTCCTTAATGATCTCCAGGGGTTCCTTAATGATCTCCAGGGTCTCCTTAATGATCTCCAGGGGTTCCTTAATGATCTCCAGGGGTTCCTTAATGATCTCCAGGGGTTCCTTAATGATCTCCAGGGGTTCCTTAATGATCTCCAGGGGTTCCTTAATGATCTCCAGGGGTTCTGTGAGGATCCCCAGGGGCTCCTTGAGTGTAGTGTGTTTGTATGTGTGTGGGTGTGTTTGTATGTGTGTGAGTCTCCTACCTGGCGATCTCACACTTGCTGACATCCACTCCTCTCTTGGGCATGAAGCCCATCCCCCTCTGAGGCTCCTTGCTGCTGAAGGTACTGAGGTAGTGGACATAGGGAGGTTCCTCTGTTATCTCAAAGTAGCGGATACTACTGTCCCCCTGGAGAGGTGGGAGGGGAGGAGCGGTGGGGAGGGGGGAGCAGAGAGGAGAGTAGTGGGGAGGTGAGGTGAGGGGAGAGCAGAGGAGATGAGGGGAGGCGAAAGGAGGGGTGGGAGAGGAGGGGTTGGGAAGGGATAGCAGGGGAGGGGAGAGGAGATGAAGGGAGAGGAGGGGTGAGGAGAGGAGAGGATGGGTGGAGAGGAGGTGAGGGGAGAGCAGAGCAGAGGAGAGGAGGTTGGGTGGAGAGGAGAGGGTAGAGGAGGGGAGGTTGGGTGGGGAGGAGAAAGGAGAGGAGAGGGTAGAGGAGGGGAGGTTGGGTGGAGAGGAGAAAGGAGAGGAGAGGGTAGAGGAGAGGAGGGGAGGGGTGGAGAGGAGAGGGTAGAGGAGGGGAGGTTGGGTGGGGAGGAGAAAGGAGAGGAGAGGGTAGAGGAGGGGAGGTTTGGTGGAGAGGAGAAAGGAGAGGAGAGGGTAGAGGAGGGGAGGGGAGAGGAGGGGTGGGAGAGGAGAGCAGAGGAGAGGAGGTTGGGTGGAGAGGAGAGGGTAGAGGAGGGGAGGTTGGGTGGGGAGGAGAAAGGAGAGGAGAGGGTAGAGGAGGGGAGGTTGGGTGGAGAGGAGAAAGGAGAGGAGAGGGCAGGGGAGGGGAGGGGTGGAGAGGAGAAAGGAGAGGGTAGAGGAGGGGAGGTTGGGTGGAGAGGAGAAAGGAGAGGAGAGGGCAGAGGAGGGGAGGGGAGGGGTGGAGAGGAGAAAGGAGAGGAGAGGGTAGAGGAGGGGGGGTTGGGTGGGGAGGAGAAAGGAGAGGAGAGGGTAGAGGAGGGGGGGTTGGGTGGAGAGGAGAAAGGAGAGGAGAGGGTAGAGGAGGGGAGGTTGGGTGGAGAGGAGAAAGGAGAGGAGAGGGTAGAGGAGAGGAGGGGTGGAGAGGAGAAAGGAGAGGAGAGGGTAGAGGAGGGGAGGTTGGGTGGAGAGGAGAAAGGAGAGGAGAGGGTAGAGGAGGGGAGGTTGGGTGGAGAGGAGAAAGGAGAGGAGAGGGTAGAGGAGGGGAGAGGACAACATTATACTAAAGCATGTGTCAAACTCATTCCATGGAGGGCTGAGTGTCTGCAGGTTTTCTCTCCTCCTTTGTACTTGATTGATGAATTAAGGTCACTAATTAGTAAGGAACTCCCCTCACCTGGTTGTCTAGGGCTTAATTGAAAGGAAAAACCAAAAACCAGCCGTCCATGGAATGAGTTTGACAGCCCTGATCTAAAGGGAGATTTACAGTACTAGAGGAGGTAGTGTTATCTACTGTTACTGTACACAGAGAGTGTGTGTGTGTTCATACCTTTCCACAGAGGTAAACCATGTTGGTGTCTGGGTCGTAGTACGGTAACAACACACCGTTACTTGTGTCCAACTCCAGCAGTGCAATAGGTTCCTCAAAATGTGTCTGAAGAAATAAAAGACATGATTGATGTTCATTGTTCTTTAAGAGATACGAGTCAGAGATACGAGTCAGAGATACGAGTCAGAGATACGAGTCAGAGATACGAGTCAGAGATTCGAGTCAGAGATACGAGTCAGAGATACGAGTCAGAGATTCGAGTCAGAGATACGAGTCAGAGATTCGAGTCAGAGATACGAGTCAGAGATATGAGTGTGTCTGTCCACACCTGTCCACTGTATGTGTCCTGTCCACTGTGTGTGTCCTGTCTGAGTCTATCCACACGTGTCCACTGTGTGTGTCCTGTCTGTGTGTCCTGTCTGTCTGTGTGTCCTGTCTGTGTGTCCTGTCTGTGTGTACTGTCTGTGTGTCCTGTCTGTCTGTGTGTCCTGTCTGTCTGTGTGTCCTGTCTGTGTGTGTGCCGGCTTGTGTCTTGTGTTTATTACCGGGTCCCACAGGCCCAGCTCTCTCTGGCTCATCCTGGTGAAGCCGGTAGTGAACAGGTTTCCGTCTCTGGTGAAGATGGCCCTCATTGGTCGGATCCCCTCGTGTGGAGCCATCCTCTCCTATTGGACAGAACGGAGAAGCCAGGGATGTAATTAATTAATTAATCTGAGGCGAGCTTGACATTTACAGGTCATTTCCATTTGAGCCGTCATGTGCAGCTTTTACCATGAACGCAATCTCCACGGAAACGGGAGCATCGACGACAGCACTTTACAACGTAACCCCCTCCCCCTCCCCTCCCCAACTCACCACCTCCCTCCCCAACTCACCACCTCGCCTCCTCCCCAACTCACCCCCCCAACTCACCCCCCCAACTCACCACCTCCCTCCCCCTCCCCAACTCACCACCTCGCCTCCTCCCCAACTCACCCCCCCAACTCACCCCCCCAACTCACCACCTCCCTCCCTCCCTCCCCCTCCCCAACTCACCACCTCCCCTCCCCTCCCCAACTCACCACCTCCCACCCCCTCTCCAACTCTCCACCTCCCATCCCCTCCCCAACTCACGACCTCCTCCCCAACTCACCACCTCCTACCTCCCTCCCCCTCCCCAACTCACCACCTCCCTCCCTCCTCCTCCTCAACTCACCCCCCCATCTCACCACCTCCCTCCCCCTCCCCAACTCACCACCTCGCCTCCTCCCCAACTCACCACCTCCCTCCCTCCCCCTCCCCAACTCACCACCTCCCCTCCCCTCCCCTCCCAACTCACCACCTCCCCACCCCTCCCCAACTCACTACCTCCCACCCCCTCCCAACTCACCACCTCCCACCTCCCTCCCCAACTCACCCCCCCAACTCACCACCTCCCTCCCTCCCCCTCCCCAACTCACCACCTCCCCTCCCCCACTCACCACCTCCCCTCCCCCACTCACCACCTCCCACCCCCTCAACCCCCCAACTCACCACCTCCCTCCCCAACTCACCACCTCCCCCTCCCCTCCCCCACTCACTACCTCCCATCCCCTCCCCAACTCACCACCTCCCACCTCCTCCCCAACTCACCACCTCCCACCTCCCTCCCCCTCCGCAACTCACCACCTCCCACCCCCTCTCCAACTCTCCACCTCCCATCCCCTCCCCAACTCACCACCTCCCACCCCCTCCCAACTCACCACCTCCCCTCCCCTCCCCAACTCACCACCTCCCACCTCCCTCCCCCTCCCCAACTCACCACCTCCCACCTCCTCCTCAACTCACCACCTCCCACCTCCCTCCCCCCTCCCCAACTCACCACCTCCCACCTCCCTCCCCCTCCCCAACTCACCACCTCCCTCCCTCCTCCTCCTCAACTCACCCCCCAACTCACCACCTCCCTCCCCCTCCCCAACTCACCACCTCGCCTCCTCCCCAACTCACCATCTCCCTCCCTCCCCCTCCCCAACTCACCACCTCCCCTCCCCTCCCAACTCACCACCTCCCCTCCCCAACTCACCACCTCCCCTCCCCTCCCAACTCACCACCTCCCACCCCCTCCCAACTCACCACCTCCCACCTCCCTCCCCCTCCCAACTCACCACCTCCCACCTCCCTCCCCCTCCCCAACTCACCACCTCGCCTCCTCCCCAACTCACCACCTCCCTCCCTCTCCCTCCCCAACTCACCACCTCCCCTCCCCTCCCCAACTCACCACCTCCCACCCCCTCCCAACTCACCACCTCCCCTCCCCTCCCCAACTCACCACCTCCCACCTCCCCTCCCCAACTCACCACCTCCCTCCTCCTCCCCTCGTGTGGAGCCATCCTCTCCTATTGGACAGAACGGAGAAGCCAGGGATGTAATTAATTAATTAATCTGAGGCGAGCTTGACATTTACAGGTCATTTCCATTTGAGCCGTCATGTGCAGCTTTTACCATGAACGCAATCTCCACGGAAACGGGAGCATCGACGACAGCACTTTACAACGTAACCCCCCTCCCCCTCCCCTCCCCAACTCACCACCTCCCTCCCCCTCCCCAACTCACCACCTCGCCTCCTCCCCAACTCACCCCCCCAACTCACCACCTCCCTCCCCCTCCCCAACTCACCACCTCGCCTCCTCCCCAACTCACCCCCCCAACTCACCCCCCCAACTCACCACCTCCCTCCCTCCCTCCCCTCCCCAACTCACCACCTCCCCTCCCCTCCCCAACTCACCCCTCCCACCCCCTCCCAACTCACCACCTCCCACCCCCTCTCCAACTCTCCACCTCCCATCCCCTCCCCAACTCACGACCTCCTCCCCAACTCACCACCTCCTACCTCCCTCCCCCTCCCCAACTCACCACCTCCCTCCCTCCCCCTCCCCAACTCACCACCTCCCCTCCCCTCCCCTCCCAACTCACCACCTCCCCACCCCTCCCCAACTCACTACCTCCCACCCCCTCCCAACTCACCACCTCCCACCTCCCTCCCCAACTCACCCCCCCAACTCACCACCTCCCTCCCTCCCCCTCCCCAACTCACCACCTCCCCTCCCCCACTCACCACCTCCCCTCCCCCACTCACCACCTCCCCCACTCACCACCTCCCACCCCCTCAACCCCCCAACTCACCACCTCCCACCTCCTCCCCAACTCACCACCTCCCACCTCCCTCCCCCTCCGCAACTCACCACCTCCCACCCCCTCTCCAACTCTCCACCTCCCATCCCCTCCCCAACTCACCACCTCCCCTCCCCTCCCCAACTCACCACCTCCCACCTCCCTCCCCCTCCCCAACTCACCACCTCCCACCTCCTCCTCAACTCACCACCTCCCACCTCCCTCCCCCTCCCCAACTCACCACCTCCCACCTCCCTCCCCCTCCCCAACTCACCACCTCCCTCCCTCCTCCTCCTCAACTCACCCCCCAACTCACCACCTCCCTCCCCTCCCCAACTCACCACCTCGCCTCCTCCCCAACTCACCATCTCCCTCCCTCCCCCTCCCCAACTCACCACCTCCCCTCCCCTCCCAACTCACCACCTCCCCTCCCCAACTCACCACCTCCCCTCCCCTCCCAACTCACCACC
>NC_138294.1:90414106-90436606 GCF_965601325.2 Salmo salar | reverse complement strand
TGTGTGTGTGTGTGTGTGTGTGTATACCTGCAGTGAGTAGTATGTTGCGTGCAGTGGGGGTGCCAGGTGACAATGCCGACACGTTTCGGAGTGTCCCCTCCAGCACCACGATGGGCTCTGATATGGGCTGGGTCCCCATCTGGTCAGGAATCTGCCACACCTGCAGGGGGACACAATTCAACGTTACCACATATAGGGGAACACAATATAACGTTACACATTTGGAGGGACACAATACAACGTTGCACATATAGAGGGACACAATACAACGTTACACAAAAGTAGCAGTCACAAACGTTTGGACACACCTACTCATTCAATGGTTTTTCTTTATTTTTACTATTTTCTACATTGTAAAATAATAGTGAAGACATCAAAACTATGAAATAACCCACATGGAATCATGTAGTAACCAAAAAAGTGTTAAACAAATCAAAATATATTTTATATTTGAGATTCTTCAAAGTAGTCACCCTTTGCCTTGCTGACAGCTTTGCACACTCTTGGCATTCTCTCAACCAGCTGTATGAGGTAGTCACCTGGAATGCATTTCAATCAACAGGTGTGCCTTGTTAAAAATGTATTTGTGGAATTTGTTTCCTTCTTAATGCGTTTGACCCAATCAGTTGTGACAAGGTAGGGGTGGTATACAGAAGATAGCCCTATTTGGTAAAAGATCAAGTCCATATTATGGCAAGAACAGCTCAAATAAGCAAAGAGCAACAACAGTCCATCATTACTTTAAGACATGAAGGTCAGTTAATGCGGACAATATCAAGAACTTTGAATGTTTCTTCAAGTGCAGTCGCAAAAACCATGAAGCGCTATGATGAAACTGGCTCTCATGAGGACCGCCACAGGAAAGGAAGACCCAGAGTTACCTCTGCTGCATTGGATAAGTTCATTAGAGATACCAGTCTCAGAAATTGCAGCCCAAATAAATGCTTCACAGAGTTCAAGTAACAGACACACCTCAACATCAACTGTTTAGAGGAGACCGCGTGAATCAGGCCTTCGTGGTCGAATTGCTGTATAGAAACCACTACTAAAGGACACCAATGAGAAGAAGAGACTTGCTTGGACCAAGAAACACAACCAATGGACATTAGACCGGTGGAAATCTGTCCTTTGGTCTGATGAGTCCAAAATTGAGATTTTGGGTTCCAACCGCCATGTCTTTGTGAGACACAGAGTGGGTGAACGGATGATCTCTGCATGTGTGGTTCCCACCGTGAAGCATGGAGGAGGAGGTGTGATGGTGTGGGGGTTCTTTGCTGGTGACACTGTCTGTGATTTATTTATAATTCAAGGCACACTTAACCAGCATGGCTACCAAAGAATTCTACAGCGATACACCATCGCATCTGGTTTGCGCTTAGTGGGACTATCATTTGTTTTTCAACAGGACATTTTTACATTTCAGTCATTTAGCAGACGCTCTTATCCAGAGCGACTTACAGTAGTGAATGCATACATTTCATTTCATGTATTTTTTTTCTTGTAATGGCACTCCGTGGGAATCGAACCCACAACCCTGGCATTGCACACACCATGCTAGCATTGCAAACACCATGCTCTACCAACTGAGCCACAGGGAAGGACAATGGTGTCCTACCCCGATTTGGCTGGGGGAGGCCGTCAGTGTAAATAAGAATTTGTTCTTAACTGATTTGCCTAGTTAAATAAAGGTTAAATAAAAAATATTTATAAAAGCATATGTGAGAACTCCTTCAAGACTGTTTGAAAAGCAATCCAGGTCAAGCTGGTTGAGAGAATGCCAAGAGTGTGCAAAGCTGTCATCAAGGCAAAGGGTGGCTACTTTCAAGAATCTAATATATGAAATATATTTTGATTTGTTGAACACTTTTTTGGTTACTACATGATTCCATATGTGTTATTTCAAAGTGTTGATATCTTCACTATTATTCTACAATGTATAAAATAGTACAAATAAAGAAAAACCCTGGTATGAGTAGGTCTCTCCCTCGCTCTCTCTCCATTTATCTCTATTTATCTACAGGAAACACCAACATAAATTGTCTTAATAGGGCGTTGGTCCAACACTAGTCAGATCAGCTTCAATGCACCTTGTCATAGATTCTGCAGGTGTCTGGAACTCTATTGGAGGGATGTGACACCATTCTTCCAGGAAAGAATTCCAACATTTGGTGTTTTGTTGATGGTGATGGAAAACGTTTTCATGCTCATCAAACCAATCAGTGACCACTCGTGCCCTGTGGATGGGGGGGCGTTGTCATCCTGGATAGAAATGATTCACCATAGGTTGAAGGTGATCACCCAGAATGGCTGTGTATTTATTGGTGTTTACCTTGCTCTCTAAGAAGTTGAGTGGATCTTATCCATGCCAGGAAAATGCACTCCAACACCATAACAGATCCACCAGAACCCTCATTTACTTAAGGGTTTCCATTATTTTGGCAGTTACCTCCTGTCTGTCTGTCTGTCTGTCTGTCTGTCTGTCTGTCTGTCTGTCTGTCTGTCTGTCTGTCTGTCTGTCTGTCTGTCTGTCTGTCTGTCTGTCTGTCTGTCTGTCTGTCTGTCTGTCTATAGCCATGCTCTATCCCATTACCAGAACAAAGGTATCAGTGTATTGACACATGGTCTTATGAACATAGCCTGTACTGTACACCATTCATTCACACAAGCAGCTGTTAGAAGACTGGCAGTACCATCATATGATAGCTACTCCTTGCTTTCAATAGATGTTCATTGTCAGAAAATCCCTTGTTTGCATCAAAATGTTCCCTCTTTGATAAACCCAGAACACGAGTACACACACACACACACACACACACACACACACACACACACACACACACACACACGTCTTTGTGCTAGCCTTGTAATGCAAGGCCTTGGCGGACTGTAGCACTAGAAGGTCTGATAAACCACATTCCTTACACACACACACACACACACACACACACACACACACACACACACACACACACACACACACACACACACACACACACACACACACACACACACACACACACACACACACACACACACACACACACACACACAGAGCTTTGATATCTCATCCCTCTCCATCTGCTCACCCTCAGAGGCTCATATCTGTCATCTGATTGGTTGATAAGGGAGGGGGGTTTGGGGGGGCTCAGGGGCATGTTAACACATGTTTATAAATACCAACCAGCCGTTACCCCAACAACCACCCCCCCCCCCCACCCCTTTTCTAAGAGTGCACAGCACTATAGTACTCCTCATGAGACAAGAGCCATGGGATCTTTAGTGACCACAGAGAGTCAGGACCTTGGTTTGACAGATCAGTAGAAGAACAGCTTGTTGGAAACACTGGCAGTTCATACATGACGTTCATTTACACCACAGTATGAACAGACCGACCGACACACACACACACACACACACAGACACACACACACACACACACACACACACACACACACACACACACACACACACACACACACACACACACACACACACACACACTCAGGCTGCCAGCCTTACCATGGCGGTGGTGTCCTCTGAGCAGGATGCCAGGATGTTGTCGTTGTGAGGGCACCAGTCGATGTCCAGGACGGGCCCAGCGTGGCCAGTCACCAACGGGTGGTTTTTATCCAGACGACCCGTCTACATCACACAGAACAGACAGGAGGATGACGTCACGGCACTGTACATAGTCTCTAATTACTGTAGTTAGTTCACTCTACCTCCTAGCAACACCAATATACATCTAGTTAGTTCACTCTACATCCTAGCAACACCAATAGACATCTAGTTAGTTCACTCTACATCCTAGCAACAGCAATAGGCATCTAGTTAGTTCACTCTACAGCCTAGCAACACCAATAGACATCTAGTTAGTTCACTCTAGATCCTAGCAACAACAATATACATCTAGTTAGTTCACTCTACATCCTAGCAACAGCAATATACATCTAGTTAGTTCACTCTAGATCCTAGCAACAGTAATAGACATCTAGTTAGTTCACTCTACATCCTAGCAACAGCAATATACATCTAGTTAGTTCACTCTACATCCTAGCAACACCAATATGCATCTAGTTAGTTCACTCTACATCCTAGCAACAGCAATATCCATCTAGTTAGTTCACTCTAGATCCTAGCAACAGTAATAGACATCTAGTTAGTTCACTCTAGATCCTAGCAACAGCAATATACATCTAGTTAGTTCACTCTACATCCTAGCAACACCAATATACATCTAGTTAGTTCACTCTAGATCCTAGCAACAGCAATATACATCTAGTTAGTTCACTGTACATCCTAGCAACAGCAATTACATCTAGTTAGTTCACTCTACATCCTAGCAACACCAATATGCATCTAGTTAGTTCACTCTACATCCTAGCAACAGACATCTAGTTAGTTCACTCTACATCCTAGCAACACCAATAGACATCTAGTTAGTTCACTCTAGATCCTAGCAACAGCAATAGACATCTAGTTAGTTCACTCTAGATCCTAGCAACAGACATCTAGTTAGTTCACTCTACATCCTAGCAACAGCAATAGACATCTAGTTAGTTCACTCTACATCCTAGCAACAGCAATATGCATCTAGTTAATTCACTCTAGATCCTAGCAACAGCAATATACATCTAGTTAGTTCACTCTTGATCCTAGCAACAGTAATAGACATCTAGTTAGTTCACTCTACATCCTAGCAACAGCAATATACATCTAGTTAGTTCACTCTACATCCTAGCAACACCAATATACATCTAGTTAGTTCACTCTACATCCTAGCAACACCAATATACATCTAGTTAGTTCACTCTAGATCCTAGCAACAGCAATATACATCTAGTTAGTTCACTGTACATCCTAGCAACACCAATAGACATCTAGTTAGTTCACTCTAGATCCTAGCAACAGCAATATACATCTAGTTAGTTCACTCTAGATCCTAGCAACAACAATAGGCATCTAGTTAGTTCACTCTACATCCTAGCAACAGCAATATACATCTAGTTAGTTCACTCTAGATCCTAGCAACAGACATCTAGTTAGTTCACTCTAGATCCTAGCAACAGCAATATACATCTAGTTAGTTCACTCTACATCCTAGCAACAGCAATATACATCTAGTTAGTTCACTCTAGATCCTAGCAACAGCAATAGACATCTTGTTAGTTCACTCTAGATCCTAGCAACAGCAATAGACATCTAGTTAGTTCACTCTACATCCTAGCAACAGCAATATACATCTAGTTAGTTCACTCTAGATCCTAGCAACAGACATCTAGTTAGTTCACTCTAGATCCTAGCAACAGCAATATACATCTAGTTAGTTCACTCTACATCCTAGCAACAGCAATATACATCTAGTTAGTTCCTAACAAAACCACATATTATATTTTGAGTACATTTCTGTGTGTATTTGCACGTGTGTGTGTGTGTGTGTGTGTGTGTGTGTGTGTGTGTGTGTGTGTGTGTGTGTGTGTGTGTGTGTGTGTGTGTGTGTTTGCACATGCATGTGTGTGTGTATGTAGAATAAATATGTGTGTGAGAGGGAGGCAATGAAGGGACCTTGGGATTTATTGTATAGTGGCAGTGACAGTGTCCCCTAACAATATGGTTACACTGGGTTGGATTGTAACAAGGGCATTTCCATGCATAAGGCACTAAAATGTACATGTGGTGTCAAATGAAAGCTACGAGTCTAGGCTATAATTCTCTGAAATTAAAGCATATATAAATTTTACTAACATTTTCCATTCTAAAAATCAGGGATAAACAAAGGCTTTTATTTCTGGTCAAACAGATGGAAAATGTGTGTTAGAAAACAATAGAGTATAGTTCAGGAGAGGAGATTAGAGTACAGCAGAGTACAGTATAATCTACTGTGTTGTACTGTAATGCACTTGTCACGGCTGTCGAAAGGAGCAGACCAAAGTGCAGCGTGGTTGTAGTTCCACATTTTATTTAATCCGTGAAACTTTGCAAAACATAAATAACTGAATATGACAAAACAACAAACCGTGACGCAGAGAGAAACAAACACTACTCAAAATATAATAACCCACAAAACCCAGGAAGAAAAACCCTTACTTAAATATGATCTCCAATTAGAGACAACGAGGACCAGCTGCCTCCAATTGGAGATCAACCCCAAAAAACAACAACATAGAAATAGAAAAACTAGAACTTAAATATAGAAATACAAAACATAGAAAAACACAAAACACCCCCTGTCATGCCCTGACCTACTCTACCATAGAAAATAACCTCTTACTATGGTCAGGACGTGACAGCACTGTACTGAACTCTACTGCTGTGCTCTACTGTGGTGTCCAAGCCTGTGAAACATAGACGTCTATGATTGGTACAGATTTGGTCAGGTCTGGACCAAACAAATTTGGTCTTGTTTGGAGGCGGAGCTCATTAAAATAATAGCCAATGTGTAGAATGATACCAAAACATGCAAAGGAGGATTCTACATTGTTCTCCCTTGTGTACCTATCACGGTGAAGAGAATGACATTCATCATTATGCATTTCTGTATAGTACAGATCAGGAATCCATGATGTCATTCTGATTCCGTGGAATTTCCGACAACCGTCCCCAAAATGTTTTATAATGCAGTTGATTGTGACAACCAAACCCTACATTCCATGTGACAACCAAACCCTACATTCCATGTGACAACCAAACCCTACATTCCATGTGACAACCAAACCCTACATTCCATGTGACAACCAAACCCTACATTCCATGTGACAACCTAACCCTACATTCCATGTGACAACCAAACCCTACATTCCATGTGACAACCAAACCCTACATTCCATGTGACAACCAAACCCTACATTCCATGTGACAACCAAACCCTACATTCCATGTGACAACCAAACCCTGCATTCCATGTGACAACCAAACCCTACATTCCATGTGACAACCAAACCCTACATTCCATGTGACAACCAAACCCTGCATTCCATGTGACAACCAAACACTACATTCCATGTGACAACCAAATGCAAACATTTACAAAGAAAATACCAACATAATTTTTTTTCTTTACTTTCTACACACCCATTGCAGTCTTCACATTTTTGCTGCCTTAAAATTAAATCTAAAAAGGGAGTACATTTTTTCTACAGATCTACACAACCTATTCCACATTTTCAAAGTGAAAGAAAATTATAGAACATTTTCCAAATGAATAAAAAATCTAAAAATGAAGATGTATTGTCAAGTATTGTGGTGGCAGCCTCATGTTATGGGTATGCTTGTCACTGGCAGAGACTAGGGCGTTTGTTAGGATAAAAATCAATTTGAAAGGCGCAAAGCCCATATAAAAAAATGGTGAAAACCCTGCCTCAGTCTTCTGAAAACCTAACCTTGAGATATAGTTGTATTTTCAGCAGGAAAATGACAAAATATTTAATGCCAAGACACACGAGAATGGCTTTTCCTGAGCGGTCCAGCCACAGTCCTGACATAAATTTGCTTGAAAGCCAGAAACAAGTTTTGAATATTGCTGTCCATCAATGACTCCTATCCAAATTTACTGAGCTTGAGCAATTTTGACAAAAACATTGGAAAAATGTTGCCCTAAGAGTTGTGCAAAATTGGTTGAATCTTATTCACAATGATTCCCAGCTGTAATGGCTGCCAAAGGAGCTTCCACCAAGTATTAACTTGGGTGTGAAGACATACCCAATCAATGCATCATTGTTCTTTTAGTTTAAGGTAGCAAAATGTAAAGACTGTGCACGGGGTGTGTAGACTTCACTAGCGAATGTAAATTCCCCTCACCTCAATGCTTTGTCATGTTGACATGAATTGACCAGGTGGATGAGTTATTTTAAAGAATTCACACATTTTAACCTTAAAATTATTACACACTGCTGTTAAGATCGGGAGTAATTAGCACTGTGACAACCAACCCATGAGAGGTGTATTTATAGGTGTATTTATAGCAGCGTGAGGAGGTGTTGAAGGGGAGCCAGTATAGATACAGTTGAAGTCGGAAGTTTACATGCACCTTAGCCAAATACATTTAAACTCCGTTTTTCACAATTCCAGACATTTAATCCTACTAAATATTCCCTGTCTTAGGTCAGTTAGGATCACCACTTTATTTTAAGAATATGAAATGTCAGAATAATAGAAGAGAGAATGATTTATTTCAGCTTTTATTTCTTTCATCACATTCCCAGTGGATTAGAAGTTTACATACACTCAATTATTATTTTGCAGCATTGCCTTAAACAATTTAAACGTGGGTCAAACATTTGGGGTAGCCTTCCACAAGTTTCCCACAATAAGTTGGGTGAATTTTGGCCCATTCCTCCTGACAGAGCTGGTGGAACTGAGTCAGGTTTGTAGGGCTCCTTGCTCGCACACGCTTTTTCAGTTCTGCCCACACATTTTCTATAGGATTGAGGTCAGGGCTTTGTGATGGCCACTCCAATACCTTGACTTTGTTGTCCTTAAGCCATTTTGCCACAACTTTGGAAGTATACTTGGGGTCATTGTCCATTTGGAAGACGCATTTGCGACCAAGCTTTAACTTCCTGACTGATGTCTTGAGATGTTGCTTCAAAATATACACATCATTGTCCTTCATCATGATGCCATCTATTTTGTGAAGTGCAGCAGTCCCTCCTGCAGCAAAGCACCCCCACAACATGATGCTGCCACCCCCGTACTTCACGGTTGGGATGGTGTTCTTCGGCTTGCAAGACTCCCCCTTTTTCCTCCAAACATAACGATGGTCATTATGGCCAAACAGTTCTATTTTTGTTTCATCAGACCAGAGGACATTTCTCCAAAAAGTACGATCTTTGTCCCCATGTGCAGTTGCAAACCGTAGTCTGGCTTTTTTATGGCGGTTTTGGAGCAGTGGCTTCTTCCTTGCTGAGCGGCCTTTCAGGTTATGCCGATATAGGACTCGTTTTACTGTGGATATAGGTACTTTTGTACCCGTTTCCTCCAGCATCTTCACAAGGCCCTTTGCTGTTGTTCTGGGATTGATTTGCACTTTTCACACCAAAGTACGTTCATCTCTAGAAGACAGAACGCGTCTCCTTCCTGATTGGTATGACGGCTGCATGGTCCCATAGTGTTTATACTTGCATACTATTGTTTGTACAGATGAACGTGGTACCTTCAGGTGTTTGGAAATTGCTCCCAAGGATGAACCAGAATTGTGGAGGTCTACAATTTATTTTCTGAGGTCCTGGCTGATTTCTTTTGATTTTCCCATGATGTCAAGCAAAGAGGCACTGAGATTGAAGGTAGGCCTTGAAATACATCCACAGGTACACTTCCAATTGATTCAAATGATGTCAATTAGCCTATCAGAAGCTTCTAAAGCCATGACATCATTTTCTGGAATTTTCCAAGCTGTTTAAAGGCACAGTCAACTTAGTGTATGTAAACTTCTGACCCAAAGGAATTGTGAGACAGTGAATTATAAGTGAAATAATCTGTTTGTAAACAATTGTTGGAAAAATGACTTGTGTCATTCACAAAGTAGATGTCCTAACCCACTTGCCAAAACTATAGTTTGTTAACATGAAATTTATGGAGTGGTTGAAAAACAAGTTTTAATGACTCCAACCTAAGTGTATGTAAACTTCCGTCTTCAACTTTATATATATATATATATATATATATATATATATATATATATATTATTTTTATTTATTTTTTCAGCCACGTCAGTTTGCTAGTCTCTGTCTGTCTGTCTGTCTGTCTGTCTGTCTGTCTGTCTGTCTGTCTGTCTGTCTGTCTGTCTGTCTGTCTGTCTGTCTGTCTGTCTGTCTGTCTGTCTGTCTGTCTGTCAGTAATAGTTGACAGTTGTTCAACTATTACTGAGAGTAATAGTACATCTTGCTGTGTGAGGATAGACTGAGGAGACCAACAGTACATCTTGCTGTGTGAGGATAGACTGAGGAGATCAACAGTATATCTTGCTGTTTGAGGATAGACTGAGGAGACCAACAGTACAGCTTGCTGTGTGAGGATAGACTGAGGAGATCAACAGTACATCTTGCTGTGTGAGGATAGACTAAGGAGATCAACAGTACATCTTGCTGTGTGAGGATAGACTGAGGAGACCAACAGTACAGCTTGCTGTGTGAGGATAGACTGAGGAGACCAACAGTACAGCTTGCTGTGTGAGGATAGACTGAGGAGATCAACAGTACATCTCAGGAGCTTTGCCCTCCATAGACAGACAGGAGAAGACAGATAACACCAACAATTCATACCTCACTAGATATTCACCAACAATTCATACCTCACACAGCCTGTTACAAACACAGCCTGTTACAAACACAGCCTGTTACAAACACAGCCTGTTACAAACACAGCTTGTAACAAACACAACCTGTAACAAACACAGCCTGTTACAAACACAGCCTGTTACAAACACACCCTGTTACAAACACACCGTTACCAACACAGCAAGTTATCAACACAGCCTGTACCAACACAGCCTGTACCAACACAGCCTGTTACAAACACACTCTGTTACAAACACACTCTGTTACAAACACACTCTGTTACAAACACAGCCTGTAACAAACACAGCCTGTTACAAACACAGCCTGTTACAAACACAGCCTGTTACAAACACACCCTGTTACCAACACAGCAAGTTACCAACACAGCAAGTTACCAACACAGCCTGTACCAACACAGCCTGTTACAAACACAGCCTGTTACAAACACACTCTGTTACAAACACACTCTGTTACAAACACAGCCTGTAACAAACACACTCTGTTACAAACACAGCCTGTAACAAACACACTCTGTTACAAACACAGCCTGTTACAAACACACCCTGTTACCAACACAGCAAGTTACCAACACAGCAAGTTACCAACACAGCCTGTACCAACACAGCCTGTTACAAACACAGCCTGTTACAAACACAGCCTGTTACAAACACTCTGTTACAAACACACTCTGTTACAAACACAGCCTGTTACAAACACAGCCTGTACCAACACACCCTGTTACAAACACACCCTGTTACAAACACACTCTGTTACAAACACAACACTCTGTTACAAACACACTCTGTTACAAACACACTCTGTTACAAACACAGCCTGTTACAAACACACTCTGTTACAAACACTCTGTTACAAACACACTCTGTTACAAACACCGCCTGTTACAAACACAGCCTGTTACAAACACTCTGTTACAAACACACTCTGTTACAAACACAGCCTGTTACAAACACAGCCTGTTACAAACACACTCTGTTACAAACACACCCTGTTACAAACACTCTGTTACAAACACACTCTGTTACAAACACAGCCTGTTACAAACACAGCCTGTTACAAACACAGCCTGTTACAAACACTCTGTTACAAACACTCTCTTACAAACACACTCTGTTACAAACACACTCTGTTACAAACACACTCTGTTACAAACACACTCTGTTACAAACACAGCCTGTTACAAACACTCTGTTACAAACACACTCTGTTACAAACACACTCTGTTACAAACACACTCTGTTACAAACACACTCTGTTACAAACACAGCCTGTTACAAACACAGCCTGTTACAAACACACCCTGTTACAAACACACTCTGTTACAAACACACTCTGTTACAAACACACTCTGTTACCAACACAGCCTGTTACCAACACAGCCTGTTACCAACACAGCCTGTTACAAACACTCTGTTACAAACACTCTGTTACGAACACAGCCTGTTACCAACACACGCATAAAAATAAAAAGAAGGTTGCATTGTGTTCTATTACTTTGATGCAATACATTTATTAATTAGCCAACGTTTCTGCTTATACATAGCTGCTTTATTGAGGAACATTTCACTTACTATGACTGTGATATGTGGTTGTCTCACCTAGCTACCTTGAGATGAACGATGTGGTTGTCTCACCTAGCTATCTTGAGATGAATGATGTGATTGTCTCACCTAGCTACCTTGAGATGAACGATGTGGTTGTCTCACCTAGCTACCTTGAGATGAATGATGTGGTTGTCTCACCTAGCTATCTTGAGATGAATGATGTGGTTGTCTCACCTAGCTATCTTGAGATGAATGCACTAACTGTAAGTCTCTCTGGATAAGAGTGTCTGCTAATTGACTAAAATCTCATGTAAAAATATTTTGACAGCAAGATGCCTTCATCAATGTGTTGACAGCAAGATGCCTTCATCAATGTGTTGACAGCAAGATGCCGTCATCAATGTTTTGCGATAAAGCAAACACTAAAATAAAACAGCTGATTAAACCTTGAATGAATGGCAGCTCTTATCTCACCAGTCTAGAACTCTGTAAATCCTCAGAGAATCGGGTTCTCTGGTAAATGTCTTGGCAGGTTTTACTAAACAGGTGTTTAGTTAGTCTGAGCCTTGAGTTGATCGTAGGAACAATCCTCTCCAGTTAGTTAGTGTATCCTGGAGAGAGAGAGCAGTGTGCGTATGATCAGACTAAGCTTTCGGGTTCGCACCAGGTGCAAAGTTTCAAGTTATTATTTTTTTTAGAGGGAAGTTAAATAAGCTAAACACATGAAACTGTGTTTATCTATCTATACTTATTTAGCTATATTTATACTTATCTAGCTATACTTCTTTTTTTATTTAACTAGGAAAGTCAGTTAAGAACACATTTTTATTTACAATGACAGCCTACCCTGGCCAAACCCAGACGATGCTGGGCCAATTGTGCACCACCCTATGGGACTCCCAATCACCGCAGGTTGTGATACAGCCTGGAATCAAACCAGGGTCTGTAGTGACGCCTCTAGCACTGAGATGCAAGTATACTTATCTATCCTTATGAAGCTATACTTAGTAATATATACCTAGGTAGCTATACTTATTTTTACCAGGTAAGTTGACTGAGAACACATTCTCATTTACAGCAACAACCTGGGGAATAGTTTCAGGGGAGAGGAGGGGGATGAATGAGCTAATTGTAAGCTGGGGATGATTAGGTGGCCGTGATGGTATGAGGGCCAGATTGGGAATTTAGCCAGGACACCTGGGTTAACAGCCCTACTCTTACAATAAGTGTAATGGGATCTTTAATGACCTCAGAGAGTCAGGACACCCATTTAACATCCAATCCAAAAGACAACACCCTCCACAGGGCAGTGTCCCCAATCACTGCCCTGGGGAATTGGGATATTTTTTTAGACTAGAGGAAAGAGTGCCTCCTACTGGCCCTCCAACACCACTTCCAGCAGCATCTGGTCTCCCATCCAGGAACTGACTAGGACCAACCCTGCTTAACTTCAGAAGCAAGCCAGCAGTGGGATGCAGGGTGGTATGCTGCTGGCTATATTTATCTATACATATGTAGCTATACTAATTTATCTATACGTATGTAGCTATACTTATGAAGCTACACTCATTTATCTGTACTTATGTAGCTATACTTTTGAAGCTATACTTATTTATCTATACTTATGTAGCTGTACTTATGAAGCTATACTTATTTATCTATACTTATGTAGCTATACTTATGAAGCTATACTCATTTATCTATACTTATGTAGCTATAATTATGAAGCTATACTTATTTATCTATACTTATGTAGCTATGCTTATGTATCTATACTTATGAAGCTATACTTATTTATCTATACTTATGTAGCTATACTTATGTATCTATACTTATGTAGCTATACTTATTTATCTATACTTATGAAGCTATACTCATTTATCTATACTTATGTAGCTATACTTATGTATCTATACTTATGTAGCTATACTTATTTATCTATACTTATGTAGCTATACTTATGAAGCTATACTCATTTATCTATACTTATGTAGCTATACTTATGAAGCTATACTCATTTATCTATACTTATGTAGCTATACTTATGAAGCTATACTCATTTATCGATACTTATGTAGCTATACTTATGAAGCTATACTTATTTATCTATACTTATGTAGCTATACTTATGTATCTATACTTATGAAGCTATACTTATTTATCTATACTTATGTAGCTATACTTATGTAGCTATACTTATTTATCTATACTTATGTAGCTATACTTATTTATCTATACTTATGTAGCTATACTTATTTATATATACTTATGTAGCTATACTTATGAAGCTATACTCATTCATCTATACTTATGTAGCTATACTTATGAAGCTATACTCATTTATCTATACTTATGTAGCTATACTTATGTATCTATACTTATGAAGCTATACTTATTTATCTATACTTATGTAGCTATACTTATGTAGCTATACTTATGTATCTATACTTATTTATCTATACTTATGTAGCTATACTCATTTATCTATACTTATGTAGCTATACTTATGTATCTATACTTATGTAGCTATACTTATTTATCTATACTTATGTAGCTATACTTATGTAGCTATACTTATGTATCTATACTTATTTATCTATACTTATGTAGCTATACTCATTTATCTATACTTATGTAGCTATACTTATGTATCTATACTTATGTAGCTATACTTATTTATCTATACTTATGTAGCTATACTTATGAAGCTATACTCATTTATCTATACTTATGTAGCTATACTTATGAAGCTATACTTATGTAGCTATACTTATGTAGCTATACTTATTTATCTATACTTATGTATCTATACTTATTAATCTATACCTATGTAGCTATACTTATGAATCTATACTTATTTATCTATACTTATGTAGCTATACTTATGAAGCTATACTTATTTATCTATACTTATGTAGCTATACTTATGAAGCTATACTTATTTATCTATACCTATGTAGCTATACTTATTAATCTATACCTATGTAGCTATACTTATTAATCTATACCTATGTAGCTATACTTATTAATCTATACCTATGTAGCTATACTTATTAATCTATACCTATGTAGCTATACTTATTAATCTATACCTATGTAGCTATACTTATTAATCTATACCTATGTAGCTATACTTATTAATCTATACCTATGTAGCTATACTTATTAATCTATACCTATGTAGCTATACTTATGAAGCTATACTTATTTATCTATACCTATGTAGCTATACTTATGAAGCTATACTTATTTATCTATACTTATGTATCTATACTTATTAATCTATACCTATGTAGCTATACTTATGAATCTATACTTATTTATCTATACTTATGTAGCTATACTTATGAAGCTATACTTATTTATCTATACTTATGTAGCTATACTTATGAAGCTATACTTATTTATCTATACCTATGTAGCTATACTTATTAATCTATACCTATGTAGCTATACTTATTAATCTATACCTATGTAGCTATACTTATTAATCTATACCTATGTAGCTATACTTATTAATCTATACCTATGTAGCTATACTTATTAATCTATACCTATGTAGCTATACTTATTAATCTATACCTATGTAGCTATACTTATTAATCTATACCTATGTAGCTATACTTATTAATCTATACCTATGTAGCTATACTTATGAAGCTATACTTATTTATCTATACCTATGTAGCTATACTTATGAAGCTATACTTATTTATCTATACCTATGTAGCTATACTTATTAATCTATACCTATGTAGCTATACTTATGAAGCTATACTTATTTCCTGTTAACATA
This sequence comes from Salmo salar, assembly GCF_965601325.2. Classification (NCBI taxonomy): domain Eukaryota; kingdom Metazoa; phylum Chordata; class Actinopteri; order Salmoniformes; family Salmonidae; genus Salmo; species Salmo salar. The sequence continues at coordinate 90,420,974 of NC_138294.1, read as the reverse complement.
TTTGGTCTTCCTTTAGTTCTATTGTTTCAGTGTTATTCCCTGTGGAAAGAAACAGTTGCAGAACTTTGCTCTGGTGCACAAAGCAAACACTTGGATAATCTGGCCCAAGAGAGAAGACCCCTATAGGGGTGAAAGGTGAGGCTCAGGGGCATAGAGATTACTGTACATGTACACACACACACACACACACACACACACACACACACACACACACACACACACACACACACACACACACACACACACACACACACACACACACACACACACACACACACACACACACTGGCGTAGAGACGTTAGCACATTGTGTTCTGGTTGAATCCTGATCCCTGTCATTGAGTTGATTTCAATTGGTCACACATTTTTGAATATTGTGAGTTTTCCCTATCACTCCCATTTTTGGTTAGCAGTGGCTATAACGTTAAAATAGTATTAGTATTGGCTTTGGAAACAAATCCGAACCATGGATGACTGTCTTTCGGCCCATAGACTTGCTTTCAGGATAAGTTAAGAAATACAGGTAAAGGTCAAAAACAGATACCCTTGACCTCCAGCCGACCCCAGCCCTCCGTCAGCTGTTAACCAAAAGAAGTGGTAGGGTTACTGCTTTGCTATTAGTTTCAACTGTGGATTGCTCCTTTAAAGGGCTGACTGACCTTAGAGAGGGGCAGGACGAGGAAGGCTCCACCCCCGCTGGACTCCACGATGACGGCCAGGAACTTTGGGTTGACGGCACAGAACGAGCTGTCCCACGTCACCTTGGAAACGCGTATGTCATCGTAGCCCTGCTCCGTCTTCACCGCCTGGCCAAAGACGTGTCGGAACTTACTCTGTCGTACGATGCTGCGACTCATCGCTATAGAGACGAGGGAGGGAGGTGTCGGGGGGGAGTGAGAGATTGACAATCTCAGATACGCAATATCCATCAATCAATCATTTAATCAATCGTTCCATAATTTATGATGAATATACAACTTGAATCATGTGAATCATTGGACTGATCTCTCCTCTCCTTACAGGCATTGGGTCACAGATACACTGTGACCCAATGCCTGTAACTCAGCAGTTGGGTCATCCAAACAACCCCAACATTTTTTGGAGAGTTGTTTTTTTTTCTTTAAAAACTGTTGGCTTATTGATGCTGGGTGCTGGTTTATTGATGCTGGGTTAGCAGGTCAGATCAAAAGACTAGAGATGTGGCTTTCAGATAGTTATTTTTGGTCACCCGTGAGAGTAAATGTAATTTAGGTTAATCTGTTCTGTTGTATTGTCATCACATGTTATGGTTGAACATTGACGGTGTTGTAGCTTTATTGAGGCTTACACCAGTGCATGAGTTCCTAAAGTGCCTATGCATATCCCAATGTTGGGATAGGTAAATAATAATGCTCTGAAATTTATATTAGAATATGTCATGTGCAAAAATATTCAAGGAACATTTTTATTTATAGTATACAAACTTAACATGATGAACAGGAATGACATTTACAAAGCAACACTTCTTATCTAACTTTTCTGTTGAAGTATTGACACCGGAGTTGCCTAACCCGTTCACAGGATTGGGTAGCCCTTTCCTGTGGTTGAATGACCTAGAGGCCTCATGGGTGGAATGTTATTCATATTTTTCATAATATCATAATTGTGGCATATCAAGAAGCTGATTAAACAGCATGATCATTACACAGGTGCACCTTGTGCTGGGGAAAACAAAAGGTTACTCTAAAATGTGCCGTTTTGTCACAACACAATGTCTCACAGCTGATGAAACTATCGTTTTGTACAAAGGTATACAACTCACACACATGGTTATGGGCTTAAAATAAGACACATGTACCATGTCAGATATAGAGTTAAAATGTATTACATTTTGAGTTTGCATCCCAATGTTACACTATATATACAGTACCAGTCAAAAGTTTGGACACACCTACTCATTCAAGGGTTTTTCTTTATTTTGACTATTTTCTACATTGTAGAATAATATAAAACATCAAAACTATGAAATAACACATATGGAATCATGTAGTAGCCAAGAAAGTTTTAAACAAATCAAAATGTATTTTATATTTAAAAATGTTCAAAGTAGCCGCCCTTTGCCTTGATGACAGCTTTGCACACTCTTGGCATTCTATCAACCAGTGTCATGAGGTAGTCACCTGGAATGCATTTCAATTAACAGGTGTACCTTGTTAAAAGTTCATTTGTGGAATGTGTTTCCTTTTTAATACATTTGAGCCAATCAGTTGTGTTGTGACAGTCCAACTCCAGTCCTCCAGTACCCCCAAAAGCCCAACTCCAGTCCTCCAGTACCCCCAACAGCCCAACTCCTGTCCTCCAGTACCCCCCAACAGCCCAACTCCAGTCCTCCAGTACCCCCAACAGCCCAACTCCTGTCCTCCAGTACCCCCCAACAGCCCAACTCCAGTCCTCCAGTACCCCCAACAGCCCAACTCCAGTACCCTCCAACAGTACACATTTTCGTTGTAGTCCTGGACAAACATACCGGATTCAACTTATTGAAGTCTTGATGATTATTTGACAAGTTAAATCAGGTGTGCTTGTCCAGGATTACAATAAAAAAGTGTACTGTTGGGGGTACTGGAGGACTGGAGGTGGACTGTTGGGGATACTGGAAGACTGGGGTTGGACTGTTGGGGGTACTGGAGGACTGGAGGTGGACTGTTGGGGATACTGGAGGACAGGAGGTGGGCTGTTGGGGATACTGGAAGACTGGGGTTGGACTGTTGGGGGTACTGGAGGACTGGAGGTGGACTGTTGGGGATACTGGAGGACTGGAGGTGGGCTGTTGGGGGTACTGGAGGACTGGAGGTGGGCTGTTGGGGGTACTGGAGGACTGGAGTTGGGCTTTTGGGGGTACTGGAGGACTGGAGTTGGGCTGTTGGGGGTACTGGAGGACTGGAGTTGGGCTTTTGGGGGTACTGGAGGACTGGAGTTGGACTGTTATTACAGTACTTTATTAACCGTTCAATGCTGATATTACAGTACTTTATTAACCGTTCAATGCTGATATTACAGTACTTTATTAACCGTTCAATGCTGATATTACAGTACTTTATTAACCGTTCAATGCTGATATTACAGTACTTTATTAACTGTTCAATGCTGATATTACAGTACTTTATTAACCGTTCAATGCTGATATTACAGTACTTTATTAACCGTTCAATGCTGATATTACAGTACTTTATTAACCGTTCAATGCTGATATTACAGTACTTTATTAACCGTTCAATGCTGATATTACAGTACTTTATTAACTGTTCAATGCTGATATTACAGTACTTTATTAACCGTTCAATGCTGATATTACAGTACTTTATTAACCGTTCAATGCTGATATTACAGTACTTTATTAACCGTTCAATGCTGATATTACAGTACTTCATTAACCGTTCAATGCTGATATTACAGTACTTTATTAACTGTTCAATGCTGATATTACTGTATTTGTTGTTGGACAAACGTTTGAATGAATAGAAACTAGGGTTGAATATTTTCCCGGTATTTTAGGAATGTTCCATGCCGAGAATAAGTCCCTTTTCTCCCGGGGAACCCAGTATTTCTCGCCAAAACCGGAAGTGGCATTCAAAAGCATTATAAAGCATTATAAAGCATTATAAAGCATATAAATATGTCTAGATTTGATTAGAGCTTTGATCCGCATGAAAATTAAAATCTTATCCTACCTGAGCCAGATGAGCCATATATTAAAAACGTTATAAGCCGCCTACATTAACAACATTTAATGAGCCCAAGTCCCAAAAAGGCCAAATGATTGTGCTGTTATCCAATATGTATACGATATAGGCTACTGCACATTACGCACGACAGAAACACATGAAATCCCATAGATGTAGATAGCTATATGCTCTCTTGGGTAAATAAAGAAATGAAACTAGCTGTGAACTGTATTACTGTACTGTATTATACTGTAGTTAATAGACTGGAATTACGCACATCATTCAAACAGTGATAAAGCGTAAGAGAACAAGTGATTCTGGTGCAGCACATGCGGCCTACAAAAAAATACAATTATAGGCTAGCTAATTAGATTTTAATTTTCAAATATAATAGGGCCTATTTGTATAATTAGTAGGCTGACGCATATACCTTTCATGATATTCCCCCTAATGTTGTCTGACGTGTGTATTACCTCCTCTTTCTCTAGTGTTGCTTCAGTCCTTCCTCGCTCTCAACAGTTAAATTAAATAACTTTGTTGTCCTTATCTCCATCATTCTAATGATATAATTTAATAATATATGACTAGAATTACATGCAAACGGCTTTCGCTTCTCTTCACGAAGACTGAATGGTTATGGGTCTGAATGGTTATGGGTCTGAATGGTTATGGGTCTGAATTAATAACTGTTATAGTCTACCACCATCTGAATGGTTATGGGTCTGAATGGTTATGGGTCTGAATGGTTATGGGTCTGAATGGTTATGGGTCTGAATTAATAACTGTTATAGTCTACCACCATCTGAATGGTTATGGGTCTGAATTAATAACTGTTATAGTCCACCACCATCTGAATGGTTATGGGTCTGAATTAATAACTGTTATAGTCTACCACCATCTGAATGGTTATGGGTCTGAATTAATAACTGTTATAGTCTACCACCATCTGAATGGTTATGGGTCTGAATTAATAACTGTTATAGTCTACCACCATCTGAATGGTTATGGGTCTGAATGGTTATGGGTCTGAATTAATAACTGCTATAGTCTACCACCATCTGAATGGTTATGGGTCTGAATTAATAACTGTTATAGTCTACCACCATCTGAATGGTTATGGGTCTGAATTAATAACTGTTATAGTCTACCACCATCTGAATGGTCATGGGTCTGAATTAATAACTGCTATATGTCCTACCACCATCTGAATGGTTATGGGTCTGAATTAATAACTGTTATAGTCTACCACCATCTGAATGGTTATGGGTCTGAATTAATAACTGCTATATTCTACCACCATCTGAATGGTTATGGGTCTGAATTAATAACTGTTATAGTCTACCACCATCTGAATGGTCATGGGTCTGAATTAATAACTGCTATATTCTACCACCATCTGAATGGTCATGGGTCTGAATTAATAACTGTTATAGTCTACCACCATCTGAATGGTTATGGGTCTGAATTAATAACTGCTATATTCTACCACCATCTGAATGGTTATGGGTCTGAATTAATAACTGTTATAGTCTACCACCATCTGAATGGTCATGGGTCTGAATTAATAACTGTTATAGTCTACCACCATCTGAATGGTTATGGGTCTGAATTAATAACTGCTATATTCTACCACCATCTGAATGGTTATGGGTCTGAATTAATAACTGTTATAGTCTACCACCATCTGAATGGTTATGGGTCTGAATTAATAACTGTTATAGTCTACCACCATCTGAATGGTTATGGGTCTGAATTAATAACTGCTATATTCTACCACCATCTGAATGGTTATGGGTCTGAATTAATAACTGCTATATTCTACCACCATCTGAATGGTTATGGGTCTGAATTAATAACTGCTATATTCTACCACCATCTGAATGGTTATGGGTCTGAATGGTTATGGGTCTGAATTAATAACTGCTATATTCTACCACCATCTGAATGGTTATGGGTCTGAATGGTTATGGGTCTGAATGGTTATGGGTCTGAATTAATAACTGTTATAGTCTACCACCATCTGAATGGTTATGGGTCTGAATTAATAACTGCTATATTCTACCACCATCTGAATGGTTATGGGTCTGAATGGTTATGGGTCTGAATGGTTATGGGTCTGAATGGTTATGGGTCTGAATTAATAACTGTTATAGTCTACCACCATCTGAATGGTTATGGGTCTGAATTAATAACTGTTATAGTCTACCACCATCTGAATGGTTATGGGTCTGAATGGTTATGGGTCTGAATTAATAACTGTTATAGTCTACCACCATCTGAATGGTTATGGGTCTGAATGGTTATGGGTCTGAATGGTTATGGGTCTGAATGGTTATGGGTCTGAATGGTTATGGGTCTGAATTAATAACTGTTATAGTCTACCACCATCTGAATGGTTATGGGTCTGAATTAATAACTGTTATAGTCTACCACCATCTGAATGGTTATGGGTCTGAATGGTTATGGGTCTGAATGGTTATGGGTCTGAATGGTTATGGGTCTGAATGGTTATGGGTCTGAATTAATAACTGTTATAGTCTACCACCATCTGAATGGTTATGGGTCTGAATTAATAACTGTTATAGTCTACCACCATCTGAATGGTTATGGGTCTGAATTAATAACTGCTATATTCTACCACCATCTGAATGGTTATGGGTCTGAATGGTTATGGGTCTGAATGGTTATGGGTCTGAATGGTTATGGGTCTGAATGGTTATGGGTCTGAATTAATAACTGTTATAGTCTACCACCATCTGAATGGTTATGGGTCTGAATTAATAACTGCTATATTCTACCACCATCTGAATGGTTATGGGTCTGAATGGTTATGGGTCTGAATGGTTATGGGTCTGAATGGTTATGGGTCTGAATGGTTATGGGTCTGAATTAATAACTGTTATAGTCTACCACCATCTGAATGGTTATGGGTCTGAATGGTTATGGGTCTGAATGGTTATGGGTCTGAATGGTTATGGGTCTGAATGGTTATGGGTCTGAATTAATAACTGTTATAGTCTACCACCATCTGAATGGTTATAGGTCTGAATTAATAACTGTTATAGTCTACCACCATCTGAATGGTTATGGGTCTGAATGGTTATGGGTCTGAATGGTTATGGGTCTGAATGGTTATGGGTCTGAATTAATAACTGTTATAGTCT